>NC_134208.1:210470317-210786567 GCF_965140235.1 Caretta caretta | reverse complement strand
GGCTGGTCCTTGGCTGCATGTGGGGAGAGGCCTGGGTGCAAGGAGCCAGCTATAATTGCAGTACCTGCTCCCTGCTAGCAACCGCTGTGGTACAAGCCATCCCTGTGGTGAGCTGGAGCCGGTTCGCACCGGTTCGCTAGAACCAGTTGTTAAATTTAGAAGCTCTTTTAGAACTGGTTGTCCCACGAGGGAGAACCGGTTCTAAAAGGGCTTCTAAATTTAACTGGCCAAAAGTGTCTCCTTAAGCGCCGACTCCAGGGGTGCTCCAGCCCTGGAGCCCCCGCGGGGAAAATTTGGTGGGTGCAGAGCACCCACCGGCAGCTCCCAGCCCACCTCCGCTCCGCCTCCTCCCCTGAAGGGGGGGCGCGAGGAGGGCCGCCCGCACTGCAGCAGGTAACCCGGGGTGGAGGGAGCACGCAGGGGAACTGCTCCCTGCCCCAACTCCCATCCGCCTCCCTCGGCCTGAGCAGGAAGCCGCTGCCTGCTTCTCAGCCCTCCCCGGCTTCCCGCCGAACAGCTGATTCACGGGAAGCCGGGGGGAGAGGAGGGGTAGAGAAGCAGAGCGGGGCGGTGGGTTCAGGGGAGGAGGCGGAGCGGAGGTGAGCTGGGGCCGGGCGTGGGGCAGGGAGCTGCCGGTGGGGGCTCTGCACCCACCAAATTTTCCCCGTGGGTGCTCCAGCCCCAGAGCACCCAGGGAGTCGGCGCCTAAGGGGCCACTTTTGATGTGATCAGTGGGGGAGCGGCTGCTCCCCCGCCCCTAGGAGCCAGAGGGACCTGCCAGATGCTTCCTGGGAGCTGCCCCAGGTAAGTACCGCCGGGACTCCCCTCCTCACCCCCTGGCAGGTGCCTCTGGCTCTTAGGGGTGGGGTGGGCACCCACTACGGTGGCCCACGAGACCCTCCTGCCCGGTTCTGGGGGCAGTCAGGGGACAGGGGAGGGGGGTGGATCGGGCAGGGGTCGGGGGGGGCGTCAAGGAACGTAGGGGGGTTGGATGGGGCAGGAGTCCCGGGGCGGGGGTGGGCAACGACCCCCTGGTGGGGTGAGGAGGGCACCTGTTGTTAAGATTTTGGCAGCTCATCACTGGGCGTGAGCGGGGGTGGGGTGGGGGGGTTGGCTCATGTTGGCAGGGAACGGCTCCAACTGAGGGGGGGTTAGAGACAACTGCCAGGTGTTGGGAGAAGCCCCCTCCCTCGGGGGGACGAGAACCAGAGGAGATGGTGCCCGATGTGCAGGCAGCCACCAGCTCCTGGGCGGTCTTGGACGCGTGGCTAAACCCCAAAGATGGCTGGGGCCCTCCAGGCCACACGCCCAAGAGTTATAACTTGGAGCAGGAAAACGACAAAACCGGCAAACAGGGTCACCAGGCGCCCTTCTCCGACATGAGAGGTCGCTCTGGGGTGAACTCCCCAGGCACCCACAGCCTTCTGCTCAATGGGAATCCTCCAGCCGTCTCTGAACCCAGCCTGTCTCAGCTCACAGACAGAGGAACCATCATCAGTCTCAGAACAGACCAACAAGAGCAACCCTAACCTTTCCCAGTGTGTCAGGGTCTCAGTTCTCTAGTCACAGGCCTTACACCTGTTACTGATGGCCTCTTGTAGGCAGGCCTGGTGCATCGGTTCTGCTCTTGTGACGGACGAAAGGGCAGCTCCCACAGGGCTGGGACAAAGCGACCTCATCTCCCCCCCTGCAGCGAGTGGCACATTCCTGGAGGTGCTCTCTCAGTCCAGGAGCGGGTAGTCCTGCTGATTAACAACATAGAGCAGGACCAGCCGTGTCTGACAGTGTTGCGTTGATGTTCTGTCTTGTCGAGGAAGCCAATGGCTAATGTCCTTCTGGTTGTCTGTACATGATCATTGAAATACCAGTGGGAGTCCCCTGGCCCCGGCCAGCCTTTCTGGCCTCAGTGACCTCACCCCGGAGCATGGCTCAGGCATGTAGGTTACACTGCTATCTTACAACAGGAGTACATCCAGTTCTCATTGCACCAGGCCCCGGAATGATCAGTGAGCCTCTTTCTGCACTGTGGGTTAGCTGGGAGCACCCCTAAATCCCCACCCTTTGTGACTCTGTTGCTGTCTTCTGCTGTGAAATGGTGCCTCTGTCTTCATTTTTCTCTTGTGCTGTAGTTATTAGAAGCCAACACAAGACTGAGCCTAGCCCAGTCTCAGCACAGGCAGGAGCTGCAGCAGCTAAAGGACCAGCTGGAAAGCACAGTCCCCAGGGACTGCCTCGCCCAGCTGCAAAGTAGGTGGGCAGAAGAACAGCGGAAAGTTCAGCAGCTACAAGAAAACCTCAGCTTCCAGGCCGAGCAGGCGAGCAGGCAACTGGCCGCCTTTCAGGTAAGAAGCAGGTGCAGAGATTTCTCATCAGCTTAGGCAGTGTGACCCAATGGAGAGGCCGCTGGCCTGGGACTTGAAATCTGGGGTCTGTTCCTGGCTCTGCTGCCAGCCTCTGGGTTGACCATGGGCAAGTCACGCCCCTGCTCTGTGCCTCAGTTTCCCCATCTGATGAATGAGGAGGATGATACTTCGCTGCCTTTGTAAGGTGCTTTGAGATCTGTGGCGAAAAGGGCAATGTAAGAGCTCAGTCATGGGACATACCATTAATCTTAAAAATCTAACACAAAGCGCAATCCATTGTGTTAATTCAAACTCCCCGAGTGCAGCCTTTTCATTGCGCTGTGTCCCAAACGCTGGGAAACAAACCTTTGCATGCAGACTGCTGAGCTTCATCCCGCTTCCAGGAACAGGGCTTGCCATGGTGAGAGGCCGTACGCCTGTTTGTGTTCACTGGGGGAACGCCGGAGACTGTGGAGTGGGGAGCTAGTGCTGGGTGAGGGGTACAGGAGTGACATGTGCTTGGCGACCCCTGCTACTAAGCCAGTGGGCAATTGTGCTTGGTTCCATCGGGCTGGTCTCAGGGTGTGTCGCTTCAGTCCCAGTTTCAAAATGTTCCGATTAAATCAGACAGAGCAAAATAAAACGGAAAAGAATGAAAAGCGAGCCCAGCAGGTAATGCCAGCAATGGAAATCGAACCCAGGGAAACGTCAAAACAGAGCTTCCCAGGTCATGGTCCCTGCCTTTGGGGAAGGAATCTCCACTCAAAACAATTACTTTTGAAGACATTGCTGTAAAGTTCACCCGGCATCCTTTAAAGGTTTTGTGTTAATCCCTAAGAGCTTCCACATAAAACTCATTCAGTCCCGTCTCTGCCACTTCATTTAACTTTGGGCCTGTCTACATTTACAAGGCTGCAGCGATGTTGCTGAGTGCTCCAGGGAGATGCTACCTACGCCAGTGGGAGCGCAGGTCCTGCACCTCCCCAAGAGGTGGGAGCTGGATCGACAGGAGAATCGATGTTTGCACTGGGGGTTAGTTCAGGTTAACTGCGCCGCTCAGGGCGTGGATCGTTCAAACCCCTGAGCAACATGGTTATACTGATCTAATTTCCTAGCCTAGACCAGGCCTTATTATTCCTCATTTCTAAGGTCCCGCCGGGGATCGTGGCCCCATTGTGCTAGGTGCTGTATGTGCAAATACAAACACAGTCCCTGCCTCCGAGAACTCTCACGCTAGGTTTAGACAGTGTGTAGAGGGGAATGAGCTCACGCCTGGGGGAGGAGGAAGGGAAGGATGAGGAGCAGCAGATGGGTGTCTGCATTAGCAGTCACAGGGGTTTCATTCACAGGTGGCCGCCAGTTCAGCCAGTGCCCGACAGGAGCAATGGCTAATGGAAAACCTGCCAGGCATGCAAGGTGCCGGGTGCGGCTCCCTGGTGAGTGCTGGGGTGGTTTGGGGCTGAGACCGGATGTGCCTTTGTTGCCGTGCATTGCAGGAGGAACACGAGAGGCTGCTCAGAACAAGGGAGGAGAGGACAGAGGAGCTGGAACGGGATGTGGGGAGCATGCAGATGATGCTACAGGAAAAGGTGACCCAGCTCCAGGAGCAGGTTAGTGATAGAGGGGCCTTAGCCATTGAGTGCCTGGCTGTGAAGGGCCGAGGGAGGGGCTGAGTTGTCAGGAGCTGCCATTTGTGCCTGTCGGAGGCACCTCTGGTTTTGTTTTTGCTGTCGGCCCAGATCAAACCCCCACCCGCAAGTGTGCCAGGGTGGGTGTTCACTGGATGAATCTCTGCTCCATTCTGCAGCACTGTTCCCCTCCATCCCGCTGTGGAGGGGTCTCTGCTAGGCTGGCTGGGTGCAGGGTTCAGAGACAGCTATATCCCATATATTGCAGCCCCCCCCGGGTCCTCAGGAGCCATCATGGCCAGAGGAGGGGGCCTTGCCTGTGTGCCACCAGACCACAAAACTGGCCTCTGCAGGATGGGGTTGCAAGGTCAATTTGGCGTTAGCTGAGAGTGGGCCATGGGTCTGTGTTCTTAGATTCACAGAAATGATGGGCTGAAGGGAACCTCAAGAGCTCAGCTAGTCCAGCCCCCTGCGCTGAGGCAGGACCAAGTAAACCCAGACCCTCCCTGATGGGTTTGTCTAGCCTTCCTTGGAAGCCTGTTCCAGAGCTTAACTCCCCTGAGAGTTAGAAAGTTTTTCCTAATCATAGAATACCAGGGTTGGAAGGGACCTCAGGAGGTCGTCTAGTCCAACCCCCTGCTCAAAGGAGGACCAATCCCCAATTTTTGCCCCAGATCCCAAGTGGCCCCCTCAAGGATTGAACTTCACAACCCTGGGTTTAGCAGGCCAATGCTCAAACCACTGAGCTATCCCTCCCCCCAAATCTCTAACCTAAATCTCCCTTGCTCTCCTCTGCACTCTCTCCAATTTATCCACCTCCTTCCTAAAGTGTAGCGCCCAGAACTGGACACAGTGCGCCAGCTGAGGCCTCACCAGCGCCGAATACAGCAGGACGGTTACCTCCCGTGACTTACATGCAGCACTCTTGCGAATACACCCCCAGCTGCATCACATTGTTGACTCATATTCAAACGGGGATACGCTATAAAACCTCCAGATTCTCTTCAGCAGCACTACGACCTAGCTAGCTATCCTCCACCATTTGGAGCTGTGCATTTGATTTTTCCTTCCTAAGTGCAGTACTTTGCACTTCTCTTTAGTGCATTTCATCTTGTTGATATCTGACCAGTTCTCAAATTTATCAAGATCATTGTGAATTCCAGTCCTGTCCTCCAAAGTGCTGGCAGCCTCTCCCAGCTTGGTGTGATCTGCACGTTTTATACGTGTACTCTCTGTGATACCAATTAAGTCATCATTTAGCCTCTAGACTAAGGCTTCTCATTCTTCCTGTTTATTCCCAGACTCCTTGCATGTGTGTATAGACATCTAAAATTTTGAGCAGATTCCCCCACTGATTTTCCCCCCTCTTGTTGCTCCTATGACCCCAGTGTAATGTTCCATTTGCCCCCAACATTTAGTCCTCTGTTACAGGCACCTTTTGTTATACTTGCCTGGGGCTTTTGTCGCGTAGTTTAAAGCTCTCCTCGCTCAGCTGGTGAGTCCATGTGCAAAGATGCTCTTCCCCGATGCAGACTCCATTGGCTTCAGTGCCCTGCTCAGCCACCACAGAGGGGCTGTGCATTCTGCTCCCGCCCTTAGGGTGGAGTAGCAGCCGCAGAGGGGAGGTGCTATGGGGGGTAGCCCCACATCCTGGCTCTGGATTGGAGGGGTGGAGTTCATCTCCCTGCACTCCTCCTTATCTCGCCCCAGTGCCTGGGCTTAGTGCTGGGGAGAGAGCCCCACGGCAGTGTGTGGAATGTCAGTCGAGTTGGGATGGACGAGCTTCTCTGTACAGGACCCTGTCTGTGCTCAGCAGAGGCTAGATAAGAAATCGGGTTCTAGTTAGAGCAGCTGGGCAGCGATGGGCATCAGAGGGCCGCTCTCCTGGCATCAAAGCCTGCCCCATTGTCCAGGTGAAGAGCCGGGGAGTACCTGTTAATTGTGGCTCCATCTGATTCTGTAACAATTATTTTTACCAAACAAGATGAGGCCTAGAGCCTGACCCCTAGGGGAGTTCGTGCAGGGCTGCATGCTCCATGACTGGATCGCTAACACAGAATGGCCATTGACCTAATGCTGCTTCCTCCTGCTTTCCAGCATGACAGAAACGTTAAGTGTGACCTGCTGCTGAAAGACCTGTACGTGGAGAACGCGCAGCTGGTGAAAGCTGTGCAGGCCACTGAGCAGAGGCAGAAAAATGCTGAGAAAAAGAACTTGGCCCTGGAGGAAAAACTCTCAGCCCTAACCCAACTGATTAGAAGAATGGCGCAGGCATCTCTCAGCGTGTGAATGGGCCCCGGTGCCGGGTTTGGCTGCAGCTGGAAGGACAATCAGCAGCGGACACCTGTCGCTGCACTCCATTATCTCAGCCTGGGAGCAGCTGTGCTGCAGGGGATCCCGGCCTGGCCTAGTGGAAAGTGCAAAGCTCTTTCGGCTGGGGCCTGCACAACTGGGTCACGGTGAACTCCCGTCTGCCGCTGGGATAGGCAGGGTTAGTGGTGGGTGGGGACACCGTATGTGCCTTCCCCAGCTGTGCCCAGTAGGGGAAAGGGCTTGCTGAGATCTCTCAGGGAGCTGGGGAGAAGGGATAATGGCCATAAGAGAAACATGCCCTGTTTTTTCAGTGGGAAAGCATTGAATGCTTGAACGCCGTTCAGGCCATTCCAGACGATAGAAGGAAGCTCTCTGCAGCCCGGGTCTGTCTTGGGGCCAGATGGTATTTACGGTAATTGCAACGTGCCCTCTGAGTTTGTCTGCACACTGGCAGTTTGTGTTGTACACGCACAGTTTTATACACAGAGAAAATACTCTTCACCCCTAAGTCCTGGCTGTCGTTCAGTGGCCCATGCTGCTGGAAGTGGAAGGACCTGCTCTATTTGTAGGGTCTTCTGCTTTCGGGTCACTTGGAATGGGAAATGGTTTTAATATTAAAATTACATTTTTACCATTGGTTTCTGGGTTGATTTTATTTCCCCTGGGATTTGGCTCTGCCCGGCCTTACAGCTTCCCTTGGATTCTAGGACACACAGACCCTCGCTTACGTCAAGTCAAGAGTGCAGGCCCTGGCCCAGCTGCAACGGCGAGCAGGAGAGCTGGCACAATGGAGCGACCTCTCCTTGTTCTCTGCCTTGGCTGTCAGAGGAGTCGCTTTGCTCCCTGCTCCTCTCCTGTGAAATATGGCTTGGCTCATCTCTGCTCCTTCCCCCTCTTCAGTGCTGCAGCACTAGGGCCCTGTGGGCAGGGAGCGAGGGGGCGCGCAGAATTAACTAATTAGAGCATTGGGGCTTTAGTTTACAAATATGGAGTCACTCATGTGGTTACCCAGCATGCAGAACTGAGAGGACATGAGGACTCCATACTTGTAAACTAAAATGGCTCTTTACTGAGAGAACTATTTACAGAAACGCTGCAGTGGCCAACAGCACTCCAGCCCTGTGCACACAGATGGACTTTCAGCGCTGCCTCCAGTCTTCTCCCTCCTGTAACCTGTGCTCCTCCCTCCAAGTTCCATGCAGGCTGCTCCATCTTTCCTTTCCGAATTTTGTGTGTGTGGTGTCTTTTGTACAAGCATTTGCTGACTTGCTGGGGTTGCTAGTACATCACCTGGTCTAGGGATATGGCCTTTACCACAGCCCATTGTGGCCTGTTAGGCATTGGTCCTTCAAGTGTGCTGGTTGTGAAAGCAGTCTCCCACTTCTTGTTTATGGTCTCGCTCTGGGTGGGGGACTTGCTTTCACCCCGTTGCTGCCTTCATTCTGAGGATGCAGGGGGGCATTCTGTTCGCCTTCTGTGTTGCTCCTGTACCTCGTTTCTTCTGACTCCCCGACGTCAGGCCAGCTGATGCTGTGGCTCATTCTAAGTCTTCCTGGTCCTGGCCTTGGACTTGTCTGCTGCTACTTCGCAGTTGTCCTTGGTTGAGTCTCCACCGCTGTCCTGAGTCTGTAGCTACCTTGTAAGACATCTGTCCCACTGCAGCTTGGGCTGCTGCCTCTGGCTATTGCTTTGTGTTGCTGTTCAATGGCTGGACTCAGACCTGGTCACCTGCGCATAGTGACCTCAGGTCCTTGTCTCCTTTGTTGTAGGGGCTGCCTGCCTAGCATGGTGTCCTCTTAATCTCTTCTATGCCCTGTCTGTCCTCTGCGGGGTTGGGAGAGTCTTGGTTCTTTGGCCCATCAGTCCCTGTGCTGGGTGACTAGCTAGCCCCTGGGAGAGCGTAGTGCCATGGTCCTCCAGTGACAGGTGCAGTTTGTCCATTGTGCATTTCCTGTCCATTGTGCATTTGCAATGTGTCTGGGACTACATTGCAGCTGACTTCACAATCCAGCGGGCATCGGATTGGTCATTGCAGCTCTGGTATTAGCTCAAACCTGGCAGGTGAGTGGCTGGTAGCCGCCTTGTGCGATGCATGTGCATGGAGAGTCTGGATCTGCTCATGTGCCCCTGCCAGTATCCCCCTCTTCGCTGAGCGTCTCTACGGCCTCAGTCACGGCACATGCTGCTGCTGCTGCTTGTGTTCCTAAGTGGGAGGCTGGGCAGCTGGTCTGTACGAGTGGCTGTCAGGGGTTGGATCCTTTCCTGCCCTGGCCGTTCGGAGGTATGGCTCTAAGGGTAGCGCTGTTTCTCCCCACTCTCTCCTGTAAGCTGGAGCCGTGTGGCGCACAAGGAACCCATCTCTAACCAGGGCCTCTCTTCTATCTGCAAAGTTACCTGTGAACTCCACAGTTCTCTGCTTGTAACCCAAGTACCTCATCCCTCTTCTGCTGCTTGGTTTTGTTTAAAAAACCTCTTTCGCAGCACTTTCCTGCCAGGCGGGGTCGTAGGGGGTTTACCAGCTGTTCCGGGCATTATTTCTGGCGACAGCCTCACTCACTCATCCTCCTCCTTCCTGGGGCAGGGTCAAAAGCTTTACCTTCATTTCCTCCCGTTTCTCTGCCAGGCCAGTTACACAGACCTAGAGCGCCCCTCCGTGTCAGGCTGTGGAGGCTGGTTGGGGGAGGACGCAAGTGCTCCCAGCAGGCCACCGAGGAGCCTATCAGCACTGTCGGTGGTGGGGGAGCAGCTCAGCAGCCCCCCTCCTAGCAGGGCCCTATCCTGGCCTGGCACTGACTGGGGATAGAGCCAGGCCCCAGGGTCTGCCCAGCAGCAGCGAGTGGCTCTGAGCGGCGCTGTGTGGGGGGCGTGTAGAGCCAGTCCTCGCGGTGCCCCAGGAGCAGGAGCCATCCTGTAGGGCAGTGAGTGGAGTCTCCATACCCCACCCCCAGGCTCAGCGTCCCTCCCTGCCCAGCATGATGGAAGGAGGAAGAGCAGGCACCAGTGTCTTGTCAGCAATACCCCAGCAGAGCCCCTCAGTGTAGGGGCCATAGGAGCTACCAACTACATCAGCTGGGGCCTGGAGCCAGGCCTCTGATGGTTCCCAAAGAACAGCAACGCATCCCTCTCGGCTGGGCGATAGAGGAGCCTGGCCTCGAAGGAAAACCAGGGGGAGTCCAGCCTTTGGGGCTCTATGGTAGCAGGGGCTGAGTGTCCCTCGTTACAGGGGAAGGGAATTGCCTGGCATTGATGTTAAAGTGACGGGGAACCAGGCCCCTTGGTCTCCCCTGCAGGCCTGGGTAGCTGCCTGGTAGTGCTGGTCGGTGGGGCCCAGCAGATGGGGCTGGGTGTGTGGCAGGCGACTTGCTGAGCAGCTGATGTCCCAGCACAGGGCACTGCAGGGGAGGCAGTACTAGAATGGTGTTAGTGCAGGGAAAGGGAAGGGGGTTAGGAAATGAGCCACCTCTGGGGCTGAAGGCAGGGGCCCCCAGGGAAGGAGCCATGAAGACAGGTGGGGGCAGAGGGGCCACCTAAGGGGCCTGGTGTTAGGGCTTTCAGGGATCTTGGCTGAGGGGCAAGACCAGCCAGGGCTAGGAGGGTAGCAAGGGCAGGGCCAGGCCAAGGAGCAGCCTAGGGTGACTCTTGTCTCCTTCAGGCTGCTGTCCCTGGCAGCAAGAGGCCCCATGAACCAGAGTTGTTGCAGAAAGATTAGAGAAAAATCCTCTCTGGGGTTCCAGGTAGCTGGCTCTGTGCATCCAGGGGCCCTGAGTGCATCACTCGCTGTCCATCTCACTCATCCCTGCTTGAGTCGAAGTGCAAGTGTAAAAGCACAGAGTTGCCAAAGGGGACTCACGCAGGTGATGCCCCAGAAACTACTTCAGACTCTTTGAAACTACTCAGTTGCCAATTGGCATCACTTTAAAAATGCTCCCCAAAGCCTCTGTGTATTTTCCAACAATTAATTGTTCCCCCCAGGGCTTTGCAGACTATAGCAACACACGGACATATTACACTAGAAAAGCTGTATTTGCCACTGCTAAAATCATCACTACAGTTGGTTTGATTTCCTTCATACAGAGAGTTTGTCAAGGAAGGAGGGTCGATGGAGGCTGGCCCACAACTCCCGCACTGTGTTCATGACAGAACGTGCTCCAGAACTCCTTGTCTGATTAACTGTTCGCATTTCCAGCGTGGTAAAAAATGCTGAAAAACAAACACACCTTTCTGAGTTCAAGGCAGACCTATTATGTGAAGACAGCCAGTTCTGCATTTGTAGCGGATACTTGTCTTGACCAGAAGCACCAGGCTGCACGTTAGGGACAGCTGGAGAGGGCAGCAGAGCTAGATTTGCACAGCTGCTGAGTCCTGTGTGGAAGCAGTAAGCGCTCCGTGTGAAAAACGACTATCTGCTCCACTTACTACTGGGTGGACAGTGGCCGCAGTCAGGGAAGCAAGCATTCCGCCCATAGTAATGGTTTCAAACCAAAAACCAGAATTACACCCCCCCCTTCACTATTGGGCATACACCGCGGTGGGCAAGCTTTTTGGCCTGAGGGCCACAGGGGGGTTGCAAAACTGTATGGAGGGCCGGGTAGGGAAGGCTGTGCCTCCTCAAACAGCCTGGCCCCTGCTGCTGCCGCCCCTTGTCCCCTGACCGCCCCCTGGGACCTCACCCCCTATCCAACTCCCCATGCCCTGACTGCCCCGACCCCTATCCACACCCACACCCCCAACAGGCCCCTCAGGACCCCACCCTCCCCATTCCCTGACCGCCCCACCCCATCCCCTGCCTGCCCCCCAGAACCCCCTGCCCCCCACCCCCTTACCATGCTGCTCAGAGCTGCAGGAGCTCGCAGCCACACCGCCGTGCTCCCCGGCAGGAGCAGCGGGCCAAAGCACTAGCAGAGCGGCGAAGTGAGCCTGCGAGGGAGGGGGGACAGCAGAGGAGGGGCCGGGGGCTAGTTTCCCCAGCCAGGAGCTTGGCCATAGTTTGCCCACCTCTGGCAAACACATGGGCAGAGCCTCAGCTGCTGTCAACTATTACAGCTCCGCTGACTTCCACGAAGCTATGGTATTTTACTGCGGCTGTGCCACCCTGAGTACATCACAACGGGCTCTGGGATCCTTCAGAATCAAGAGCGCTCACTGGACGGTCAGTTAGCCCCCCTCATGCCTTTGCCCAGAACAGCATTAGGTGAAGGATTCCAAAGAAAGCGCTCCCCGCTGGGGCAGGAGAGTATGATTGTCTCAACTTGTTCCTACACAGGTAAGGGTTCAGTCATTCGGTTTTAGTAACAGTCCTGCTCTCTTGGCATAGGTACCTGGCTATTCTTCTTCAACAGAATTGTTGTACCGTCGTCAATCTCAAATTCTCCATGATCCTTTAAACACCGAACCTAAAGCAATGAGAAAAAAGCGTCTCCTTCAGCATCAGCAGATCAGGAGATGCACAGGGACAGGAGTATCAATGTCACAGGCACAGAATGCAATGTGTGTGAACCAATCACTATGTACTCTTGTTGCATGTCACTTGGGCTGTGTTTAAGCCAGACACACTCACGCCAGCCCAACAGCATCTCACATAAAACAGGGAACTGATATGCAAAACCAAGCAACCTCAACCTTCGTTTGTGTAAGTTCCCCGTTTGGCCCACCTTGCTTAACACCAGCACCCCCATCACATTATGTATCTCGCAGTAGAATGAATTAAGGGGTGATCAGGAGTCTCTATGGAGGTGAGGGAATAAAAGCAGGAGCACGGCGAGAAGGAGTCCTAGAACCAGAGGGCGTATTGAGCACATTCGGACCAGAGTTTAAGGGAAAAGGAAGAGCAGAGCCTCCTGGCATTCAGCCACTACCTGCACATCTTCAAACTCTTTGCTGCACAAGCTACCAAGTTGTCAGGTGTTGCCATGCAGTTTTATGTCTTCAAAAAGAGTTGAATGTGGCTCACAAGTCTTGTGTTGCCAGCCTGGGTATGCGCTTTTAATATATAGCTCCACGCACAAAGCTCCTTCAGAAGCCCCAGCCTTGCACTTACTTCGATGTATAAGCTTTTGGGAGGTTTCATGTCCTGTGTAAGGTCCAGCCCTTCCTCTCCTCCTAGAGACCTCATGTAGGTAGCAAGAGACTTTTTATACTGATTGAACCACTCCGTCTGTAGACATAAGAACACTAAACTAAACCAACAATCCGACAGGGACACAGGAGCTCAATAATGAGCACACACGCCTTAAAAAACACAGCTTGTAGCCACTTTAAAATATTTTTCACTGCCTTTTTATATCTTCCAGTAGAACTTCCATTCTACCCTGAGTATTATACAAGTCAAGTTTATAACAAAGCTGGGCTTACTTCTTCAGCGGACATGTGAAATCGGAGGTCATTTGGCAAGACACTGCCATACTCCCACCTGAGGGCTCGGATCCGAAGCAACCGGTCATACCTGGAAGAATTAATCAGGGATTAAAACCACTGAGTTCTCAATCAGAAACAGAGGTATTAATCCAAAAAGGAATCTGAACTCAATCCCCTATTTATACCAGATCTGATGCTCATGAATAAAGCATAAAACCCAGTTATTCTAGTCTTCCCTCCATAGGCCTACCAAAATCATATATTTAAATAAAAACAAGGCCCCTATAGAATAAGGGAAAACAATGATACAGAGACCTTCCTGTATTTATTTTACTACATTTGTCAGGTGCTTGGATACTATTGGGAAAAGAATCAAGGCCAGAATTTTCAAGCGTGGCCTCTAATTTGTGTGCTTAGTTTTTAAAACATACATTGCAGCTTGATTCTCAGAGGTGCTGGGCACCCACAACTCCCACTGAAGTCCCTGGGACCAGCAAATGCTCAGCACCCTTCGAAAATTAGGACCACGGCATCTCAAGCTGGACACACAAAATCAGAGGCAGCTCTTGAAAAAGCAGCTCTTTGTCTACATAACAGACCATACTCCGGTCACAGACAAGTGCTGTGAAAGCAAGATACACCTTCCATTAGAAACTTACAGATATGCAACAACACATCGTCGATTTCGCAGCAGAGAACAATGACGAAATTTGATTGTTCGGATTAAGTCACTTCGTCCTGATTTAGCCTCATTTCTGGTAATAATACAAAGGGAAACAGTATTACATTACACTGAGACCAAGAAACTATCAAGCATATATTCTTCCTACTATTTTTCCCAAAACTACACATTTACAAAGCTCAGATGCAGTTTAGTTTAGAATTTCTCTGGCCCTTTGCTCCCACCTCACCACAATCTCGTTTTTATCCCACTAGGAGCTACATACTAATGTTCAGCTAAGTAAATAATCTCTTGACCACATTGGCTAGTTTGCTAGCTGTTTTGTGTGTTCACAGAACTAATTTTTCTGGCACTGGGTGATTTTGTTCTTGGAAAATACAAAACAAAAAAAGAACAAAGGCATCCAAATAATTGATCCTTGCTGCTTATCTCATGCACATGCCTCACTCCATTTTAAAACATATTTTATTAAATACAACTGAAACAGTGACTTTTTTTTCAATTTTGTAAAAAAGTGACATTTAACAATGCATCCCCTTTCCTATATTTGGGGATGCAACCTTAGGTCAGTAAGTGCATTATGTACAGCTGAGTGAATCATCTATGGTCACGCAGTTTCACATCACAGATACGCTGAAAATGAAATTTGATTAATAGCAGAGCGATTTTTTATTCGGTCCAGTCCAAACTTTTGGACGTTTTGGTGAACATGTTTAATTCAGCTGCTTGATAAATAATTGGATGCAAAGCTGTTCTTAAAGATGCAGCATGCTGGTCCCTTCAGTTAAAGCCCGAGTTTCTTATCCACAATTCCAGGCCTTCCAATGAAGACCCTGAACAACAGGAAAGAGGTCACATCCCTTGTACGTCAGCCTTTTTTTTTTAAGCCCCCTGCCCCAAAAATTCAGAGCTTCTTTAATTATCATAAAAGAGACAAAAAATGCACAAACTCTAATGGCCTCTTTAACACACGTGAATACAAAGAGGAACATTCCTGTGTTTGGTTTCAGAGCAGCAGCCGGGTTAGTCTGTATCTGGAAAAAAGAACAGAAGGACTTGTGACCCCTCAGAGACGGCTATTACCAGCAGGAGAGTGAGTTTGTGTGTGGGGGGTGGAGGGTGAGAAAACCTGGATTTGTGCTGGAAATGGCCCAACCTGATGATCACTTTAGATAAGCTATTACCAGCAGGACAGTGGGGTGCAGCAGGACAGTGGGGTGGGAGGAGGTATTGTTTCATATTCTCTGTGTGTATATAAAGTCTGCTGCAGTTTCCACGGCATGCATCCGATGAAGTGAGCTGTAGCTCACGAAAGCTCATGCTCAAATAAATTGGTTAGTCTCTAAGGTGCCGCAAGGCCTCCTTTTCCATTTATTTGGGCATAAGCTTTCCTGAGCTGCAGCCCACTTCATCGGATGCGTTCATTTCTAAATAAGAGGCTTGCTTTCCCTTGCTTCTGGTGCGTAGCCCGCTCGCCAGTCTTTCGTCCAAGACACCCACGCTTACACATCAGCCTGGTTCTGTTCATACAAAGCTTTCATCTCCTCAAGAACTTGCCGGAGTCCATCGTCCTGCAAGAGAGGAGTTCGGGGATTTCAGCAGGTAGTCGGGGCCAGCACGGGGGTCAGCGGAGCCGCCCGCGCCGGGAACGGGAGCGAACTCCCGAGCCCCGCAGGGCAGGGCAGGGCAGGGCAGGCGCGGCCCCGGCCAGGGAAGGGGGCAGCGGGCGGGCCGGGCCCAGGGCCCCCGGGCCCAGGGCGGCGGGACGGAGCCCGCCGGGCGCCTCGCGGGAGGGGAGCGGTCTCCGGAGGCCGGCTCGGGCCCCGCCCGGGGGCCGCGGGAAACGGGGGCGGGAGGCTCGCCGGGGCCCCCGCGCAGGGGCGAGCCCGGGCCCGCCAGCGGGGAGCGGGGGGAGGGGCTCACGTGGAAGGCGGGAAGGTGCCCGTCAGCGGCGCGGTGCAGCCCCCGCACCAGCTCCGCGGCCCGCTCGCCGAACATGGGAGCGGCGGACCGAGCTGGGAACCGCGCCCTTTGCCCGCGGGAGCGCGCCGCCGGCCGGCGCCGCCAATGGGAGCGGCGGGAGAGGGTGGCCACGCCCCTTCCCTTACAGACGCCGGCGAGGGACAAACTGCCCCGTCCAGCCCTTCGCAACGCCCCGCCCCATGAGTCCGGGCCCCGCCCTCCTGGGTGCCGAGGGGCGGGGCGTTCCGTCGCCCCGCCCACGCCCTGCGCTGAACCGGGCCCCCCCGCACCTGTCCTAGGTGTGGCCAGCCCTGAGGCCCGTGCCAGGCCGCTGCAGCCCCCCGTTCCCGCCCGGCTGGTGGCGGGGCTGGCTGGAAGACGAGCTCTGTGCAGCCCCCGAAGCGGCCGGCATGTCTCTGCAGCTCCTCGCAGGAGGGACGGCCGGGGGGCTCCGCGTGCTGCCGTCACCACGAGCTCCGGCTCCGCAGCCCCCATTGGCCGGGAACCGCAGCCAATGGGACCTGCGGGGGTGGTGCCTGCAGATAGGGGCAGCGTGCGGAGCCCCCTGGCCCCTCCACCTAGGAGCTCCAGGGACATGCCGGCCGCTTCGAGGGAGCCCCCCCCCCCCGAGGTAAGCGCTGCCCTGCACCCCAACCCCCTGCCCTGAGCGCCCCCCAGGCCCAACCTGCTGCTGCTCCTTGGGTGCGGTGGCCAGAGACTGCCCCAGCAGCGGCCAGTGCGGCTGGCCCAGGGGCTGCCCGAGCAGCCAGCCGCACCGGCTGCTGCAGAAGTCACAGAGGAATCCGTGATCTCCGTGACAGACGTGGACCCTTAATCATGCTGAAATGTATGTGGCAACATTATCGGTAAAGTGATGAACATAAGCTACAATTATGACCGAAATGTGTTTCCCAGACAAGTCTGTGGAGGGAGTAAACCTGTTTCTCAAAGACAAAGGACAAGCTGACACCTCTAGCCAGGTGCAATCAAACCTGATCAGCAATCACTGGTCAAGTGGCCATTCTTTGGCAGTGAAGGACGGACAGGAACAGATCGATTTGCGTTTTAACAAACAACAAGAACACAGAACCTCTGTCCCTGTTCCCCATGAGACTCCATGGCTCCATTCTTGCAGCTGGAAGGAACTTGACCAAGGCGGAACACTCAGGAAAATGCATTTCAAAGGGTGACTGGACTGTAAAAGTGAGGGACAAAACACCCTGGTTACAGTCTCTTTCTTTATCTCTCACTATGTCTTTTACCAAGACAAATGAACCAGACTTTGGACTTTGGGAGGAGGTTTGACCTGAGAATTTAGTCAGCCATGTTGCTAGGAGCATGTGATAAGGTTTTTATCTTGAACCAGGTTATTAAGTCTTAGCTACTAGGAAGGATTTTATCTTTATTTATCTTGTAACTATTTCTGACTTTAATATCTTGTACTTGTACTCACTCAAAATCTCTCTCTCTGTAGTTAAATAAGCTTGTTTATTCTTTAATAAAAACTAATCCAGGATTGTGTTTAAAATGAATTGTTTGGTAACTCCGATTAAAGTAGCAAACCATTGTACATTGACAACGGACCTCTAATATCTGAACTGATCACAACAGCCATTTTTGAGGAAAATTTAGGGTCACCCTGCAAATAGTAACCAAGGCGTCTGGAAGCCAAAGCATGGCTGGTGTATAGCTGGCAGGCTACAACTATACACAGACACTCAGGATTTGACCTGCGCCTGCTTGCTGTTTGAGAGTGGCCCAGGTTGGAAGTTACAACAGCAAAGCGTTGTGAGGCACCCCAAGATGCATGTTGACACAACCCTTCACTGATCTGGATTGCACCCCGGAATGTGATAACACATCCTTGCAGGGGATGAATTCTGTGATTATTTAGGTCTAGGTCAGGGGTGGGCAAACTTTTTGGCCCAAGGGCCACATCGGGTTTGCAAAATGGTATGGAGGGCTGGGTAGGGAAGGCTGTGCCTCCTCAAACAGCCTGGCCCCCGCCCCTTATCTGCCCCCCTCCCACTTCCCGCCCCCTGACTGCCCCCCTCAGAACTCCCCACCCATCCAACCCCCTGCACCTTGTCCCCTGACCACGCTCTCTCGGGACCCTCCACCCCTAACCACCCCCTGGAACCCTATCCAAGCCCCCCTGCTCCTTGTCCCCTGACTGCCCCCTCCCGGGACCCCCATCCCTAATTGCCCCCCCAGGACCCCACCCCATATCTAACCCCCCCTGCGCCCTGTCCCCCCCCCGAGACCCCACCCCCTATCCAACCCCCCCTGTTTCCTGACCGCCCCCCTCCCCGAACCTCCGCCCCATCTGACACCCCCCCCATCCCCTGACTGCCCACCAGGACCTCTTGCCCCCCTCTTCGCTCAGAGCAGCAGGACAGGTTTGTTGGAAAGCCTCGGAGCTCAGGAGACGGGCAGGACGGTCCCATGGGCCGGATGTGGCCCGCGGGCTGTAGTTTGCCTATCTCTGGTCTAGGTCCTACAAGATTATCAGCATGGGTGCAAAAGGTTCACCCATCTGGTTCTTGTTGAGGTCTTTAATCTGGAATACTATTGTCACATAAAATTTTATTTTAGAAATTTTTGCTTAGATAATGGCAGTGGGCCCATAGAAAACTACTGAACCGGTAGTATGACTACTATGAACACCTTCCTAAAGTCTCAAAGACTTTGATTCTGGATATGGTGTGATAACAAATAAACAATTAGAATTGACAAGATATATTCTTTGAGAATCCTGAGATCCTTTTAAACTGTGTTCTTCTAGGCAGTGCTGGAGAAGTGTATTGAATACAATCTCTTTAAAAGAATCTTCATACAATTTTAAATGGTCTTTTTTGTTTATTTGTATGATAGGAACGAGACAGGAGAGGAGGAAAGTAGTCTTTTTTTAGCTGTTTATCATCTGTAGTTAAAATATGACCAAAGCAAGATTATATGCGTAACTTTTCCAAATCTATATTAAGATTGCTGTGTTAAAATGTAACTGTACTGGAAAAAAACAAGTGACAAATATGTCCACAAGTCTTTAATTTAAATGCAGTAACTTTTCAGATAGCTGCAGAGCTAACTGGGATATAAAGTCTCCAGCTGTGACAAGGAAACTTGTATTACCAGGCAGAGTGATTTGAAAGATATGAGAGAGGCAAAGTCGGTGAGGTAATATCTGGTGAAAGAGACAAGCTTGTCTCTCTCACCAACAGAATTTGGTTCAGTAAAAGATATGACCTCACCCACTTTGTCTCTCTAATATTCTGGGACCAACACGGCTACAATGTTGAAAGATAATGGTGGGAATATGAAGTAGAAGGTGATGTTTAATGATTGTGCAGGGAACTAGAAGAACATAAAGAGCGGCCATACTGGGTCAGACGCTGCTCCATCTTGCCCAGTATCCTGTCTTTAACAATGGCCCACACCAAATCTTGAGAGGGAGTGTACAGAACAGGGCATTTATGGAATGATTCACCCCCTCTTCCACTTCTGGCTTCTGGTAATCCAGTTTAGGGTCTCCCCAAGCAAGGAGTGCATTCCTTAACATGTTGGGTAATAGGCATTGATGGACCTATCCTCCATTAACTTATCCAGGTCTTGTTTGAGCCTAGCTACACTTCTGGCAATCATAACATCCCGTGGCAATGAGTTCCATGGTTAGGTGTGTGTTGCATGAAAAAGTACTTCCTCTTGTTTGTATTAAACCTGCTGCCTATTCATTTCCTCAGGTGACCCCTGGTTTTTTGTATTGCGTGAAAGGGAAAAGATGATGGGGTCTACGGATCCGACACTAAGGGTAAGGGAGTTGTGGAGCACTATTGGGCCACAAAGGCCCTGCGCCTCAGCAGCTGCAGACCATGCTCCAAATGGAGGGCCTGCTTCAAAGGGGACTCTGAGAGGCAAGCAGGGGGTGAGTGAAGGAGAAACTGTCTGCAGGAAAGCAGCCAGGCTGTAGCTTCTGGGATAGAGGGATCTACGGGGAAGAAACTGGACTGTGGGTAAGACCCAATGGAGAGGCCAAGGGCTTGACCCCTTCTCTCCTCCCCCTTCTTTCTGACAAGGTGGAGCAATGAATTGGGTACTAAAATGTGAGCTGGGAAGCCCCAACTGACTGTCTGAATTATTGAGTTTGTTTGAGCAATCATCTGCTGAGAGGGAAGCTGAGTGCTAGGACCATGCCCCAAACTGAAGAGAGAACAAAAGAAGTAGGAAGTGGCCCAGGGGAGGCTGGCATGTTGTACCAGCCAGAGGAGACTGAGCCTCCCCTTCGGGGGCCCTGAACCGGGACCTGGTGGAGTGGGAGGGCCTGGGTCCCTCTACCCTTCTCCCCCCTGCAGCTGACCAGGGGACTGTGGGGAGCACTGGGGAACAAGGGATTGTAATAGCTGCCAGATTGCCCTCAGGCCCTCAGATTGCCTGGCAAGACCATCCCAAAACTAGGAGACTGAGCCGTCGCCTGTGAACTAGGCCTGCTGTCTCTGAGTGAAGCCCACTACACTAAATATCATTTTCACTTTCTCCACACCATTCATGATTTTAAAGACCTCTATCATAGTCACCTTCCTTAGTCGTCTCTCTTCAAAGGTGAACAATCATAATCTTTTAAATCTTTCTAATCTTTCCTTGTGTGTAATCTGTTCTGTGCCCTGGATCATCTTTGTTGCCCTTCTCTGAACTTTTCTAGTTCCACTATATCCTTTTTGAGATGAGCAACCAGAACTGGACACAGTATTTAAGGTGTGGGTGTACCATGGATTTATATAATGACATTATGATATTTTCAGTCTTATTTTCTATCCCTTTCCTAATAGTTCCTAACATATTGTTAGCCTTCTTGATCATTGCTGTGCATTGAGTGGAAGTTTTAATAGAATTATCTATGATGACTCCAAGATCTCTTTCCTGAGGGGTAAGAGCTAATTTAGAACCATCATTGTCTATGTATACTTGGGATTATTTTTTTCAATGTGCATTACTTTGCATTTATGAGTGCTGAATTTCATCTGCCACTTTTGTTGCCCCGTTACTCAGTTTTGTGAGATTCTTTGTAACTCTTCAGAGTCAGCTTTGGACTTAACTATCTCAAATAATGATATATTGTCTGCAATCTTTGCCACTTCACTGTTCACCCCATTTTCTAGATCATTAATGAATATACTGAACAGCAGTGGTCCCAGTACAGATCCTTGGGAGACCCTGTAGTTCACCTCTCTCCATTGTGAAAACTCACCATTTATTCCTACCCTTTGTTTTCTATCTTTGAACCTGTTGCTGATCCTCTTATCACATTACTGCTTACTTTGCTTAAGAACCTCTGGTAAGGAACCTTGTCAAAGACTTTCTGAAAGTCCAAATACACTATATCCACTGGGTCAGTGACCTTGGTCTATGTTTGTTGAACCTCCTCAAAGAATTTTAGTAGATTGGTGAGGCATGACTTCCCTTTACAAAAACTGTATTGACTCTTCCCCAACAAATCATGTTTATGTGTCTGATAATTCTGTTCTTTACTATAGTTTGTACCAATTTGCATGTTACTGAAGGTAGGCTCCCTGGCCTGTAATTGCCAGGATCTCCTCTGGAGCCCATTTTAAAATTTGGGGTTATGTTAGCTACCTTCCTGTCATCAGCTACAGAGCCTGATTTCAGTGATAGGTTACATACTACAATGATCATTTCTCCAATTCCATATCTGAGTTTCTTTCAAAATCTTAAGTAAATATCAGCTGGTCTTGGTGACTTATTACTTTTTAGTTTTTCGGTTTGTTCCAAAATCTCCTCTATTGACACACGAATGTGGGATAGTACTTCAAATCTGTTGCCCAGAAAGACTGGCTGTAATGTGGGTATCTCCCCCTCATCCTCCGCAGTGAAGATTGATACAAGACTTCAGTGTGCAAGAAATACTACTTCTGTTGTTCTTTGAGTGTTTTATTCCCTTTTTATTGTATAGTTTGTGGGTAGTGAATCCTATAGTATTACAGAGAGATTTTTCATTACAGTTTTCACTGACTCATAAAATATTCTAATTTTTTTCTTTTTGGGTGAAACTTCCCAGACTTCATTTCAGTCTAAAGGTGATGTGTGGGGGGTGGACAGAAAGAAAGAGACTTCACAGAGACCTCTTCCCAGAGTTTTGAGGTTTGACAAGGGTATTTTTTTTGCGGGTGGGGGAACAGTTGGACCTGATCAGCACTTCTGAAAATTCAGGCCCAGGGTTGAAGTCAGGGGGGCTCAGTATTTAGGGAGGGATGCTGTGATTTTCCTCCTCAGAAGGGTTGATGTATGATTTAACTAGGAGAGGCATGAGGAAAGCGGCCTGCTCTGGACAATGTGGGGGTGTCGTCACGCCTGCAAACCCCCCATTGCACGGCCCTGGCAGGGAAACGTGGGTGCCAAGGAGGGCTGAAGAACCCTGGGTTGACATTTTCTCTTCTGGTGGTCTCCGCAGCTGCCCTGTGGGAGAGGGAGGGTAGGGGTGGCCACACGCAGCGCCCGGTGCAGGGGTGGCAGGTCTGGGGGGGGGGAGGGAGGGGGGGGATGGAAGAGCAGCCTGCGTTGCCCCACGTGCCCAGACCCGGGAAGGGATCTTCCCTCGCGCTGCCTGTGGAGGCCTAGATACCACCCCCCACAGTGGCCGCCGTGGGCTTGTGCCCGCTTGCCCCCACTCAAGATGGCCGCCGTGGGCTTGTGCCCGCTTGCCCCCACTCAAGATGGCCGCCGTGGGCTTGTGCCCGCTTGCCCCCACTCAAGATGGCCGCCGTGGGCTCGCTAGCCATCTTTGGTGTGGGCAGGAGAAGCTGGGGCCACCCCCTGAGCCCCTAGCGACGGGCCGTGCCGTCACGTGGTCTCCCCGCCGCCTCTGATTGGCGGGGGCGGGCGGGGGCGGGTCGCGGCCTCGCCGCTGCCGGTGCGATGTAGGGAAGGGCCGGGGCTGAGCTCGGGGACAGGAGCCGCCGCCGCCCCCGGTGCTGCCGGCGAGAGACGGGGCCGCGGGATGAGAAAGCGGAACGAGTCCGTCACGCTGGAGCACGAGCGCCCCGCCGGCCCGCCCGAGCCGGGCTGCAGCCTGAGGCGCGGCCTGCGCCTGGCCGGCGCCGCGAGCGCGCGGCCCCCCGGGGAGCCGGCCATGAAGCGGCCGCTCGGCAGGTGAGGGCGGCCCCGCGTCCCTGCGGCGCCCCGGGCGAGCCCGGCCCCGGCGGCCCCCTGGTGGCGAGCCTGAGCCGAACCCCGCATCGCCTGCCGCGGGGGGCGGGGGCCCGGGGCCGGGGAGTCCCAGGCCGGGCCGCTGCGGAGCCGGCGGGCCCCGGGGATGGGCGGGTACCGGGCTGCGGCTGGGGGCGCAGGGGCCCTTGCCCCCGGGGTCCGTTTATAAACCCCCGCGCTCGGGCGGACTCCGGCCTGGCCGGGCTCTGCTGCCTGGGGGCGCCCCCCCCCCCCGCCGCGCGCCCCTTGGGGCGCCCCCCCCGCCGCGCGCCCCTTGGGGCGCCCCCCCCCCGCGTCTCTCCGCGGCCGCCAGTGGCCGACCCGCGCTGGGAGTCTCCTCACAAAAGCCGAGGCCTGTCGGGGAGCAGGGCGATGGCGATCTGTCGGAAGAAGCCCGGACCTGCCCGGGAAAGGGGATGGTTTTCTACCAGCTGACCCGCGCTCAGGGCGGGGGTGGCCGGGGGGGAAAGGGTTTGTGCTGCTGTTGAGTTCTGCGAGTGAAAGAAAATAAACCGGTTAAGAGTCATCCTTCCCAAAGGCATAGCCACGCGCGCACACAGTCCGTATGGAAAAATACCACTGCAAAGTGAGTTTTTTGTATTATTTCTACCAACAAACAGATCTTCCTGATCTCCCCCGCCCCCCCGCAAAAGGGGTGAAATGCAATGCTGTCCTGTAATAGGCAATACGCTTATAAATGAGAACTTTATTGATGCATCTTTTCCCTTCAGTTTATCTTTTGTAAATGCCCAAAGGTATTTTATAATTGAGACAAGAACTTTGTGATTTGGGTTGCTGCAGCCAGATTGTATTTATGAAGGATAAAACCACCCTGTAAAACGTTGAGTGCCTCTTGGAATCCTGCAGATTATCCTTCTCTTCTGTTGCCTAATTACCAGATAAAGTTTTCATTTATCTATTTTAAAAAGTTATTTTTGTTTAGTCATTTCTCTGTACTGAGGCAAGCTTTTGTGCTGTTTCTGCAAATTTTGGTTTGAACACTGTCGATGAAAGAGGTCTTAAAAGAGAAAATACTTATTGGTAGCATTTTTGCTTAAATTTGTGACCTACAGCTAACAGGTGGAGCTGCTGTCAACACTGTGGTACATTAGCACAAGTATTTGATGATGGAGGATGGCATTCATTTGATCTTGCTTCGGATTGAATAACTGCACAGTTGATCAGCTTCCCTTAGTTTTCTATTTGTGTAACAATTTTCAAATCTAATCTATGTCTGAATAGATTACTTTAAAAACAAGCGTTAAATAAATGACAGGTCAATTCCAGCAAGTCTGGTTTTGGTGACTCTCTAAAACAGGAAATTTTGGGGCAACATCTGGGAGATTAAAAAAAATAGTTTTTTATTGCATTACCTATTAAATAATACAGTATTGTTAATTGATATTCATTTTTTTTCTGGGCTCAAATTGTCAATGTACTGTAATGTTTATACTATACAGATTAATTTATATAAATTGTTTTGGAGAGGGATGTTGAAGGAAACTGCAAGTTTTGGCAGCTGGATGGGGGACATTTAAGGTTTCTGGAATCTAGAAAGGTGTGTCAGACAGTTTGGTATTGTGGGATAAGCATATTAGCAGTATGTTCCTGATTAAGTAGTCATCGGTGAAATAGTTCATGACCACCAAAATGTTAGTGATAGATTTCGGAGTCAGAATGATTTTGGAGGAGAATGGGGAAGTCTGCATTTCTCAGAATTCTTGTCTTGGGCCTGGTCTATACTAGAGTTAGGTTGAAGGAAGCCGCCTTAAGTTGACCTGTTAATGTATGTGTCCACAATACTGGGTCCTTTATGCCGACTTAAATCGCCTCTAATGTCAACTTCTGTAATCCACCTCTGCGAGAGGCGCCGCACTTAATTAGATTTTCATGGGTCGACTGTGAGGTAGTGCAGACGCAGCATTGTGTAATTCGACTTAATTGGCCTCTAGGTGGTGTACCACAATGCTCGTCTGTGACCGCTCTGGAGATCATTCTCAACTCTGCTGCACTGCAGCCAGGTACACAGGAAACAGACCCTCCCCTGCTAAAGCCCCGGGAATTTTTGATTTCCCATTTCCTGTTTGATCAGCATTGGGAATGTGCCAGCTTGAACACAGCTGATCATGGAGACTACACGCCCCAAATGCGCTCCAGCCTGGTCTGCAGAGGACGTGATGGATCTCATTGCTGTGTGGGGAGAAGAGTCTGTGGAGACAGAGCTCCAATCCAACAGAAGAAACACTGCGATCTATGCGAAGATCGCTCGTGGAATGAGGGAGAAGGGCTACATGAGGGACGGACAGCAGTGCAGCGTGAACATAAAAGAACTTCGCCAAGCGTACCAGAAGGCAAGGGAGGCAAACAGTCATTCTGGTGCTGAACCCCTCACATGCCGGTTTTACAGCGAGCTGCATGCGATTCTTGGGGGTGACCTTACCGGTACCCCCACAAGCAACGTGGACACCTCACAGGTGTGAGTCTAGGACAACAGGGAGAACGATATGGTGGATGAGAAGGAGGAGGAGAATGGGAGACAGGCGAGTGGTGGATCCAGTCTCCCTAAGAGCCAGGAAATATTTTTAACCCTGGAGCCCTGTGGGTCGTAGGACATCATGGTGGCTGACTGTGATGTCGGGGAAGGCACCTCTGGGGAGTGTACAGTTACAATCAAAGTCCAATTAAACTTTAGCGGGCACACACGTTCTGTGGTATTGCATGTTTACTGTGAAGAAAAAGCAAAGTTCTGTGGTTCTCAGTTTATGAGAGGCTGCTCCAGCTACGCCCCCGGAAAAGACTTTTTATGTGGACTGGGATAGCTTGGGAATCCTCCATGGATATCTCTAGGAAACTTTCATGGAGGTACTCTGCAATCCTTTGCAGAAGGTTTCTGGGCAGGGCAGTCTTATTTCTTGGACATTTTCCCACACAACTGCTGAATTAATTTGCTGGCATCATTGTGGTAACAGCATAGCAATATAAGGACCAGCATCTCCTTCCTTTTTGTCTCTGTTACTCTCAGGAGACTGATTTCCCCTAGGTGACCCTATGTGATAGGGTGGGGAAGCATGTAGACCCACCCCACCCCCCACATTCCGGATCGCCAAACCACACGGCTGCTAATGTGCCTTTACTATGCTCGGCATAGGTCAGTAAGTAATTTAATGGCTGATATTCTCACCACCTGTGAGATTCCGTAATTTGGGAGTGAAAATGTTCCCCCCTCCGCCCTGTTCGTAAACAGCTTCCTTTGGTGCTATGGGAAGGGGCAATTGTTCGACTAGCTACCTCTGCTCCCAACATGAGCATGCCATAAACTTCATTAAAAGTGTGGTCACCTATGACTCGGGGTCGTGGTGGGGGCGCTACTCGCCATGGCTGGCACAGTGAACCGTTGCGGGTTCTGATTATGGCTTGCACCTAGTGAAATAAGTTTTGTTAATGAAAATGTCCTTGCTATGGAAACATTTTATGCATGTACAATGGTACCTTTCTTTTTTCCCATGACTGACAGCTGGAAATGTGTCCTTTGGCGTGTCATCAACATCTGAAAGCCAACTTTAGCTGATTAGAAGGAGGAAAAAGAGAACGCGGGAGGACATGTTCACCGAGATAATGAACGCCTCCGGGACAGCTGACACAGAACTGAGAGAATGGAGGATTTCATTGTCTGAGAAGTTAGACGTGGACATGGAGAGCAGAAAAGCTTCCCGTGAGTGTGCGGTGCAGGATGAGATGCTTCGGATTATGTGGGACCAATCAGACGTTGAGGAGTCTGGGTGAACTGCAGGAACAGAAGCAGGAGAGTAGAGACCCTGGTGGTCAGCCAGCATCACCTGGTGCAGAATCCCCCTACCCCAAGCGTTCCATGAAGCGTGGGCGAAAAGTCCATTATCCCTTTCACTTAACTCAGGGGTAGGGTACAAGGAACAGAAGGCGCCCATTCACGGACCTTTGATGGTCTAGAATGTGGTGTGGTGTTACACCGCTGAAAATGTTTCTCCTGTTCCAGCTTCATAACCCCTTTTCCCCAAAGCTAACTTTTTTTGTTCTCCCTCTTTATTTATGTTTGTTAAATAAAGTAAATGGATTTGAGAAATAAATGTTATTTATTGAATAGAAGCAGTGGGTGTTGGCATGGGGTTGGCTTTACAGGGACCATGATACAAGCCCAGGTGAAGCTTTGGGAATACACAATGCAGACAAGCAGCTCACATAACTGTGACTCGTTATTGAAACGGCTTTTCAAAGCCTTGTGGATATGCAGCGCTCCTTGCTATACTCTTCTTATTGCCCTGGTGTCTGGCTGCTCAAAAATGGCTGCCATGTGATCTGCCTCAATTGTCCACTCCTGTGGAAAATTCCCCCCTTTTTTTCCACAGACATTATGGAGCAGGCAGCTATAACCATGCGGATTTTCTCTTCACTGAGGTCCAACCTTGTTAGTAAAGTTCTCCAGCATCCTTTCAAACAACCAAAGGCACATTCAACCACCATTTTGCACTTGCTGATCCTATAGTCGAGCCGTTCCTTGCTGCTATCCAGACAGCCGGTGTATGGCTTCATGAGCTATGCGAGCAAGGGGTAGGTTGTGTCCCCCAGGATAACTACAGGCATCTCAATGTCATCAGTGTTCATTTTGTGGTCTGGAAGGAAAGTCCCAGATTGCAGCTTTTTGAACAGACCCCAGTTCCTAAAGATGTGCCCATCATGAACCTTTCCCGACCATCCTACGTTGATGTTGGTGAAACGCCCCCTGTGATTCATCAGCACTTGCAGCACCATTGAAAAGAATCCCTATCGGTTTTATGTACTCTTTGGCAAGGTGGTCTGGTGCCAAGATGGGGATATGTGTGCCATCTATTGCCCCACCGCAATTAGGGAACCCCATCGCGGCAAAACCATCCACTATGTCCTGCACATTTATCAGACTCACTACCCTTCACAGCAGAAGTCAATTAATGACCCTGCACACTTGAAGCACAGCAGCTCCCATGGTTGATTTACCTACTCCAAATTAATTCCCTACTGCCCAGTAACTGTCGGACAGTGCAAGCTTCCAAATAGTGATCTCTACTCGCTTCTCCACTGTCAGAGCAGCTCTCATTTTTGTGTTGCTGAACTGCAGGGCAGGGGAAAGCTCTGCACAGAGTTCCTGGAAGATGGCCTTCCACATTCGAAAGTTCTGCAGCCACTGCTCGTCATCCCAGACCTGCAAAACGGTGCAGTCCCACCAGTCAGTGCTTGTTTCGTGGGGCCAGAAATGGCACTCAACAGAGTGCAGCTGCTCTGTGACTGCCAGCAGCAACTCTGAATTTTTTTTTTTTTTTCCAATGGCTTGCAGCAGGGCTGCTTGCAGGACATCGCTATCTTCCGCGTGGTGGACCCTACTGTGGCTCTGGAGGTACTGCAAGAGAAGGCGCGAGGTGTTTGAGATGCTCACGGCAAGAGTGCACAACTGAGAAAGCTCTGTGCTTCTGGGGTTATGGCATATGCATGGGGTTTTAAGGCACGAAAACCACGGGGTTGTTTGCCACTGATAAGAGGGAGGGAGGACAGTGCATCATGGGATGCCGACGCAATGTTCCCATTCTCCCCTGCGACAGTGTTTTGGTCCCATGAGGCATTGCACAAACTTCCCAAAACACACTATAGCAAGTTGCACGTTAGGATAGCTACTCATGATGCACTGCTTTGTGCATTGATGCAGGCGTTGCTAGTGAGGACATATTCCATCAAGATAATGAGTGTGGTGTGGTCACACGCGATCGACTTAATTAACTCGGAGGCTTGAGGTCGAATTAGTCTACTTAATTTTGTAGTGTAGGCAAACCCTTAGTCTGTCTGCAGACTCAGAAAAACAATACGTTGGTTAGACTAAGTTAATGTTTTTAACCTTTCTTGCATAAACACTAAAGATCTTTACTTTTAAAATAATAGCTTAGACTGTTGCTCAACTCTGCAGCGAAGGGTGACCCTGTGGCTGATCCTATGATTCTGGAATGCACTAGACTGTGACGGTCATGCCAGTTGTGTGTGTTTACAGTGCTAGTGAATGGTGACTTCAAAGTAGTAGCAGAGTGTTAGCCTGGGCTTCCCAAACAGGATTCTCTGCATTTAAGGTTGCTCAAGTGCACGTCTTCAGAGCAACATAAGCACTAAACAGCAAAGTAATCATAAATTTAGCTAACATTTGCAGAATACAGTACCAATCTACAAGGAGTAGCCTACCACCATCAGTATGTTAGATCACACTAGTAACGTTTCTGTCCCTCTGTTTCAGTTCATGCTGCCACCCAGTGTGCATACATCCCAGAATGGAGAATCACACTGAAGTGCACAAACACCTGTTTAATTAGCTAT
Organism: Caretta caretta; assembly: GCF_965140235.1. NCBI lineage: Eukaryota > Metazoa > Chordata > Testudines > Cheloniidae > Caretta > Caretta caretta. The sequence continues at coordinate 210,757,705 of NC_134208.1, read as the reverse complement.
TTTGTTGTAGCATATTATGAGTATACATTTGAAAATGGTTGTGTACTTTTGGATAAGATTTGTGTGGTTTGGTTGTATATTGTAGTTGTGACCTTTTTTTAGTGATAATGTAGATGTTGCTTTTCAGAAGGTAAGAAATAAGTGTATGGAATCAGTGCTTGAATTCTTTGTCTGGTATATGGAAATACTAAAACTTTAAATATTATACAGTCACATTTTCAGAAATGTTCACTAATTTTATGGACCTCCAATTCCTGTGTTCCTACCTTGAGAAATTTTCAGCCTTTCTGAAAATCAATCAGTTTCTTCTCAGTTCAGGCACAAAAAATTAGTGAATGATTTTGAAAACAGTAGCCATAATTATTAAATATAGCATTGGAACATTCAGGTGTAGGTTGTGCTATGCTCTGAGTTCTTGGTATCTCTCTATGTACAAAAGGTCTCATAATTTTAACTTTAAGATCTAAACTACTTCCAGTGCTGGCTGGTTTAAAAGCAGGATCTTCAAGACTGCTGAAGATTGGTATGTTACAAAACAATTTTTGCCCCCACCCCTTTAAAAATGTAAATAACACTGATAAAGCAATATAGTGATAACTTACAAAGTGTGGACTTGATTCTTCTGAATCCAAATTGTATTGGAGATTAGAAACAATTTTATAAGTGTTAAGCAAAAGCACCACTTAATTTTAAACCATAAAATTAAGCACCACCATTTTAAACCATCAGAAATCAAAGAAATGTTATGCTTTTAAAATGGTCACTTGATTCTCTTGTCAAATATCCTTCTCTGTTGTTCCTTTATTTTGTTTTTATTAGGATGGTAATTTCAGAGTGCTTCCTGTCTGAGTTAATAATCAGAACCTGAGCTTAATAAATGGTTGAGGAATTTCACTTGGGTGGTAATCTTATTGTGGGCTAATAGGAAGGCCTTTAACTTAATATTATCAAATCTTAATTTAAAAAATAAGATTAAAAAATGCTACAATTGCTTCCTCCCGTACCCCAACCAAAATTGTCTGTCAAACTGCTGAAATAAATATATAAAATATATTTTTAAACAATTGCCTTTCCTCTCTTCTCTCCTCCCATGTTTCTCAAATGTGGGGAACAGTGTGTGAGAGAGACCCAGAATGACGAATACAAAAATTGTTCGTAAAGGAAACTTACACCCTGTGGGATGCATTCCTTCAGTGTAAATAACTGTCTTTAGCTTCTGTTTCATGATTATTTCTGATGTAGATACATTCTAATAATGAGTGGACACCACATATGTGTGAACTTCGGGATTGAAGTGAAGGATATTTGAGCGAGATGTCACATCCTGTTGCACTTTTCATAATTGGAAGGCGGAAAGGGCATTCTTCATCCATCCCTCACTCCCAGTTCTCTTCCTTATGAATGGTATTTGGGAAACAGGTATCAGTGGTCATTTGGCCAAAATTTCGACAATTTAGTTTTGTACTACCCTCTGATTTTCTTTTTCAAAGCTTTGTGTAATTTGAGTATTTAAAATGACATTGGCAACTTGAATTTTTTGGAGCAGACTAATTTAACATTAATTTTTCTGATAATACTTCTAAATTTTTAAATTTAAAAAAAATTAAAGGCTTTTCAGGTTCCCTCTCCTGTGTTTGTGAGGGTCTTTTGGGTGGGTCTAAAAGCAATGCCTCTAAACAGGCATGGGCCACACCCTCTCCCCCTTCTTTTTATGTATATGCTTGCCTTTTGCCTCTTCAGTTTCAGCTTTACTGCTGCTACTAGGAAACACCCTCTTGCTGAGCCGGGGGAAGAACACACACATGAGCTCTCTCCAGAACAGGGCATGAGTAATATTGTCAGGTTAGTTTGTAGGACAGAAAGTACAAATGACCATCAACAAAGCTGTGCCACTGATTATACACGGTGCTGTCAAATACAGAGTAAACAAACTGGAAACATTTTTTTTCTTTCATGTAGAGTTGTGTTAGGTGTTTCTTGTGACATAGTAAGTATAACGTTTTCAGATGGAAACAGGATTTTCAAGTTAAATGTTTAATTGTTGACACCAGCTACATAAGTGCCTCTCTTTTGAACTGTGACTGCTTTTAAGATCAGCACATACTTTACTCCTGGGGGAATTCTGCACCACTGCGCAATGCAGAATTTTGCAGAAATTAACATTGTGCACGAAGCATTTCCTTTCTCCCACAGAAATGTGCTGCTGGACCCAGCAGAGCCCAGCTCATGCATAGAAGACACTGCCAACGGGGGGAGGACGGAAGAGGGAGGGAGCTAAAGGGTTCCTGACAGCTGCAGTTCCCAGCATGCCCTGAGGGAAGGAGACAGCAACGCGCAGGAAACTCCATGCAAGCCTGGGACTGAGCATCAGGCTGTTCCTCCCTCTGGATCCCTGGGCTCTGGGGGTGAGGGGGACGAGTGTTTTGGCAAGGGGGGGGCTCTGCAGCTGGGCTCTGGGGGAGAGGGGGTGCAGGTGCTTGGCCCCCCGGCTGGGCTCTGGGAGGGGGAAAGGGGGCAGAGAAACAGGAACTGGGTTGTCATAGGGGAACTTTCTACTTCTGGGGGAATTTTTGTGTGTGTCTGTATTGTTAGACGTACTTGCTGACAGGTATTTTGAAATAAAAAAAATAATTGAAACTGGCGTAATTATTTAGCGTTATTTTGACAAATAACATTTGCAGAATTTTAAAATATCGTGCACAGAATTTTTAATTTTTTGGCACAGAATGTCCCCAAGAGTAATACTTCTCCAATACGTTCATCTGGAGGGGTGATGAGTGCCCATTAAGGCTGAGATTCAGGTATGCCCTTTCTCCTTTAAGGTTCCTTCTAACTCTTATATCAGTGAATCTTCACCAAAGTATTACTGACCTATTTTCTTGTTTTGTTTTCCTCAAACTCTTCTAAAAATTTGGGATTAAACTAAAGAGGGGTAATTTCAGGGGCATTTGGTTTTGTTTTGGTGAAATTTGGGCTTATAAGGGGAAAATTGACCAGAATAACTATTCTATAATAATGCCTTGTGTGGACGCTCTTGTTCCAGAATAAGTCTCCACAGGGGGAGTTATTCCAGAACAGCTATAGCACTTTAAATACACCCTGCCTTATTGTGGAGCAAGTTCCTCATGTAGACAAGCCCTAACTCTTCATCAAGTATGGAAGAGCTTCTGTAAGAGGGCTTGAAAAATCCACTTACAAGTTGCGAGTAGGAAACTTTTTTTCTCCCTGGAGGAAGGGGAGCCTAAGCCGCCATCATCTGCAGAACTAGCTTTCACTTAGAAACAAATCCAAGTCCTCTTCCATAATCTTCTGGCACTTAAAGTTATGAAAAAAGCTTTCCAAACATGAATAGAAGCTATGCTGTTTGCTAAAGCTTGTGACAGACAGCTATCTAGTGTTACTGTTGTTCAGAGCTTTCCTGCGTCCCAGCAGAGTTAAAATAAAATGCTCTGGTAATTTCACAGCTGATTTGGCAGTAGTAAAGCTTAAAATCATGTCAGTTTTGTTCTGCTGCTGTTTATGAAAGATGTGAACATCAGCAGAGACGGTCACTGGAGCTGTTGATGGGTTTGTAAGGGCTTAAATGGAAGCTGGAGTACTGGTAAATTGGTGGGGGCGGGGAAGGGGAGAGAGGGAAGGTATCTTACTGGAGAAGAAAGTACATTCTTCATTCCAGCTACCAGAGTTGGGCTTAAATTTATTAGACACTTACTAGCCAAAGGACAGTGCTCCCAGGCAGGGTCTGGGGCAATCTCTTGGCAGAAATGCCAGCATCCTTCCTTTTCCTAGCACTTGAACATGCATGTGCTGGACTTTTGTTGTCTCTGAACCTTGGTAATGGTAGCTGGGCCTCTGACTAATCAGTGTTTGGTTAATATTTTAAAATGTATTCTTTGATATTAAAGCTTTGTTTACAACACACAAACTAGGGAAATGAAATCTAGATGGAGCTACTATAAGCTGGGTGCAAAACTGGTTGGAAAATGGTTCTTAGAGAGTAGTTATCAGTGGTTCACAGTCATACTGGAAGGACATAACAAGCGGATTCCTGCAGGGATCAGTTCTGAGTCCGGTTCTGTTCAATATCTTCATCAATGATTTAGATAATGGCATAGAGCGTACATTTATAGAGCTCTCTGGAGAGGGTCCAGAGAAGAGCAACAAAAATGATTAACAGTCTAGAAAACACGACCTCTGAGGGAAGATTGAAAAAATTGGGTTTGTTTAGTCTGGAAAAGAGAAGACTGAGAGGAGACATAACAGTTTTCAAGTACGTAAAAGGTTGTTACAAGGAGGAGGGAGAAACATTGTTTTCCTTAACCTCTGAGGATAGGACAAGAAGCAATGGGCTTAAATTGCAGCAAGGGAGGTTTATGTTGGACATTAGGAAAAACTTCTCAACTGTCAGGGTGGTTGAGCACTGGAATAAATTGCCTCGGGAGGTGGAATCTTCATCTTTGGAGATTTTTAAGAGCAGGTTAGACAAACACCTGTCAGGAATGGTCTAGATAATACTTAGCCCTGCTATGAGTGCAGGGGACTGGACTAGATGACCTCTCAAAGTCCCTTCCAGTCCTAGGGTTCTATGGATGTGTGAGAATTCTGGCTTCAGGTAAGGAAAATATGAAAAGCAGGAGCAGATGAACTTTCCTGGTTTTTAAAAATAAAATAATCCTATGTTGGAAGGCTTTGAGCGCTGGCAGCTCTGTAAGTTAGCCATATGTTTGCTATTTAGTTGGCTTTGCAGCCTTTAAGAACATGTGCTTGTCAGTTGTTTCAAAGCCTGACTTGTAAACAAGTCAGTTGCAAAGGGTATCTGAACTACTTTCTGAAAGTAGTCAGTCAGCTGACTTACAGTCTATGTAATACTTTGGCACCATTTAGTATTCTTGCTGACCTGAATGGGTAGAACCTGTAGGCAGCAGCTGTACCTCGGGGGAGGAGTCAAAGCAATAGCATTACACTTCTTTTTAGATGCTGAGCATAATGTATTTCCTCTTTTTCCTATGGGAGTTCTGCTTGAGGTGTACATGCACCTCTCGCTAGCCCTTGAGTGGAGATTTCTAGCTAGCAGTGTCCATTTGGCCTGCATATACATCCTATGTCGTCTTGTGGCAGACACTGATACTACATAGGGGTGTGCGGACAAACAGTCCTCAGTTCCTTCTCTACTGCCTTGGCCTGAGATGCAACTCTAGCGTGTCTTCCTAGCGCATACTCTGCCTTCTGTTTTTATTGCAGTTAGTTGTAGGTTAGTGTTTAGAATAGTGAGTTCATTTTAGGTGAGAGAATTTTTCCCCCCCACTTTTCACTTTGGGAGACTTGTCTGATCCTGGCAGGCATGCCTGGTTTGTCGGGCTTCAGACATTGCCTGTCTTGTCAGGAGGCTATACCAGTAAGCAACGGGCACTGGTTGCCTCGTCGAGGTGTTTTTTTTAGAGTGCTGCATCTGTGCAGTTTCTGCGCACTAAGTGGCTTGGCAGTGTGTATACCTCGGGAGTTACCGCGCGCAAAGCTGCTTTAATGTGCAGAAACTTGCCAGTGCAGATGGGGCCGAAGAGAGTCAGCTCCAAAAAAGACCAGGTCCCCATCAAGATCCTCTGTCTCTGAGGTTACTGTTGGAAGAATAGTAAGAGGCCATTATAGCTCCATTAGCAGCTCGTTAATGACCTATGGATAAAGTGCTAAGGAAGAGTACAAAAGAATAGCACAAGCATGTAGGGACAAAATCAGAAAGGCTAAGGCACAAAATGAGTTACACCTGGTAAGAGACAAGAAAGACAATAAGAGATTCTTTAATTACATTAGGAGCAAGAGAAAGGAAGGAAAGTGTAGGCCCTCTATTTAGTGGGGAGAAGGAGATCTGATGACATCAAGAAGGCTGAGGCGTTTAATGCCTGTTTTGCTTCAGCCTTCACTAAAAAGGTTAACAGAGACCAGATACTCAACACAATTAATATTAACGAGGGGAACACAAGCCAAAACAGGGAGAGAACAAGTTGAAGAATATTAAGCTAAGTTAGCTGTATTCAAGTAGGCAGGGCCTGATGAAATTCATGCTAGGGTATTTGAGGAAGTAGCTGAAGCAGTCTCAGAATAGTTAGCAGTTATGTTTTGGGACCTCACCATCCCCCATAAGTTCTCAAAGAATGGAGAAGGGCAAACATAGTACCTATCTTTTAAAAGGGGAATAAAGAGGACCCCCAGGAATTATAGACCAGTCAGACCTAACTTTAATATCTGGAAAGATACTGGAACAAATTATTAAACATTCAGTTTGTAAGCACCAAAAGGATAATAGGGTTATGAGGAATAGCCAGCATGGATTTGTCAAAAACAAATCATCTCAAACCAACCCAGTTTCCTTCTTTGACACGTTACTGGCCTAATAGATAGGGGGAAACCATTAGATGTGAGAGATCTTGGTTCTAGGAAGGCTTTTGACTCAGTCCCACATGATATTCTCATAAACAAACTAGGGAAATGATCATTTCATCTAGAAAACATAAGGTGGGTGCACAGCTGGTTGAAAGCATGTAGGGACAAGAGTAGTTGTCAGTGGTTCGCTGTCAAACTGGGAGGGCATATTGAGTGGGGTCCTACAGCAGTCAGTCATGGGTCAATTGCTAGTCAGTGTTTTCATTAATGACTTGGATAATGGAAAGGAGAGTATGTTTATAACGCGTGAATGACACCAAGCTAGGTGGGATTGCAAAGATTTGGGAGCACAGGATTAGAATTCAAAATGATCTTGACAAATTGTAGAATTGGTCTGAAATCAACAAGATTAAATTCAATAAAGATAAATGTTTAATATTACACTTAGGAAGGAAAAATCAACTACACCAGACCCTCGCTAGAATGCGCGTCTATGGAGCATGAATTCACATATAACGCGGTCACAGCCATGGATCCCAAATTTAATTACTTTAATTGGAATTCATTTTAACGCGGTCCCCGCGCTAACACAGTACCGTGCATGGATCCCAAATTCCACGTTCTAGTAAGGGTCCGGTGTACAACTACACAATGGGGGATAACTGGGTAGGTGATAATAGTGCTGAAAAGTGTCTGAGGTTATAGTGGATCACAACTTGAATATGAGTCAGCAATGTGATGCAATTGCAGAAAAGGCTAGTATCATTCTGTGGTGTATTAGTAAGAGTGTTGTATATAAGACACGGGAGGTAACTGTCCTGCTGTACTCAGCATTGGTGAGGCCTCATCTGGAGTACTCTGTCCAGTTCTGGTGCCATACTTTAGGAAAGATATGGACAAACTGGAGAGTCCGGTCTAGAGCAAGAAAAATGATAAAGACTTAGAAAACCTGACCTATGAGGAAAGGTTTAAAAACACTGGGCCTGTTTTAGTCTTGAGGGGGAAAAAAAAGCTTGAGGCAGGATTGGATAAGTCTTCAAATATGTCAGTGGCTGTTATAAAGAGAACTGTGATCAATTGTTCTCCATGTCCACTGAAGGAAGAACAAAAGGAAATGGGCTTGATCTGCAGCAAGGCAGATTTAGGTCAGATATTAGGAAAAGCTTTCTAACTCTCAGGGTAGTTAAGCTCTGGAACAGGCTTCCAAGGGAGGCTGTGAATTCCCCATCACTGGAGGTGTTTAAGAACAAGATTGGTCTGGGGGTTTACTTGGTCCTGCCTCAGCTCAGGGGGCTAGACTTGATGACCTTCCAAGGTCCCTTCCAGCTCTACGTTTCTATGATTTCATAACAGAAAAAAGATGCTTTTGAGTTTTTTTAAAATGGAAGCTCAGAATTTGCAGAATGTAGCAAAAAATTGTGAAGAGACGCTGATTCTTTCAGCATAGCAGTTCCAGAAAAAAACAAAGCTACTCTACAAAATCATCTTAAATCCTGTTACATGTGATATTTGATTTCATAAGTGGTAATGGAATGGAGAAAAATGTGTAAAGCATTATCCTATTATAAAGATGTTCCTAGCATTTAAGACTATCATTTCACACAGGAGCAGTTCTGGTATATAAACAAGATCTGTGTTGCACATGATGAGCTAAAGGAAAGTAAACAACCTTAAACTGCTAATCCCCAGGCCTGGTTTCGATCCCAAACATTCATTGTTGCAACCACCCTTGGGTGCAATTATTAAGTGTTTGCAATGTACTATGTAAGTGCTAAGCACTTAAAATAACTGTAGCATCTGCTTAGTTCTTCTTCCAAGTTTTTTAGGGCAATAGTTTTCTTGTGACATATGCATAATTCCCCTCAACACTAATGTGAATTAGGCTTATATAATGGAGAATAATGTCGCTATTGTCTGTACTGTACACTCAACATATTATGTTAATTTATTTTAATTATTTTGCCACACTTTCCATTCTTATTTTCTGTTACCTTCAAGGGGATGGGAGGATTTGTTTGTGACTTTTTCAGGTTATTTTTACTAATTTAGAGGTGATCTGGAACTGGGTGCCTATTGTAGAATACCAAAAGGGACTCATTGTGATAGATATGGTAATTTCCTGCAATATCCTTGAAAAATCATATTGTATCTTATGCAAAGTTTATGTATATTGTGGGGTGGGGCTGTATGTAACCTCTCTAGCCTGGAGATGTGATGTGAGGCCAGGAAGTTCAAAGAATTATACTGAAATTGTGCAGACAAGAATGGATTTTTGGTGACAAAAAGTGTGGTGTAGATTTCCTGGGAAATACCCAGGGAGAGTTTAATGCAGATTCCCCGTCTCCAGTTATGAAAAAACTCAGCCTTTTGAAGCTATATCATGAGGAAAGGGGTGATTGTCTGATGATTACCTGTTCCAAAGGCCCAACCTATGTAAAGGACCAGGCTTATTGGTCCAGTCTGAGTTCTGGTTCAGAATCTGATACAGTTATGAACTTGTAACCATGGGGAAAACCCAGTTGTGGGTCTCAAAGGACAGATGCCTACCAGAGCCTGAGGTTGGAGTTGAGGGTGACCTTTGTGTAAGCTTTTTAGCATGGGTGTAGGTTCTTTTATTGGTTTCTAATGTTTTTTCTGTAACACGTTCACCTTAAGAATAAATGTGTTCGCATATAAAGAGCAGTGGTGTAACTTGTAACTGCAGGCAGTACACTGGGTGTAGCCTGGAGGGAGAGCAAAGAGCAGACATTAGTCCTTTAGACAGTCTGGCTTGCTGGGGCTATCGCAGGGCAGGCAGAGAATTGTACAGCCTGGAAAACCCTCTGGTCAGGAGGGAGAGACGTGGGTTTCAGCCCAAGAAAGGTGACAGCTGAGAGGAGTGGGTGCTCTTGAGAAACAGCTCGGGGGAATACAGGTGCAGTTGGCCTGAAACTGACACTAATAATTAAATCAGGCCCGATCCTTAAAAGTATTTAGGCACCTGGCTCCCAGTAAAATCAATGGAAATTAGTTGCCTAAATACTTCAGGAGGATCTGGGTCTCACTGAATGTTTTTCTTAAAGGAGCTTGCAGCCTTATTCCTCCCTAAACCTGACTTTCTGTAAAATGTTTAGAATCTCTTCTTCGGACTGTAGGTATCTCTTCTGTAATCATATTGTGTATGGAGCTGGTAGGAGGGCTAGTAAGGAGGCCTGGGGTGCAGTGTACTCAATATGCTGATGCCACCTAACTGTTGTCTCTCTCTGATTTGGGTGATGCAGTTAAGAGCATCAGCCAGTGTCTAGTTGAGACCGGGGCAAACACAACAGCAAGTTGGCTGAAGCTCAAGCCAGACAAGAGTAAGGTGATGGTGGATTGTAGAAAGCAATTGGAAGAGATGGCAGAGGTAAAACCCTTTGACGTGATTATGTCCACCATTAGTTACCACAGTTCACATTTAGGAGAGATTTTAACACCCCTGGCTGCTATTTAAGAATCACATTACAGCAGTGACCCAGTCCACCTTTTTCCCAGCTGTGTCTGCCAAGGTGGTTGCAACCCTTCTTTCTACATGTGGACACTTGCCACTGTTGTCCATCCTATTGTTACCTCAAGATTAGGCAATTGCAGTGTGCTCTACATGGGACTATGCCTTGGAATCATGTGGAGGCTGAAGTTGGTGCAGAATCCAGCGCTTCACTTATTGAGCAGAGCATCTTGCTCGGCACATGTGACACTAGTGCAAAGTCTGAGATCTGCACTGGCAGCCCGTTGATCTTGTTGCACCAATAAAATAAAAACCAGCAGGATCTTATTAAAGGGAAAAAGGCAAAATACCACATTTATTGTGAATACAGAAAGAGTTAGTTATAGTTATAACATTCCATTCAATCTCATATTTATTCACACATTCATTCATACAAACATACACACACACACACACACACACACACACACACAGGTTCTGCAAGGTTGTTATCATAGTTACCAGCCTTAGAGTTGCTCATGCCAAGCCACTGGCCAGGTGGCCTGGACATGAGGAGGGAGCAGGGCCTTGTCAGATGCTCATCTGATGCTCCTGGAAGTTGGTTTGCAGAATCAGACCCCCCAAAGTTCTCACTTTTTAGAGTCTATTTTTATAGGAATTTCTTCCTATGCCAGTCTATGGGAATTGCTTCATCATGCTGTTGCTGAATCAATCAGCAGATAGCACATTCCTGACGGCTCCAAGATGTTATCTTGTTCTTTGGTTCTCCCATTCTTGAGGCTGTTGGGTGGATTCCAGTCTGCCCTCCGGGGGGTCCTCTGGTTATTTCCACTTGACGCCTTCTTCAGCCGATGGACACTGGATTCTTAGGCTGGCACCTCCCTGATCATTCAGTTATTATCCACACCAAGCATCCATCCACATACATCCTCTATCTCTATTTTAATCACAATTGTTAATACAACAAAAGGGTGGGGAGTCTCTGGGTGTTGTTTCTGTTGTTAGAGTATTGCTTTGAGTCTCTCTCTCTGTGAATTGCTTTGAGAACAGACTCTGTCTTAGAATGTACTAACACAATTAGCAGCTTGCAAGTTTCACACATAGAGGGAGAGAAACAGTACCAAAAACCAAGAGACTTCTTAATTAGTAATACCCTGGAATTTAAACTATGGGGAATCAAACTCATTTGTGATTTTAATACAGAACTTCTTTAATATGATCCAACAATCTCTGAGTGGAGTTTAAGGTGTTGGAGAAAAGTCAGTATGGAAGTTCTTTCTCTTGGGTGTGGATATATTGCAAAGCAAGAAAATAGCTAGTTTAGTTACATTGTTTATTTCACTCCTACAATTTTCAACATTTCCATACTTCAGTAGGGTACCATCTATTTAATGTCCATGAAAGAAGAGTGGTTATAACTATTGATGGCTTGAGGCTTTCGCCTGGTTACATTTTAAACAAGCATCCCCCTAATGACTAAGGTGTAATGTGCCATTAACAACTAGTATTTGGAACGGGTGGCTGAGCAAACCAAGACATGGTTCAGTTCAGTTCTGCTTTCAAAAAATGGGAAATGAAAGACATTGTTGTGCTCTGACTGTGTGACAGATAAATGCAGAGTCATCAACTTTTTACTTCTCTGTTTTTACTAACGTAAGTACTCTGGGGTACTCTGTCAAACCCTTTTTGCAACCTGACTGTTCTTAAAACTGTAGCTTGCTCAATTTTGATAGTGGGTCAGAGTTCTTTCTTGTGTCATCTTGAACAGTATATTAGCTGTCCAGGATTCTGTCCTACAACCTTAGGGCTAAATTCCATTTTGTTTGAAATTAATGGCAAAACTCCAGTTGACTTCAGTAGGATCAGGATTTGGGCCCTAGAACAACTCGTTCCTTCTCCCCCCCCCCCCCCCCGACTTTTTCCTCCTACAACCAGTCCTTGGCACTAATCATACAGTCATCCTTGGTGAGTAGGTGGTTGATGGCAAAGTAACTCCTTGAGTGTGAGAGGAGAGAAAATTGGAAAATTCTGTTACACTGACAGAGCACTCAAATGAGAGAAACAGGAGACTTAAAAAAAAATAAAAATAAAATAAGAGCAACCCTTTTTATTGCAGATCCCTAAAAATATAACTTAAAAGGAGAGCCTTAAAAGCAATGATGAGTCTTAAAGACTAACAGATAACGTTAGACTCCTGGTTAGAATAATAGAATATCAGGGTTGGAAGGGACCTCAGGAGGTCATCTAGTCCAACCCCCTGCTCAAAAGCAGGACCCATCCCCAATTAAATCATCCCAGCCAGGGTTTTGTCAAGCCTGACCTTAAAAACTTCTAAGGAAGGAGATGGTTGTTTTTGTGGATAGAGACTAACACGGCTACCCCTCTGATCCTAAAAGCTTAGCTATGCTGTAAGCCATCTGAAACCTCACAACTTCAAGAAGGCTTATATGACACTTAAAATGTTTGGGGTGAGGAGGGATTTTTGTTTTAAGGATGTGGAATATTTAAAATTTTTATTAAAGCTAATGTTAAAATTATATAATACGCAGGTTAGGGAAAGAGTATCTGTACATCTGGGTGTAGTGCTTAGGTTATCCAAAAGTACAAAGTTTGGTTTAAAAGTCATAAGATACATATAGTACATATAGTACATAATCTGTAATAACCAAAATTTAGGTGAATAAATTTAATGACAAAGTTTAGATATTAGCATCCAAGTATTTGGGTACATCACTCCTGAAAAGTTATACAGAGAGTTGATTGTAAAATGCAAATATAGGAATGAGTGTAGATTGTCCCTCAGTGATTTGAAAATTTAGGATAGGTTGTCCCTTAGAAAATACAATCCATCAGGGAAGTTTGTCAGTTACTTTCCCGACTTTGCTTCTCACTGGCACTCCAGTATTGCCGATGTTTGGTGATGTGTTCTAGATAGATGTCCCTTGATCACCTGATGGTGTCTGACACCATGAGTTGCCGCATCAGCTGAGCACAGTGCTGACCGATTCCTCATTCTTGCAATACTTGCTCGTTACTGGGGTCCCGTGTGCCCACAAGGTCCTGCTTCAGGGCTTTGGTCCGGGGTAACCCATAAGGCTTCTATCAAGGTTCCAGTTGGTTGTGTATGAGGGTAAAGGAGTACAGCTGATAGGCTCCTCTCAAGCATGGCCACCTTGTAGGTAGGCAAGACTAGTGGGTTCTATTACTACCACAAGAACCCAGAGCCCATGTGGGTTCTTCTGTTCTCTTCTGTTGTCCAGAAGCAGGGTTGGTTCCCAGCATGTCAGATACAAATGGGCAGAAAGTCACTGGCCAGTTATGGAGCTTGTGCTCTGATGTCGACACAGAGTGTGTGTTTTGGGGCCAACTTAATGCCTAGTCCACTGCTCAGTTACCATTCCCCTTCCCTTGTTTTTCCACATTACCCCCACCAGCTCCCTCCCCTCCGCATTCCTAATATCTAGAGACTATGGCAACTGGGGGTAAGGCTTGGAAATGTAATGGAAGTTTTGCTTCTTGTTCACCTCTTCATTGCAGAGTTCTGGACAGGAGGACCCAGAATTTAAAGTAGCTTTCTGTTGAACCATTCAGGATATGGGCTGGTTGGAGGAATATTTAAAATTACTTGAGAAACATTTTGGGTGATAAGAGCTGGAAAAGAGATCCAGGGATTTGATTCTTCCCAGTCTTTCAGTGTTATGGCGTTTAGCTCTGCTTTGGGCACATTTCCTGTGTCAGCTCCTATAAACAGCTTATATGAGATGAATAGCACCTTGCATATTGTAATAACTGACCTCTGCTTTCATATGCAGACAATTCCAGGTACTGAGGACTAGTTACACTTTGTCCTCAGTATATGGAACATAGTTTGCTGGTATATCAGCTTTACAACTATCTGTCGGTACAGAGCAAGGAAATCTGAATGGCATAAAGAATTTTATTTGGATTGTAGGCATTACTGATTAAGGTCTGGGCTGGTTTCTCCACTGCACCTGGCTAGTGGATGTTCATCAACAAATATTTATAAATGCAGTACTGCGTATATACTGTTTTAGTGTCTAATAATCAACTTGTTTTTGGAGAGAAGATATTCAGGGTCTGAAGATCTTATTTGTTGGAGTTGGTATCTTAGAAAAAACTCTGAAAAAAATGGTTTGCAAATATAAGTAAAATTTTTGTGGGAAGTTGTATTTACTTTGAAGCTGTTCAAAGCTCAACCCAGATTTATCAGAGATCTCATATAAGAAACCTTTGTCCTCCTGTTATTTATAGAAATATTTCCTGTATTAAATAATAAATATCCTCTTAGTTGGGCAGAATATAACTTTTAGCTGCTTGTCTTCCATGCCTTTTAAGTGTGTTTATTTTTTAAAGGTGACCTTGGAAAAATGACAACACTTTACTCAAAAGATCTGTTCTTGTGCATCTTCAGAGTAACCGCTACATGCAAAACGGTGCGGAGAGCTGGGTAGGGAAGGCTGTGCCTCCCCACACAGCCTGGTGACTGCCCCCCTCAGAACCCCCGACACATCCAACCCCCCCTGCTCCTTGTCCCCGACCGCCCCTTCCCGGAACCCCACACCCTATCCAACCCCCCTGCTCCTTGTCCCCTGACTGCCCCAACCCCTATCCTCACCCCCATCCCTAACTGCCCCCCCAGGACCCCACCCCCTATCCAACCCCCCCGTTCCCTGTCTCCTGACCACTCCCCTCCCCTGAACCTCCACCCCATCCAACCTCCCCTGTCCCCTGACTGCCCCCCGGGGCCTCCTGCCCCTTATCCAACTTACCCTTACCCTTACCATGCCGTTCAGAGCAGCAGGACAGGCTTATTTGAAAGCCTGGGAGGTGGGCAGGCACAAGCCATGCTGCCCACACGGCGGCATTGCTGCGGGAGAGGGGGGACAGTGGGGGAGGGGCCGGGGGTGAGCCTCCCTGGCCAGGAGCTCAGAGGCCGGGAAGGATGGTCCCACGAGCTGTAGTTTGCCCACCCCTGCATTAGACTATATGTCAGGTACAGGAAAGCTATCAAAATTAAGGCAGGAAAAACTTAAAGGACATGAGTAGTTTTTACCAATCTAGGAATATACAGCCTGATTCTTCTTTTAAAAAGACACGAGTGATTTTTTTTTAACTATTACCTTATTTAGAGTGCATGTTCTTCACAGCAGAAACTATGTAGTCTTCTGTGCCTAGTACAGTGCCAAGCACAATTATCAGAGTTTAATAAATAATAAACTAGGCCTTGAGTAATCTTGTTACCCTGTCCACTGTCTCTGCTCGTCCACCCCTTTATTTTGTTGTTTCTTTCTTGTCTTATTGAGATTGTACGCCCTTTAGGGTAGGGACAAAAGACTATCTCACTCTGCTGTAAGGTGCCTGGCATCTGTTTGGACTCAGTAAAATAAATAAATGATTATAGATAAACTCACTTGAGTAATTCAATATTTTCTAAACAATGATTTGTTGTTTGTTCATTTTAACTTGTAAGTGTGTGTATGTATGTAAGACAACTGTGTAATCCCAGGGGCTTGCTGTTTCAGAGCCAGGGTCTGCTCCATTACACTGCAATGAATATGGTGTAACTCCATTGACTTCAGTGATCTTTCTTCAAAGTAGTTATTCCAGAAGTACAGCAAAGTAACTGAGATCAGAATCTGTCTCTTAATGATTCCAACAAGAAGTGCACTCAAATATATTTCAAGCAAAGATCAGAGGAGCAGTGTTATGCAAACTACCTCCTCCACACCACAGACTCGGAAATCTGGAAAGTCAGCAGAAAAAATAAAAGCTGTGGAAATCTTCTGTTCTGTTCTTTGGACTGCATCTCTTATTTTCCTGTCCTGATGTTATCAGTCTAAATAATATGGCTACTTTGTTTATTTCCTTTATGTGCATGTATATTATAGAAATATACTGTCCTTTTTTAAGGAATGGCTGTATAAAGTCAAGTATCAAAATCCATATTCAGACATCTTACTTTTCTTTTCTCCTCTTACAGGCGATATGGATTGTGGTTCCGATTACGGAAGTTGTTAATCTGGTTGTTGGGAATATACATAGCCATTCCGTTTCTAGTCAAACTTTGTCCTGCTATTCAGGTGAAGCTGGTCTTCTTAAATTTTGGTAAGTGCTCATGTCCTTTTTTCCCCTCTCTCTCTCTCTCTCTCTCTCTCTCTCTTTCTTTTTTAAATGAAGCTGATAAAACTTTTTTTTTGCCAGAGTTGCTTTTTAAAATTTTTTTAGCAAATCAGACACTGTATTTGTCTTCCCACTTGTGTATGTTAGTCTGACAATTGCACCCATGTGTGACAAATGTGTATTGGTGCTCCCTACTTTGTCCTGTGCCAAAAAGCTGGAAAAATCCTTTGGCCATTGTACTTCAGCCAACTAAGGCGTAGGGTGTTGGCTGCTTTTTCATATGTGAGGCAGCTGTATTTTTGGTGTCCATCAAAATTCCATGGTGGGAACTGTCCAAAATAATTAGCAAATAAAAAAAACAAACCACTTCTGTGCATTAAGAAGCTCTGAATTTGTTTAACTGTTGTGATATTTGTTCCCCCATCCAGTTATGGTTTGTGAAGAATGTGCCTTTTTATAGGTTTTGTGAATTAGGAGGCAGGTAGCCTCTTCAAGTTTATGGCTTAAATGCTAATTGTGCGTAACAGTATGTTTTTATATAGATATAGCAGCCAAACTCCAATTAGCCTCTTAATCTGAAATGATCAAAGACTATACCTGTGGAAAAAGAAAACAAAATAGAATGTAATCTGTAAAGGGATTATTAAAGATGCATATGGAGAGTATTCAGATGATCAAGATCCTATTTCAATTGAAAACAACTGAAATTGTTGACAGCGCATTAGTTTTCCAGACTGCAGTTCCTCACGCAAAAGCATTTTTAGGAAAACGTACTGGCTGTAGCAGAAGAAACATTGACTCGTCAGCGGCACATTTACACCATCACTTGCAAATACTACTGCATAGGATTTTCCATATTATCAGATCAGCAGTCTTAGTCTTGTATTGTCTCAAGCCTTATCTATGCTACAAATGCTTTGCCAGCATAGCCATACCACCAGAGCTCCCAGTGTAGACGCAGCTTATACTGACAAGGAGTTTTTCTGTTAGCCTAGTAACACTGCTTTCCAGAACAAGGTTAGTTGTGCTGACAGAAGCATTCTTCTGATAGCTGCATTGAGGCAGAAGATTTTGCCAGCATTGGTCTATGTGTGGGAATATGGGTGGGGTGGGGGTTGTTTCCTGACCACACCCACACCTCTGACTAGCACCTGTACTGACAAAACTCTGCCCTAGACACACTAACTCTAGGTGCTTCAGAGAGAGGCACAAGAGACCTTGTAATGGGAAATTGTGGAATACCTGTCTGAGGGGAACTTATTCTGTCTATACAGTATTAGTCCTTTAAGTCACTCCTAACACAGTAGTTAGCATGTGTAAAGCAAAAAAGCAAAAAGAAGCATCAAACTATGTATAGATCTAGCATATCCTCCTGCTTAGCAAAAAGAAGCATCAAATTTAGTGTAAAGCATATATTTAGTTGCAAATTAACATGTTTTAATGATTACCAGTGAATGACTATCTTTCTTTAGGAAAATGACTAAAAAGTAAAAATGCAAAAAAAACCCAAACCATAAGTTACTTAAATCAGGGTTTCCTAATTGCTGATTTAAATAGTGGTTAGAATCAGTGATTTTAAGTCATTTTGATTTAAATCAGTCTACCTTGACGAAGATTGTGTGTGTCACTTGATGATTACCTGTTCTGTTCATTCCCTCTGGGTTACCTGGCACTGGCCACTGTTGGAAGACAGGGTACTGGGCTAGATGGATCTTTGGTCTGACCCAGCCTGGCCATTGTTATGTAAATATAAAAATTAAAAAACAATGCTTTTCCCAGTCTAATTTTTATATGTCTCAAGTTACAGGGCTTCCACTTGAAAGACTGCTCCCAATTTAATGGCTCTCCACCGTGAGGCTAAATATCAGGAAAGGCTCCTTGAATTTCCTTTTTCCTCATTTCATCCCATTACTTCCAGTTATACCTGTTTTGTACCATTCTGAGCAATTCTTTTCCTTCCTTGATGCTTATACCTTCCCAGTACTTGTAGCCAGTTACCCATTTTCACCTGCGACAAAATGTCTTTTTGGCACAACAGACAAATGTAAAATTAGTCTCCAAACACGTTGCGGTTTTTTGGACAGGTTTTAGAGTTGCATTGCAATTAGCGGTGTTGACTTGCAAGAAAATAGAATTTAAAAGTTCAAGTTTCTGACCTTTCACTCTTTCCTTTGTGTTTCAGTGAGGGTTCCATATTTCATTGACTTGAAAAGGCCACAGGATCAAGGCTTAAACCACACCTATAATTATTACCTTCAGCCAGAGGAGGATGTATCCATTGGAGTCTGGTATGTAAAATTATGCTCCCCCTGACATCCCTTAGCATGTCCTCTGTATCCTTAGTGTGGAGATAGTACTTTGGATCCCAGTGCAGAAACCCTGTCTCTCAACAACTGTCTTTCTAGTCAATGGTCATGACCATTGCTTACGCTCATCTGTGCATGTGTGTATCTTTCTCAGCTTAGGGGCAGAGTTCATGCTAAAAGGTATGTAAATCTCTGGACCTCAACTGAACTAAGTTTTAGCAGCATGTGAAACACAGATAAATCATGAATGCAGGGAAGTTTTCTAATTTGGAAATTTGAAGGTGTTGCCCTGCATTGCTAGACAGGTCATGTCCCTGGACTGTGGAGGTGAGCTGATGAATTAGAGGTTTGCTCACCATCCATGTCTTCATGTTCTTCAGTTTTGTAAAATCATTGCAGTGGAATGTAGAAACAGAGGATCAGAGTATTCAGAGTGGGAGGAAAAATGTTCTCTAGAGAGTTGGGGAATGAAGAGGCTTTGCTCATATTCTAACCAGCACAAATCAGTATTGGGTTGTTGTTGTTGTGTTTTGGTTTTTTTTTGGTTTTTTTAACTGAAATTCAGTTGTCACTTTAGTTCATGGAGAAGAATTTAAGGTGCTTAACTATAGGCAGCTTCTTGCATTCTCAGTGCGTCATCTGAGGCTTACAGATGCTGTGACTGGTGCTACATAAACTTTTTTTGAGCCGGTCAGCATTCAAGATGACTAGTCTAGTGAGCTAGTTTTGAACATCTACCTTTACTGATAGCTTTCTATTCTCTCTCAGTGCACCTGTTTTTTTTTTCTAATTTTTTATAACCATGAAGAAAGTTTCCTCTGTCTTAAAAAGAAGAGAGATCACTACAGAGTTAACAACGAGGAGTCCAGTAGCACCTTAAAGACTAGCAGATTTATTTGGACATAAGCTTTAGTGCATAAAAAACCCACTTCTTCAGATGCATGGAAAAGAAGTGGGTTTTTTACCCGTGAAAGCTTATGCCCAAATAAATCTGTTAGTCTTTAAGGTGCCACCTGACTCCTCGTTGTTTTTGTGGATACAGACTAACACGGCTCACCCCTCTGACACTCACTACAGAGCTGAGATGTATATAAGAGTAGCAACCAGCTAAAGAAAGGTTAGGCAGCTCATGGGGGATGGGGTGAGATGGGGCTAGATTTTAGTGATCCACCCAGTGAAGTCAAATTAATGAATCCTGGGAGTCCGTTTGAGTTTGTATTGTAGTTTGTGTGTCATCACACTGATACAGTGACAGGATAGGGGTCTTTCAAACTTGAACTGATTGGAAGGAGTATCCTCTTCTGAATGGTGCAATAATAGCCTATAACATAAAATTCTTTATTTGTAATGAGGTCCACAGATCCATGACATTGCATAGTCTGAGCTGTGCATCCTTGCAGGTAGACCAAGTTGGAATGTCAGACATTGCTATTTTTAGCCTTGTACCCAAACCAGGTCATGGACTGAGAGACTTGGTGCTGTGGGCTTTTCTTTGAAGTAATGACATACCCAGGGAGTGCTTAGTTTTTTTCCCGAGGCCATGGAAATGCCTCAACTGGCTCAGAGGTGGAGCTATGCCTCCCCAACCACTGACAAGTTTGGTCTGCCTCTAAGCTTGCATAGAGCAGAGGACCCAATATCATGGATCTGTCAACCTCATTATTCCAAAAAAGGAAATTTTGGGGCAAGACATGGATACATTTTCCTAACCTTTTGTCTTAAAGGAGAGCTTTGGTGAAGACTACTTTTAGAAGCTGAATCTTGAGCTTTCCCGAGCTAGATGGGAAAATCATAGCAGCTGGCCTGACTCTGCCTACTTGTATTGTAACCACTGAGCTATAATATAGTACAAATGGATTGAAAAGTACAGATATGCAGCATGTAGTGTTTGCTATTTCAAAGGCTTAGTTGATATCCAAAATAATTTGTGCATTACATGTGTCTGGCTGCACTTGAGTCCTACTGAGGTAAATAAATCTCTGATCCAGAGTGTGAAAAGTTGAGTAACCAAGCCATATTAAGTTTCTGTCTTCGTACCTAGGCACACCGTTCCTGCAGCCTTATGGAAGGATGCTCAAAGCAAAGGCCAGCCATGGTATGAGGACACTTTGGGATCCAACCATCCTGTAATCCTTTACTTGCACGGAAATGCAGGAACTAGGTAAGGAACAAGCATCAGTTATAAAGAGGGATAGCATTTCTTCAATTGTATGTATTCTTGTTTACATTGGATTCCAAAATCGGGCCAGATAATGCCAGAGCAGTTTGTTTCTGTGGGTTAAAAAATAACACCTGTTTTTAAAAATGGAAATACTTCGGATTTAATAAGTGTGGGGAAGGGAGAACTGACTACGTTGGATTTACTGCTGGAATGAGTTGTCATCAGTTGCCTTTCCAATGCATTGTCTATCACACTCCTTCATCCAGAGGTCTGGGTATGAGAGAGACAGGATGAGTGTTCCATATGCTTCGCGGAGTGGCAAGAGGCTTTTGAACTTACTGGGTCAAGTGTGGGAGGGAAGGGAGCACTTATTTCCAGCATTGTCAAATGTCTGGCCACGTAAACTGCGGAATGAAAATAGCGGTGAGAAGTTGGCTATGCCAGTTTGCTCATGCGCAGCCGAAACATGAATGCCAGATGCTGCCGTCAGTTCATTTTATAATTTCATGTTGAGGAAAGGAAAACAAAGGCAGAGAGAGCAGTTGTTGAGTTTGTGTAAGTTTTGTTATTGTGTTTATACTGGATATGTGTTTAGAGCATAGGATAGGAGCATTTTATAAATCCAGAGTAACTGTAGATACCTTTTTTGTGTGTGTGTGTGTAAATTCTCAGGGCTTTGTTCTGGGGTCCTAAAAACCATTAGTATGGTAGGACCTTACATCAGTGGTTTCCGCAGACATCAGCATGTATGGGCAAGCTTACCATCCTATCTCTGTGTCTGTCCCCTTTTCCTTACCAATCTGTATATTCCAAAGTACGGTGACCAGGTGTCCTGATTTTATAGGGACAGTCCTGATATTTGGGGCTTTTCCTTTTTTAGGCTCCTATTACCTCCCACCCCCTTGTCCTGATTTTTCACACTTGCTATATGGTCACCCTGTTCCAGGGGTTCTCAAACTGGGGGTCGGGACCCCATGGGGGTTGCGAGGTTATTACATGGGGCGTCACAAGCTGTCAGCCTTCACCGCAAACCCTGTATTGCATCCAGCATTTATAATGGTGTTAAATATATTAAAAAGTGTTTTTAATTTATAAGAGGGAGGTCGCACTCAGAGGCTTGCTATTTGAAGGGGGTCACCAGTACAAAGGTTTGAGAACCACTGCCCTATTCCAAAGAGTATTGGCACATTTCAGAGTTCATTAACACCCATGTTCTTTTGAAGCCAACATCCACTTTAGAGAGTGTCTACGCTACAGGGAATGCAATAGTTAGGTAAGGTATTTAAAATGTATATTTGTAGAATACCAGCATTTGTCCATATTTAATTAGAGACCTGGAGGAAAAAGTACAACTCTGAAGATAAGTGCCTTTGGAATCTTAAATACTAATGTCTTTTCCTCCTCTTTCCCTAAATTTCCTTTCACAGAGGAGGGGATCACCGTGTGGAACTTTACAAGGTAAGTGACTCCATGCGTCCTCCAAACTGTTGCATTACACAGATTGAGCAAATAAAAGCACTAAACGTGTCATCACAAAATATCCTGGTCTTATTGTACTTTTATAGAAAACGAATTAGTTCTACAAGCCTGTGAGTATTCTCTCCTGGTTTTATAGATTATATCTTTCCCTTTATATTGGTGTCAGCGTGCTGGTGCCTGTAAAACGATCTGATTGCCATGCTGCTTATCCTGTGAAATTCCCTTTAGCAAAGCCTTCTTAAGTCAGGTCACTTATCCAGCGCAATTTGGCAACTCAAAAGAGGCGGATGAGTGTTTCTTTTCCTCCAAAACAAAGAGCAACTGAGTTTCGGCAACATGGCACCTAGTGTTTAAAGAGAACGTAATGAAAATATCATCTCGATTTTTAGTTTTCTGGGAACCACTGCATTCTGTAAGACATTTTCCATTTGCCCAAATGGACAAATTAGCTTTGTAGTTATTGTATACATGAGCAAGAAAGTTAAAAAACACACTACAACTGCTGAAATAAATGGAGCCTGTGCATAGTCTAGTGGATATAGCAGAGGACTGAGTGTGCAGACACTTGGGTTCTAGTCCTGGCTCTGCTGCTGCCTTGTGGCATGACCTTAGACAAGTCACTTAACCTGCCTGCCTCAGTCAGCTCATCTAAAATATGTTGTAACAGCTGGACTCAAAAATTATACTTGGTCCATTTGCCAATGGTATGTAAAAAAGAAACCTCTGTAAGTGCATGTAGCGGCAAACTCAAATTGGCTAGGTTCTGGCCCCTTTCTTTGAGGCTGCCTGTAGGTTCTGAGCATCAGTGGAGTTGCCCAGAGTCTGGAAAATACTAGAGCTGCTTAGAAAAGATGGAGCAGTTCAGGTAGTTTTCCCTAACTTCCCTTGCCCAGATTACAAATTTCTGAGCAACTTGGTATGTCTTGCAGGTTGCAGCAATGAGATCAAGATAACATCACTGCTGCATGGAAAATAGATGAGCATCAGATGTTCGGGGGTGATTATTTTGGTGGGGTGTGAAGAAGATCACTAGAAAAATTGAGAAACAACGAGTAAGCTAGAGGAAGGAGAGAGAAATGGAGTGGAGCAGCCCTTCTCAGCGCCGGTAGTTGGGTGGTGGTGCCTGGGAAGAAGAAAACGCAAATCCTTAGACACGTACCTGCTAAGACCAATAGGAAAGTTGGTGATGTGGGAGTGGAGACATACCTGCGATGTCCACTGACAGTGCTCTGTTGAAGTTGAGTTTCTGCCCCTCCCCTAAACGCACCCTGGTGTCTTGGCATAATAATTTCTAAAGCACTTCAGGGTTAGCTGATGAAAAGCACTGTATAGGCACATATATGATTATGGATTACACTGTTTAGGACTATAAAAGGGAACTCAGTTCCCTCACACGCATCCAGCTTCAGAGACTGTCATCCCTATAGTCAAGGGTCCCCCCTGCCGCCAGTGGCAGCTGGGGGCGCCCTGCCGCTCATGGGGGTTGGGAGTTGGGAGGGGCTCCTGCCAGCGGCAGCAGCTGCTGGAGTTCCTCTGCTGCCAGGGGTGGCTGAGGAGCTCTGGGGTGGGAGCTGGGGGATGGGGGGGGATTCCCTGCCACCCTGCAAGTCTGGGGAGCTGCCGGGGTCCCCCCGCTGCCTGTGGTGACTGGGGAGTTTGGGGGCCCGCACTGGCTGGTCAGTTGCAGAGGTCCCACGTCGGCTGGGCTGCTGTGGTGCCCCAGTGGCACTGAGGTCTCTGGAAATCACGGAATCGGTGACTCCCGCAACCTCTGTGACGAAATCGTAGCCTTATACGTAATTACTGTCACCCTGTTCTTTTGGTGACCTTTGTTGTGGTGTTGGAGAGCTGATCCAGGCTTCTTTGTTCTGCATATCACAGGCCTGTCCTGTTCACAGCAGTAATTGAAACAATGAGAGCATTGTGTCTTGGAACTACGTATTTATTGGACACAAGCACAAACAGTTGTAGGGAAGACATTGTCCTGTGTACCATCCAGGGGCATGACAGCAAAAAGGTTCTGTTTATAGTTCTTGAAAAATATATAGAGCCAGCCTTTCCTTACCCGCTATCCCCCAGCACACCACACTGAATGTGTCAGAGTAAATCAGTCTTGTAAAGCTAATAGCCATGTGCCTGATGACTAGAACAGGCCACTCTTAGTTTCAAAGTATTCACACAAAGGAGTTGCCCTGATTGCTCCAATTGTCTGGTGTAGACAAGACCTAAAAATGCCAAAATAGACTTTAGCCACTGTAGGTCCTTTAAAATGTTGTAAGTTGGTACAAAGTGATTAAAATCTGGAACTTTAACATCACTTTTGCTAAGGCATTTTAAAAACAAATTCCTTTGTTAATGTGGCAATTTTTTGCTTGTTTGCAACAGAATTTACAAGGGTCATCAGTGCTAAGACATAAATGTAAATCTTCACGATAACAGACCAGTTTTCTGAACAATTTGTTTTAGATGAGACGTTTGTGCTTGTTAAAAACATTCAAAATCTGAAACAGCCACTTTCGATCTATCATACATGTTAATGTCATTAAACATTCACAAGCATCCACAAAATACATTCCATGTATCAGCTGGGTAGGAACAGCTTGTACATTTGAATAATACAAATAAGGTAGCCTTTGTACTGTTTCACTGAAAAATCTAAAGGTTGGGGTGTGGGGTAGACAGCAGCAGAATTTTGAAATCCCTAATGGTAAAATAGTTCCAGAAGAGGCTGTAGCTGGAATGATATCTGTCTCCTTTTGGATTTTTGCTTGATTTTTCAGATTGCACTGATACAAACGAGGCAAGGTGTTGTCTGTTGTTTTCGCAAACTTAAAGCTGGTGTTCATACAGATGAAAATAGTGCTTCCTTAAGACACTGTCACTTGTGCAAAACTATAAAGCCGAGTGAGTATTTACAGTCTCAAAGAAAAAATTCATGCTTCAAGGGAACATTTAGAAAGACTGTAAGGCTCTTGAGTGGTTCGTCTTGTAGTTTATTACTATACAAAAAGCGACCTTAAGGGTTCTGCTTCAAGCCATCACATCTGGAAGAGTGTGGAGTACTGATCAAAACCAGATGAGGGTAACAATGAAATGTTCAGACTCTTCTGGGAGCGCATGTAGAACAAATACCTCTGTGGAATGGTCTGTCTATTTTAGGTACTCCTATGACTCCCATTACCATAGCAGCCAAGCACCTAGCTGTCTTTAATGTGTTTATCCTCACAGCACCCGTATTGTCCCCATTGCATAGATGGGGAACTGAGGCACAGAGGCTAAGTGACTTGCCGATGGGCACATTGAAGTTTAAGGCAGATCAAGGAATTGAACCCAAGTGTCATGAGTTCCAGGCCCCCACTCTGACCACAGGACCATTCTTCCTCTCTGTCTGAGGCTGGGGAAATAAGTAGAAACAAAATTACAATCTGAAATAATTGGATGTGTGCAAGCCCTTGCCTGGATCATTGCGTATTCCCTTCTTCTAGATATTGGATCGTTGCCATAAATTAGAACACGTGCCGTGGAACACAGCTCTCTGTTGCTGGGTGTGACGTTTAAGTGACAGTACAGCCGTTACTCTGTTTGTGGCTGTGTGTTAAATACTTTCTTTTTCTGTTTAGGTTCTAAGTTCCCTTGGTTATCATGTAGTCACATTTGATTATCGAGGTGAGTGTGTGTGTGTTTGTTTATTAGGAAGCTGTGTTTGGCTCTGTCTGTCTTATCTGGACACTGCTAATTCTGATCTTACAGCTAACTGCTGTTTTTTACAGTTTCAGAAGCTGTTACCAGTTAGTTAGACATTTCTTGAATTTTCATTGAGTTCTTAAAATCTCAGTAGAATGTGTTACCTTCTTCAGTGTTTCTCTGATTTGTCTTTTCCTGTGTAGCACATAAACCATGAGATCTTACTACCTTTTCCCCTTCTCAAAGCATGTAATTATATGACCCGCATCACGATAGTATCTGAACACCTCACAGTCCCAACATCTCTCTGAGGTACAGCAGTGCTATTATCCCCAGTTTATAGGTGTGAAACTGAGTCAGAGAGAGGCTATGTGATTTGCCTATAGTCACCCAGGAAGTCTGTGCAGAGCAGGTAATTGGACCCAAGTCTGCCCAGCTCTAGGCTAGAGCCATAATCACTGAGCCATCCTGAAACTCATGGATTGAATGGCCACTGCTGCAGCAATATATTCTCTGTATTTTTTAAGACAGTCTGAGCTATCTATAGGTTTCTTTACTACCCTCCCCAACTTTTGGCATGCTTCCAGCAGACAAGTTTTGAAAGCAGTTAATTGGGAATGCCACCCACTGGCCATGCAACAATTGGATGTCTGGAACTCTGCTCAGCAAAATGTACATTACATCTACTGTTAGTAATGCAGGGAAGTCCATACAATTTCCACTGCTAACAAGTGGTACAGGGTATAGGCTGTTTTAGCTCAGTACTCTTTTCCTAAATCACACAGGCTGAATGCTATCTTTTCTCCAGGCTTGATCTAGTAACGTGTTGCTGCCCTTTCAGAGCATTTCACACCTGCTGTTCAAGGAGAAAAGTCGTAAATATAAATTGTTTCCAAAAGCTCATAAAATTCCTTGTTATAATCTTTTAATTTTAACTCACTAAAGGACCAAGTGAACATCTTAGACTGGGCTGGTGTATAATCCTACATTAGCTTGTTGAAGGATTTGACCCAAGCCATATATATAAATATGCTACTTACAGTCGTCCACAGATTATACTGGTGTTCTGATCTGTGAACCAATATCAAACGCCTGTTGAGTAACAACCTCTTGTAGCTCAGCAGCGACTCTGTTGGACAAGGTCTCAGCAGAATCTACTGCACAGCTTGTACCCCCTCTCTTTAGAGATCAAGCATCCAAATGTTTTGAAAATTTGTTCCTTACTCTTGCTGGTGTGTTTTACCTCTGTATTTGGCACTGGTGTGACTGCTGCTGCAATACTTTGTCCAGTTCTGGTGCCCACAATTTGAGAAGGATGTTGATGAATTGGAGAGAGTTCATAGAAGAGCCATGAGAATGATTAAAGGATTAGAAATCATGCTTTTTAGTAATGGACTCAAGGAGCTCAATTTATGTAGCTTAACAAAGAAAAGGTTAAGGGGTGACTTGATCACAGTCTATAAGTATCTAAATGGGGAACAAATATTGAATAATGGTCTCTTCAATCTAGCGGAGAAAGGTCTAACATGATTCAATGGTTGGAAGTTGAAGCTAGACAAATTGAGTGGAAATGAGGCATACAATTTTAACCATGAGAGTAAATTAATCATTGGAACAGCTTACGAGGGGTCACGGTAGATTCTCCATCACTGACCATTTTAAAATCAAGTTTGGATGTTTTTCTAAAAGCGTAGCTCTAGGAATTATTTTGATGATGATCTTTGGTCAGGAGGTCAGACTAGATGACCACAGTGGTCCCTTCTGGCCTTGGAATCTGAATCTGAGGAGAGGCATTTAAGACCTGAAAGTGGCCGCTCTACATGCAAGAACTGGCCTATAGTGGAACCAGAAATGCAGGATACTGGAACATTCACTTCCAACAGGAGCACCAGCTCTTGCTTTCATTGTCTGCCAAACCTACAATCTGCCTGGCAGCTGACAGTAGCCAAGTTCTAACAGTAGAAGCTTGACTGAGGCTTTAAGCAAGACACGCTAAGACACTGCTGTGCCAGTCTTTTTTTTTTTTTTTCCTTCCAGCTTTAATTTGGCGTGCAGGTACAATACAGCAAGCAAGAATATTCTCACGTTTCAAATGCCTTCACAGTTGTGGGCATGCAGCTTGTTGATGAAGGCATAAGAAATACCTTATTTTGCTGGATGGCTTAGGTGTGACTTAAAATGTTTGTGTTTCAGGGTGGGGAGATTCTGTGGGCACTCCGTCAGAGAGAGGAATGACCTATGATGCACTCCATGTTTTTGACTGGATAAAAGCAAGAAGTGGAGACAATCCTGTCTATATATGGGGGCACTCCTTAGGCACAGGGTAAGCCTCCAATTCAGATGGCAGCTCTCTAGAATAATCAAAGTAGATCTATGTTGATCTTTGACAAATGTAGGTCATTTATGGATAGTGGCTATAATCCATTCTGATGTGTGTCTAAATTATTTTGCAGTGATTAAATTCAGATTCATTCTTTGCTCTTTTTAATTTAGGAAATGGGATAGTGAATAGAACTTGTATCCTAAAATTCCAGAGGGCTGGATTGGAAATTAGAAGGCAGTAAGATCAGCATTGCATCATGTAATTAGAGAAATAATGGGCAGATTGTGGGGAAGAATCGTCACTGGTGTAAGCAGGCCCAGTTCCATGGATAGCAGTGGAGTTGCACCCCTTCATACCAGTGTGTTGTGTGTGTTTTTTTAAAGCCATACCCACTGGATTCCATCCTGTACACTCTTGAAAGGGTAAAATTTTGTGTAGCTGGAAAATATATTTCTCAAACTATCTTACTGCACATGTGCATGATTTACAGATCAGCACTGGGGCAATTAAGCCGTTAAAATGGTGATTTCACTTGTAGAAATGAAGTATGAAAAATTCTTTAATAGCTCGACATAGCAACAAAACTGAATGCATTGCCTTAATTGGCAGGATGCGGATTGTGAAGTCGTTTCAGACACGGTCTGGCTATTGGTTCATAGTAAAAAGTTTTGGAATCACTGACTTAATAAGGCAACCAAACCAACTGCTTTTTGTTGTCTTTTGCAACCACCATTGCATATATGCATCCTCCACCCTGGCGCCGGGACACTAACACTGGCCTGTGGGCAGGGGAGACCCTCAGGGGAGGAAGGGGAGGGCGAGTTGGAGAGTGAGCCTGGCCTGCACTCACCCCTCAGCACGGCTCCTGTCCCACAGGCTGGGCCCGTCTCCGGGCGTTGTGACCCAGCGCATGGGGTTGCAGCAACACCCATGTTTGGCCTAGCCACCTCTCCATAAAGACAGAAGAGCAGCCAGGCCAAATGTGAATGAGTGGAGTTGTGACCCAATACTTAAGGTCACAGTGCCACTGAGGTTTGGTGCGACTGCTCCTCTGTCATGGGGAGGCCTGGCCAAACCTGAGGGGTGCTGCGACCCTGTGCACCAGACCATGATGCCCTTACCAGGGACCTGGGTCCAGCTGCACAGGACAGGAGACACTTCTAAGGGGTGAGAATGGGGCAGGCTCATTCTCACACACTCTCCCCTGAGAGCTGGGCTGGGAGAAGCAGGTGTGCACCTAGGCCAGGGCCCAGTGATGGGTTAATCTGGCCCTGGACATGGCAACCATCTAGAACCTTCCTGTGTCCCACTTGTGGGTCAGGACCCACCATTTGGGAAACACTGTATTAAGCTGCCTGCAAATTTAACTTTGTGGCACTTCAGAACTGAGTGACTTTCTGGAGAGAGCTGACTTTTGTTAACGACATTGCAAAGCTCTTCCCAGAATTGAAAGGAGGAATTACCCCACGGAAATGGGAACACTATGAGGATATGTGTTCCCAGATCTGTCACCATTGTAGACATTAGACTGTCCTGCTTTGAGCTGGGGGTTGGACTAGATGACCTCCTGAGGTCCCTTCCAGCCCTGGTATTCTGTGATTCTATCGTAGTGTGTAGTTTATGATAGGCAAAGCCTGCAATGGAAGTACTGGGATATTTTATATTTACAAGAGAGAATAAGTGTCTGGTCTTAAAAGGGGAGGGGCAGGGAATTTTTTTCAAAACACCCTGCCCGAACCCTGCCCGTACAGTAGAATGCAGTTGTCACTTCAGATTTTTCTGCCTATCTCTCTCCTGTCTTTGAAAATGTGCTGCCTTTAATTAATAAACAGCTGTATTTCTATAAATGATTGGACGCTCAAATTGACACCGGTTCTGTATTGCTGGAACGCCTGCTGTTGCACAAATCATATGGGTAACAGTGAAGTGTGAATATTAAATGGTAAGTGTTTATCTGAAATTTGTAAGCTTCCATTTTCTCTCCCTCCACTCAACCCGCAGTCCTCCTTTAGGGCCTTGTCTGCACAGCTGAAAAAGGTGTGTGGTTTACCTTTCGGTAACTAATATGCATGAGCTGTCCCATGACAAAAACACAATGAAGACTAAGAGGTAAACTAGGTAAGGTCAGGCCCAGTGCTTTTATAGCAGTGAAGACAAGGCCCAAGGTCTCAGCTTGCCTGATGAGCTGAAATTTGCAAGCTCTTGAGCTGTGCATCCCAGAGCACAGTTACCTATTCCAGAGTGAAAAGAAAAGGAGGACTTGTGGCACCTTAGAGACTAACAAATTTATCTGAGCATAAGCTTTTGTGAGCTATAGCTCACTTCATCGGATGTATCTTATGTCTGCATCTGTACGAGTTTTTTCATGAAGTTGATAGATTTCCACTCCATACGGCTAAATGCTGTGCCTTGCATAATGACAGGTTTCAGAGTAGCAGCCGTGTTAGTCTGTATTCGCAAAAAGAAAAGGAGTACTTGTGGCACCTTCGAGACTAACCAATTTATTTGAGCATAAGCTCAAGCATAAGATGCACAAGTACTCCTTTCTTTTTTGCGAATACAGACTAACATGGCTGCTACTCTGAAACCTATTCCAGAGAGTGAGTGTGTGTGTGTGTGTGTGTGTGTCACGGGAGCTCAGCAGTAGTGGGGGCCAGCAGAGGAGAATTTGTGAGCAGTAAGAGGACCGGAGAGCCTGTGGAAGCGGAGCCTTTGGGAAGCAATGTGTGAAAAGAGGGGGAATGGCGGTCTGCTGGAAGGTTTCAATGCAGGAATGCTGGTCATGTTAGGAGAGTGCGTGGAGCATGAGTAAGGCTACGATTTAGTCACAGGTATTTTTAGTAAAAATCACGGGCAATAACCAAAAAGTCACGGCCAGGGACCTGCAGTGAGGTTTACTAAAAATACCCCTAACTCTAGGGCTGCCCCAGCTGCTCAGGCAGTCCTGAGGTCAGCGACGCCAGCAGCTGAGGAAGTCTTGGAAAGTCACGGAATCCGTGACCTCCTTGAAAGACTCGAAGCCTTAAGCATGAGGAACTTGGGAGGGCAGATTCTGTGTCTGAACTGAAGAAAACTCCTGCATCTCTCATTGACTGTGACTCATCTCCCAGCTATCTCTATGTCCAAGGAAATGGAATCTGGCTGAATAGCAGCTCCTTTAATCTCCAGTCATATAAAACAGAGCAGTAGGGAAGAGGAGGAAGTATTTTGAGGTGTTCTTTAAGCCCTCTGAAAGTCTTTCCAGTATCCGAGTGTTAAGAATTGCAAAACATCAGTCAGTTGAGCCACTCACTGTCTTGCCCTGTTGCCTACACTTCCAGCCCTGACGCTGGCTTGAAGTGCAGCTGTCTTGAGATCCGTCTCAGAGATGGATCTTCCAAGTGACAGTACGTCATGCTATCGCTTTGAGTTGCTGCTGGTCTTTAACAGTGAGTAACGAAAACACTTGATTTAACACTAAATTTATTTTTTTTTCCTTTTAGAGTTGCAACAAATTTAGTGCGACGTCTTTGTGAAAGAGGTAAGGCTAATGAGAAAGGGGCACTTGCTGTGTGGCACAAGGTCCACTTATGGCCCTAACTGCTGCTTGGTTATCTGCTCACTTACCTTGGTCTGACTTCACTGCAAAAGTAATTTTATCTTATGCTTTTGTATAGTATACTCTTACTTGGAACATAATTCCCCAAAACTTTTATCTTTTAGTATTATGTAAGCCTTTCCCAATGCAAACCATGGCATCCGTCAGTGTGAACTTTGTCTCTCTCCTTCGGTGGTTGTATTACCAAAAATTATTTTATTTTATTCAGAACTTTCAATGTCGTATGGCTAGATGGAGTATTTTAGTTTTTGGTTTGGCAGCTTTCATAAGGGTTGAATTAACTTAGACACCCCTTCTTCCCCACTCCAAAAATGCAACTGTAAAGCTTTCCAATATTCATCACAGCTCTTTAAAATGACTTCATGAGCTTGACCGTGACCTCGGTACGCATATTTGTGCTGCACATGTTCCCAGCCATAACTCAGTGGTTCAAGGGAGGATCTGAGGCACATGTAATTGTTTTATGTACCTTTTCAGACATTAAGAAATGGGTAACTCATGTCACTATATCTGAGAGGAGAAAATATTGTCTCACTTTGCAAATGTACCCTGTCTTGTAGCATCTCTAGCATATAAAGATTGCCCCACTGTAGCTCCACTTCTGATATATTTGCTCTGCTTTGTCTTAATTCACTGGTGTTTAGTGCTTTAACAGGCTGTGCTGTGTGGTCCTATTTCAGAAACTCCTCCAGATGCCCTAATACTGGAATCACCGTTTACTAATATACGTGAAGAAGCAAAAAGCCATCCGTTTTCAGTGGCAAGTACAGACTTCAGTTTTTATTACCTCATAATTTTAGTCACAAAAACTTAACATATTTAAAAATTACTCTTGGGCATTACTAGCACATACCTGAGTTAGTTCTGTAAGCCCTCCCCCCCCCCCCCCGGTGATTGCCAGTGTTTGTTATTAAGACTAAGACATGTAGGACACACAATGCCTTTGTAGAAATGCACCTTACAAATGAAATTAACAACCATATTTGGAGTCTGATGCAAGAAAAGGAAAATTGGGAATGAAAAGTAATAAATCCAGGGGTGAGAAATACAGACCAAGTTGGCTATGTCAGTGGGGACTGTGTTTCCCACCACAGGGTTCACCAGTGCAAAGGCATGGTCCCCTGCTGACATAAGGCATGACTGACACACTTACAGTGAGTAGCATGTGAGTGCAGATGCCACTCAGAGGAGGCTCAAAGGAGCATCAAATACAGCCAGGGTACGCGCTGTTTGGGGCTTTTAAAACTGTGCTATTTAATAATCAACATTCCATTTCATAGCCAACCAGTCCAGTTTTGAGCTGGCTGAATGTGGTGGAGAAGCTGGGCCAAGAAGTTAAAATGGCCCAGACTTTCAAATGAGTGCGCTTCTGCCTGAGGCATGGAGCTGTGTACACACACATGCAGATGCAAATCCAGCTGGCATCCGCACATAAGCGGTGTTATACTCCTAAATCAGGAGTGCACAAAAGTGCATGTACATTTAGGTGTACAGCTGTTTGAAGGTTGGACTAAAATAATTACCAGTCCTCATGGTCACAAGGCCATGTGTGGCTACTACAAGTGCACTCCCTGGGCAGGATTGGTCCTGTGATGTAACTGGAAACACTTCACCTACCTTGCAGCTATGTGGGTTTCCATATTATTGGAAACAGCAGGGTTGAAAGCTTTGCCACAACTCATACCCTGACTACTTGCCAGTGACTCTCCTGTGCAAGCCAGGTACCTGATGGCTGGGTGAACCTCCTTATGGTCACATCTCTTCCTAGCAGCCAGACTTCTGTTTTCCCAGGGTGGATGGTGAAGTTGCTCTGACACCCAACAGAGGTAACCAACACACAAATAAGCAAACCTGCAGGCCATGTCAATGTGGCCAGGCCTGTGGGAGCTCTTGTGACATTCTGGGTAAAACAGCAGCAGATTGATACCCAAAAGGACTCAAGCAGCAGCAATGCTGATGTTAGCTTGGAGAACTTGGCCCTTAAAATCATCCATGACTGTGCACTAGTAGCCAAAACAACGACAAACAGTGAAGTGTCTCTGCAGCAGTACCTGTGAGTTTGGATGCATATACCCCAGTAAGCAACGTGATATCTGGTAGTGTATAATGCTCTCTTATTCCAGGCTGGAATGGTCTCTCTCGCTGTTCAGTGGAATATGTCTATTCATATACTTAAAATTTTTTTTCTTCAGATATATAGATACTTCCCTGGATTTGACTGGTTCTTCCTTGACACCATCACAATGAGTGGAATTAAATTTGCAAATGATGAGAAGTAAGTAATGACTCTCATCTGTGATCTGACCTGTGAGCCCTTTGAACGATATACTCATAGATGAGACTGACTAGAATAAAGCCAACACCATGGGAATATATGCCAAATTGCAGTCTCTCTTCTTTTTTGCTGAAGCATTTGGAACTTGCGTAAGGAGGTTTCAACAGCCCTAACTGGCCTTGGGTGTGACATAGGTGTATAAGAGTGTGGGTGTGTCTGGCTCTGTCTCGGGAAACTCCAACACACAACTCAGTATCAATTTTTCTTGGTTGCTTTTTCATTTTTTAATGTAGTTAATCATAGTGTAGGTGCTGTTTAAACCAACAGTTTTTTCCCTTGCACAGGAAATAGCCTATCTGACTAGCTAGCTAAAGAGACTGCATAAAAGTGAGAGACTATATGGGTGTCTATAAATACGATTTTTTTGTTGTTGGTTTCTTACAAACATCTCTATTTAATACGTTGAATAGAACTATCCTATTCAGAGAGTTAGATAGTTGGAGATTTGGCTGTTATAAACTGACATGATCCAGGCTTTCTCTAATAATACTTTTCACTATTATAGGTCTGCCATCAAAGAATCTAAGCACTTTACAAACCTTAATGAATTAAATCTCTCAACACCTCAGTAGAGAAGGATCATGCAGCTCTACAGAGAGGTTAAGTGACTTGCTCAAGGTCACACAAGAAATCCGTGGCATAGCATGAATAGAATCCAGGCCCTCTGTCTTCGCCAGTAGACCAGTGTTTCTCAAACTGGGGTGCGTGGACCCCTAGGGTATTCAAGAGGATCAGTTGGCCCTGCTAATCGGCTCCTCCCCCTCCCTCAACTCCTTTCCCTCCCTCCCAGTGCCTCCTGCACGCCAGGGAACAGCTGTTCAGTGGCATGCAGGAGGTGCTGAGAGAGAAGGGGACGAGTGGGGATGGGGTGCGCTCAGGGGAGGGGACAGAATCATGTCCAGGGCCACTGGCCCCACTGATCAACTCCTCCCCCTCCTTCCTAGTGCCTCCTGCGTGCTGGGGAACAGCTGTCCAGCACTGTGCTGGAGGCACTGGGAGAGAGGGGGAGGAGTGGGGATGGGGTAAACTTGGAGGAGGGGGCAGAAAGAGGCGGGGAAGAGGGGGGGCAGGAAACGGTGGGGTGTGGCCTTGAAGGAAGGGGTGGAGTTGGGGGTGGGGCCTGGGGCTGAGCAGGGGATTTGAGGGTCTGTGAAAAAATTTAAATCAAAATGGGGGTCCTCGGGTCGCTAAAGTTTGAGAACCACTGCACTAGACTGTTCTTCCCCTTTCTTTGTAATAAAAGCACTTTTTCAAAATGCACAGTAATTTCCTTTTATAATAGTAAAAAAAAAAAATCTACCATTTTGTTGACCTTACCGTGGGGTGATGAGGTCCCCAGCAAATAGATTCTCCAGTGGTCTTGTTAATCATTTTTTCCTTAGATCATATTAATTGGTGTTTTTAACAAAATCTGAAATGTGGTTAATTTTATGTAGGAATTGTTTGTAACTAGAACTTCCCTGGAAATACCACCAAATATAATTACAAAACTTGTTGGTCATAAAACTCCCTAATGTCCCCTAATAAGCACTTTCTGATTAGTGTGTAGTGGAATAGTTTGTTGTTTCGTTACACACGATGGGCTCACTCTTTATTGTTTAAAAAATAAACTCTGTAGCAATCCACTGCGCTGCATATTCTTTTGCCAACTTTGCAGAATATGAATGGGACTCTTATTTATTAGTGGTGTTTGTTCGAGAAGAGGGACAATAAGCCAAAGATAACTGGCTCTATTTGCATTTGAAGGGACAAGTGTTGAATTTGATGAAGCTAGTAGTTTTGATTATTGTGACTGTAGCTTAGCTTAATGGTGATAAAATTGTTTTTCAGAGGGCAAGGAGAGATGGAAATTGTTGGCTTCTCTATAATTTCTCACTTCTAAAACCATCTACGGTAAAGAACTGCTTGTCTATAGACAGGCAAAATCTTACTCAGAAATAACAAGTATTCAGAAAAAAGAAAAGGAGTACTTGTGGCACCTTAGAGACTAACAAATTTATTTGAGCATAAGCTTTCGTGAGCTACAGCTCGCTTCATCGGATGCATGATGATGAAGTGAGCTGTAGCTCACGAAAGCTTATGCTCAAATAAATTTGTTAGTCTCTAAGGTGCCACAAGTACTCCTTTTCTTTTTGCGAATACAGACTAACACGGCTGCTACTCTGAAAAGTATTCAGAAAGCATGTCTTTTTCAAAAATGTAACCAGAATGTGCAGAGTGATTAATCCTAAAGTTTACTTGATTATTTTTATTCCTGGTGACAATTGTTATCCTTTTTGCAGTGTAAAATACATTTCCTGTTCGCTGCTTATTCTTCATGCTGAAGATGATCCTGTTGTACCATTTCATCTTGGAAAGAAGGTGCCTTTCTTCAGCTATCATAACAGATCTGCTTCAAGTTACCCATTTGATAGGAGGGAATAGTGTGTCTTAAACAACCACCCAAACAAATTATTCCATTCTGTTCAGAAAAAGGTAGCAATATGATGTTAAGAACTAGTAGCTTTAATAATTACAGAGGTGCATAAAGTGAGTGGTGCTGAAGGGATCAGATTTTGGGTGGCAAACCTTATCTGTACGTTGAAACAAACTCTCCAAGTATCTGGTACTTGCCAAGGGAAAGGAGTGTGAAGAATTCAGCCTGCCAAAAAAAATTTTGTGGGAGAAGTTAGGGGAAAAGTGTTACGGTTATACTAACCCAAGCATGGGAATGAGGAAGAATGAGCACAGATTGACAGAATACCCGTTCGGTTCCTGGATCCAAGGGTTCAGACACTATTAAATTAATTTTAAATAGTTGTTTTAACTAAATTATGCCAGGCAGATTTTACCTAAATAGAAACTTAATTGCAACAGGTCTTTACCAACCTGCTGCTCAATTAGTTAGTTGAAAGCACAGGAACTTGATCTCTGGTTATAATTAATCCCATTGCCCAGTGTGGTTTGGGATTTGTTTGTGTGTGCATAGTTATGGTGTTTGTAATTCATATGCATTATTAGTGGGGCCCGAACTGCAATCTGCCAACTCATCTCATTCAGGACTTTAGGCTGATTTCAGCAAAGTTAGTTATGTAATAGCTCTCCTACAAAAGCT
Source organism: Caretta caretta (assembly GCF_965140235.1). Taxonomy (NCBI): domain Eukaryota; kingdom Metazoa; phylum Chordata; order Testudines; family Cheloniidae; genus Caretta; species Caretta caretta. Next base: position 210,720,740 of record NC_134208.1, on the reverse strand, counting down.
CAGTTTTGTCCAGCTGAATCTACTAACTGTCCTTTGTAAGCAGAATTTTTGTTGGGAGAGTTACTGCATTGTCCATTAGAGGGTGGGGGGAGAGATCTGAGAGTGGAGACGCAAAGTGAGAGCCACAGAGATACAGTAGAACTGCAGAATTACGAATGCGTCGGGAACATTCGTAGCTCTGAACAAAATGTTTTGGTTGTTCTTTCAAAAGTTTACAACTGAACATTGACTTAGAGAAGGTTCAGATCTGTACTATGCAGAAGAAAAATGCTGCTTTTAACCACTTAATTGAAATGAAACAAGCACAGAAAGAGTTTCCTTACCTTGTCAAATCTTTTTTTTAATTTATTGTTTTGGTAGTTTGTTTAACACAGTACTGTATTTGTTTGGGGGGTTTTTCTGTCTCTGCTGCTTCCTGATTGCATACTTCCGGTTTCCAGTGAAGTGTGCGGTTGCCTGGTCAGCTCATAACGCTGAGATTCTCTGCATTGCAAAATATATGGTAGATACATATCCCTTTGGGCATCTATTCTGGGACCTTCCCTTTTATCTAATGCTACGGATTTTTTTCTCTCACCCGCCACTTCCTAATGGATGCTGTATTTACCTTTTTCTTCCACCAAAATCCCCCCTCCCCTCCTATCCATGTGTGTGTGTGTGTGAGGGTTTACACCAAATTACTATGTATTTTAATAAAATAAAGCCCATTGTATCAATACAGCAAGTGTACCGTTAGCCAGCTAGCATTGCAGCACTATTTTGAAAAGCTGTGATTTGTACCTCACTTTTTTTTTTTTTTTAAATCCTTTCTACAGCTTTATAACATTGCTGCACCCTCTCGGAGTTTCCGTGACTACAAAGTACAGTTTGTTCCATTCCACAGAGACCTCGGCTACAGGCATAAGTACATATACAGGAGTCCAGAGCTACCTCGAATACTGCGGTAATAAGCAGGGTCATGTTAAATGTATTAAATCCGCATCGTTACGGAAGTGTCACAGTTTGTAGGGAACAGATGGATAAAGCTTGTTAGATCAAGGCTGCTCTGAGCTGACTTGCAATTTGGAATCTTTTCTAGCTATAGACAGTCTACTGTAGATAGTTGCTGGGATCCATGTTTAGTTTTGCCCCCTCAAATTTCTGTGTGACCATAAATGAATCAGAACACACTGAATGCTAGAAACCTTTATAACAACATTTGGCATGTACTAATTTTCATCTTCAAAGGAATATGTAAATATTCCTCATAAGCTTGGCTATATTCCTGAAATATAGGCTCCAAAAATCAACTTGCAAATCTGTATGTGTATCATTTATAGGGTGACCAGATGTCCCATTTTTATAGGGACAGTCCTGGTTTTGGGGACTTTTTCTTATATAAACGCCTATTACCCCACCACCCCATCCTGTTTTTTCACAGTTGCTATCTGGTCACCTTAATCATTTATAACTGTGTATTGTATGTGATTCTATGTGAGGAGAGGGAGAATTTGTATTGCCCTCATTATGAATTAGGGAACTGGAGTCGGAGCAGTGACATGACTTGCTGCCAGAGTGTGAACCTGGTTTAGAAGTCAGGAGTTCATGATTTCTACTCCTGCACTCAGCCCACCAGCCACCTCTGTCCCACACTCTTCCTGTAGGGTCTCCAAGGGCTTGTCTACACTTACTGGAGGATCCATGCTGCGGCACTCGATGCATTGGTGGTCGATTTAGCGAGTCTAGTCTTCATTTCACTGGTAAATCGACTGCCGATCGCTCTCCCGTCACTCTCCTGTACTCCACCGGATCAAGAAGAGTAAGGGGAGTTGACAGGAGAGCGTCTCCCGTCGACATAGTGTGGATCGCGCAGTAAGTAGATCTAAGCTACGTCGATTTAACATTATTCACGTAACTCAAATTGTGTAGCTTAGATCGACTTTTCCCTTTAGTGTAGACAAGGCCCAAGGCAGATTTTTCAAAGCTGGACGTCTAAAGATAGGCACCTAAATCCATAGAGAGTCCCCTGCACAATGGCCTGACTTTGAGGTTTTGGTCACCCCCCACTCCTGTTGACTTTAATGGAGCTGCAGGTACCCCGTACCTTGGAAAATCGGACCACTCCTTTGGATGCCTGCATTTAGATATCAAAGTCAAAAGTTTTTGCTTGCGTCTATTTGTGGATGAGACTAAGGTCTAAACTCTGCCTCCCCTGCACAGGAACTCTATGGGAAGGGCTGGTAGTCCTCGCCCACCCCGCAGGTCACCTCTGGGGGCAGCCCACCATACTGTGGCTGTGGGCGCTCTGGCAGGGCTGTTTGTGCTGCCAGCTGGCACCACAGCCGCAGACCACGTATCACGGGTAAATCATTGTCTTGCGTTTAGGCTGCATATATGCAACGTAAAGCACTATGGACAAGCTTGCGATGGCTGTAGTTCTCCTTCGAGTGACTGCGCGTGTGCATTCCCCTGTAGGTGTTTGTGCCCCCCAGTGCACGGTTGTCAGAGCGTTTTTCCCTTAGCAGTATCCATCGGGGCAGGAGGAGCACCCCCGCTGCCTTGCTCGCCACGTACAGGTATAAAGGGCCGAGCCACCTGCCCTCCTCAGTTCCTTCCTACCCTCTGTGATAGGTGTTGGAGCTCCCTGTCCTTGCTTCTGCAAGTCTTCAGTCAAATCCTCTATCTAGTACCTGTCTAGTTAGTGTAGTGTATTAGTGAGTTAGCTGATTGACTAGTTAAAATAGTTGTGGTGTTTTGTGTGGCTCTGGTACCGGGTCTAGGTTCTGGACCTGGCACTGGAGATATGCCACACTCTCCGGCTTTCAAGCCTTGCTGCTCTCATGGTGAGGCAATGCCCAGTAGTGACCCTCACCCCAGCTGCCTTAAGTTCTTGGGGGGGGCTTGTGAGCGACAAATGTGTGATTTGTAAGGGTTTTAAACCTTGTTCTAAAGAAGACAGGACAGCCACATTAAAATATCTGCCACTGGAATCGGTGCTACCTCTTCCATCTGAGCGATCTGCCTTGGTCCGGGTACCGAGCAGCAGTATGTACCTTTTGGCGGTACCATTACCGAGAGGCAGATCGGTGTTGCCGGTACTCAAGAAGAGGCATTGGAAATCAGACTCGGTACCAGATTGTCGAAAGAGATGAAGAGGTTGAGCTGTTCTAAAGACTCAGGAGGGTGTCAGAGAGGAAGCACTCTACAGAGCACACCTCTAAACAGGGGAGTTCACTGACTCCAGAGCCCAGTGCAGGCTAGTCGAGACCAACTCCTGAAGCACCTTTGTCGGGATCTCCTTATGACCCGGTACCATCTACTCCTGAGGGGTTTGAGGCTGCAAGAGAGTTGTTAAACCTCTTGGAGTCGCCCAGCACTGGCATCCAAAATGCCATCATCAGCGCCTTCCCCTCTGCACCAGGCAGTTCCATTGGATTCGGCCAACAGGGTACCAATTAATGAGGTGCTCTCTAGGGGGAAGCCAGAGATGACAGCTCCCCTTTCTTCCAAGTCCCTTACAGGTACAGCACCACAGTGCTCACAAGAAGAGGCTTCTGCTTCACCAGACTCTGAAGTGGGCTCCTATGTGTCCAACCTAGGCAGTCCCGTCATCAGGAGTATGTCAGCTGCCTACTTTCGTTTCAGTCTCAGTACCTGCAAGGGGCTTATACTGATTGCTCCAGTGTGGCCCTGTCAGCACTGGTTTTCACAGTCAGTGTGCGATTCTCACTCCTGATTTACACAGACCTCATTTCACAGACTCACGGCTGCCTCCTCCATCCTAATCTTCAGGCCCTTCACCTGACAGCCTGGAAGCTTCCTGGTTAGCATCGGCAGGAGAGTCTTGTTTTAGAGTGTGCAGGAGGTGCAACTGAACTGTAGAAAACCATCAACTGGGACAACTTGCCTTGCCAAGTGGAAGAGGTTTTCCACCTAGTCAAGACTGAAAGGGGTCTCTCCTAGTACAGTACATGCTGAATAGAAGCAAGAATATCTTCTGTATGGCGGGCTGTTTCCCTCAGTCAGGGTACCCCTAGTGGTTATACCAGCATTTCACCCCGCTGTGGACTACCACTTCCAACCCAATGGCAATAACTCTTTAATGAAAGTTGCATTTCTAGTAGCCACTGTATCAGTCAGGAGAGTGGGGGAGTTGAGGGAACTAGTATCAGAACCTCCACATAATGTTTTTTTACATAGATAAAATCTACTTTGATCTTCCCCATCCAAGTTTTCTTACGCAAGTGGTCTCCACTTTTTATGTCAGCCAAGCAATTTTCCTACAGATCTTTTCCCCAAATCCTCACGGTAGTAAAGGTGAGGAGAGACTACACACTGCAGAAATCAGAAGAGCTTCAGCATTTTATCTGGAATGGACTAAATATTTCAGGTCTTCATTTCAATCGTTCATTGCATTTGCAGACAGAGTGAAGGGCAGGCGTGTTTCCACACAAAGAATTTTGACGTGATATCCGGTTTTATTCACCTGTTGCCAGCTGGCTAATGGAATCCACTGGATAGAGCACTGGGTCATTCAGCTGGATCCCAAGCAACTTCTGTGGCATTTCTGGCTCACAAGCCATATTAGACATTTGCAAAGCAGCAACCTGATCATCCGGTCACATGTTTACCCCCCACTGCACCTTCTCTCAACAATCTAGAGACGATCCTGAGCTTGGATGAGTGGTCCTCCAGCCCCTGTTCAGATAGACTCCGAGCCCATCTCCAGGGAGACTGCTTGTGGGTCACCTGCAGTGGAATGGATATATGCAATTACCCCAGGAATTAAAAAGGGTTACTAACCTGTCCATAACTGTTGCTCTTTGAGATGTGTTGCGCATGTCCATTCTACAACCCACTCTCCTTCCCTTCTCTGTCGCAGTCTTGCCCATAGAAAGGAATTAGGGGAGTCAGAATGGTTAGGCCCTTTATGCCTGCATGTGGCAAGCAAGGCAACAGCGAATGCTCCTGCTGCCCCAGTGGGTGCTCTCGGGGGAACCGCTGACGTCTGTGCAGTAGAGGGCACAGACATCTACAGCGCAATCGACGTGCAGTACATCTAGAAGAACAACAGTTATGGACAGGTAGGGAACCATTTGTTCAGTGGAAATGCAAAAGTACCTGTATAGGGCATTTAAGATGTCGTCTCTGTTGCTCTGTGCCCAATTCTCTCTTAACTGTTGGGGCATTCATAGTCAGCGGTGACTATCACATTGGGAAATCAGGCTTCCGGAGCCAAAGAGTGAGCTTTACTCTGTAGGACTGTTCATGATATTTTATCAGCAGGTCAGATCATACAAAGGAGGGCAGATTCTCTTCTTGATAGACCGGGGGGGTTCCTGTTTGCTTTAACAGGAGAGCTCTGTGCGCGGGAGGCCTGCTCCCTTTGAAGTCAGTGCAGAGACACCCTTTGGGAATGTCTGCGCTGCAGAGCGAACGTGTGACTGCAGTACGGCGCAAGCTCACGATGCCAGCTTTAATCTAGCTACCACGTGCACCAGTAGCAGCGAGGATGTGGTGGCATGGGCTAGCAACCAGCGTGCAAGCCCTCCAGGAGCCTGGATCCATGCTCAGGTAGCCAGCCTGGGCTGATGCCTATGCTAGCTAGGCTGAAGCTCCCACAAGTATGCCTACCTGTGCTACAATCACACCTTCGCCGGGAGCATAGTCAAACACCTTGGTTTTAACGGGCTGTGCCTCAGACCTGAGAGGAGTGTGACCTGGTTTTGGAAAGTGGCAGAGTGGATTTGTCACTGTCGGTTTCTTGTTTTCTTTTCTAGGGAATTCCTGGGAAAATCTGAACATGCACATCATCACTGAAGACTGGCTGCTTGGTAGCATTAAGGTGGTTCTTTTTGTTTTTTCTTTCGGTAAGTGTGCCATTCTTTAGCGCTTGGCACTGGCTAAGCCAGGAATTCCTTCGTTTGTCCTGATGCATACCCTTGGAAATCCAAACTCCCACATCAGTGTCTAAGACAGTAGGAGAAGAAAGAAATGAAGTTAGCTGGCTTCTGTTTTAACATGGACAGAAAAACAAACCAACCCATGCACCAATACCAGCCCATTCAAAACTTGAGCACAACAAAGACCTACCAATGCAGCATAATAATTAAAAGAACAGACATTCCTAGAAAACATGTTTTGGGACAAATGGTGGTACTTCTACATTTAAAAACAGCATAACATTTTGGATCACAAATGGACTGTGATTTACCCACAAAATGGTGGCTGTGACCATCTTTAAATATTGCAGTTGTCTTGCTTCAGTTCCAGGGTGTTTCCTTTATAGAATATATATATTTAGTTCATCATTTTCTCTCAATGGTTATAATCAGGAAAGTGCTGGAGATCATGGGGAATATTGATGTTTTATTGAAATCAGTTAACTTTTAATTTGAGGTGTACTGCAAAAGCGTAAGGGTACTTGCAAGACAAACACATTTTGAAATAAAAAGGATGTTTTTAAAAAAGTAAGACACAAATATTTAATGTGATGGGGATGTTGTAACACTTTTCCATTTCCCCCCCCCCCATGTCCTTCTTTCTGAGTATCATTCCCACTCCATACATGCACATCTCTGGAGTATTCCTTTTCCCCCTTCCCATATACCTTTGGTAGGAGTATTGGTACCTTAAGTGACTTCAGCAGATGGGATTGTACTTTAGAGAAAGTTTTTAAATTTTTTTCTGAGATTTCCCGTTCTCTGAATCATATGGGCCTAGAATATGTAGGAATTTATTTAAACAAAAAATGTCTTCCGTTCTTCTTTAAGCATAAAGAGACACAAGCACTTTCTTGGGGATGAGAGGACAGAGATCCGTAAGAAACATGTTTTAGCTCCAGTTGTCAGGCACAAAGGGAGAGGTGAACTTGTCAGTTCCTTAGGCAGAGCAATTCCTGCATAACTAAAACCAAGCAGCAGTAGATAGTAATGCAAATAAACTGTGGTTCTGTTTTTTTCTTTATTCCCCACACCCTGTTTTCCATGCCTTGGGCAAAGACTCAGCTCTCCTGTTCACACGGAATACACCTGGTTCATCTGTGGCCTCAGTCCGTCTTTCCTCATAGCAACATGTGCTGTCCTGGATGGGTGGCTGGCCATGCTGGGAGGCTGTAGATTCATAGGGCCCCACTCCACTGGGGGAGATGCTCAGTGGAAGCTTCCTCCTTGTACAGCGGGAAGTGATGCGCAAGCTGCTCTGTGGTGGAAAGTTGGGCTGCTGGCTGTGCATCCCTTTATCATACCCTTTAGGGAGGCACATCACAAGTGTCCCCGTTCTGTTGTGCCTTCCATTCCCCCCCTCCTTCCCTGACTGCTTCCACAAAACAATTCCTGGTTCAGGACTCGCACCTCCACCCCCACTAGCATGGCACAGACGTTTGGGGCATGTGGGTGGGAGAATGTCACGTGCTGGACAATGGGAGCTGTAGCTGGAGAACCCAATAAACTGGGGCTTTTCGGGGTACTCTAGCCTTGTTTGAACTGGTCCTAACAAATCATCCCCTGTAATACTCGGTGTAATAGTTTTAGTTCCTAGTGTTCAGAAGTGAACCTTACAGCCTTGAGGGGTCTGTTCTCTTACGCAGTTGTATAAGGCGTAGTGTAACCAGTTCAGCATGCATCCAAGTTATAGCTACAGGCTCATAATAGTTACAAAGCGGACAGTAGATTGTCTGTCTGCCGGCCGTAGTGTGGTTATACTAAGGTTTTGACCCATAACACTTCTGAGCTAACTGTGACACTTAAATTCTATTTTATGCACTTACTGATATTTATTGCACTGACAGGACAGAAACACTATTTGGCTCTTTGCAATTCAGTCTCTACATTCCATCTAATGCTGCTGCTGTCATCTGACTCATGTTAAAGTATAAACTTAAATGAAAATGTTGACTCTCCTCCCATGTGACACAGATTAGATTCCAGAGCATGAACCAGTGCAGTTTATTTCAACATACATTCCAGTTAATTAGGCCAGTAATGTGCATTGATTGAAATGTTTATCTAAAAATGTGTAGCTTTAATAAAACTTCTGATCACTCCACTGTTGACTTATTTGTCTTGTTTTTAACTTGGAAGAAAGGAGAGAGCTCAGCTTGAGGCAGAATTTAATGCCTCCCTTGGAGTTGGCAAACCTCAGATCCATCAGTGAGTTTCCAAGCAAAACCTGCGTACATTGAAGTATCCCTTGGCGTCCCAAACTTGTTCTTTGCTTCTAAAGGTACTCGGTGCTCCTCTGACGACAAGTAATGCTGGAGAGATGATCAGAATGGGCTATGCCATCGGTTCTCCGGGGGGGGCACCTCACAACACCACCTTTTCATGGGATTGGGGGTCACTGGAACGTTTTTCCTGCTGTATGAACAAACGGGGAGGAGTGCTGGGCTGTGCCAATGAATGTCATAGGGGGTAAAAGAGGGGCTGTGATGGGTTATGCAACAACCTGTAAGTATACAAGGCATGTAGTTAATATAAAACCACCTGCAGACTCAGTACTTTCCCACTGAACCTAGTTTCTGTTCTCGACGTGGTTCTAGGCCCTGATAAATGTGTAGGGTAGGAATTAAAGGGAGGGTGGCAGCTTATCCAGCCAGCAATCTTTGGCCAAAGCCGACAGCGTAGACATGGAGGCTGGTGGGACCAAAGTAGGCACAGAAATGGCTTCCGCAGGGTGGCATCAGGGCCGTCCCTAGAAGTTTTGGTGTCCTACGCAGCCCCCCCTCTGCGGGCAGGGGGCTGGCCCTAGGCCTCTGTGGGGGGACAGGAGCAGCATTGGGGGCACAAGGGGGAAACTGCCCCCCAGTATGTGCCAGTGGAGTGGGTTGGGGCCAGGTCACTCCACTTCCTGCTGCCCGGTGACTGCAGGGCAGGCCCGACCCTGCACTTATGGGGTGGCGGGAAGTGGAGTGACCTGGCCCCAGCCTGCCTCTGCTCTGCTTCTCTGGCTCCTGGCCTTGGGACTTGGGGGACAGAAGGGAACCACCCTCCAGCACTCACTGGTGGTGTGGCTGGGAGCTGGCAGAGAGGAGCGACCAGGCCCTAACCTGCTCCAATTCCCATCGCCTGGTGAGTGCAGGGGCATACCCGACCCCTGCTGCAGTCCCCCAGGACATAGCTTGGGGAAGGGGTGAAATGGAGGTAGGGCTGGGGCAGACCAGGGGTGGGAGCTTTGGGGAAGAGGCAGAGCAGGGGCAGTGGCAGCTTTCCTAGCTGGCTGCTGGAGCAGCATGCAGCTGCGTAGGGCACCAGGCAATTTGGTGCCCCACATTTCCTGGTGCCCTACGTAGCTGGTGTATGGGTAAGGATGGTCCTGGGTGGCTAAGGGGTGGGGGGGGAGGGAAAGCAGAATCAGTGATTACTTAATTTGCTGAGCCCCCAGTCAATTTCTAAGGTTTATATTATTGTGAGGCTATCAGTACTAGAGACCAAGGATTTGAACACAAACCAGCTGGGCATTTTGATTGTTTTAATCAGTTTCCAATGCACAAGTGAGGAACACAGATTCACTACACAGATTAATATCCATACTTCATGCCAGCATGTTGAAACAATACACTAAATCTATTTGCATGTCCCATTAGAGGCTGATACGGAAGCAACTGGGATGCTCTAATTTCAAAACCTTCCACGTTCCTGCTCAGTACGAGCTGATCTGCAGTTCAAATATCCCAGTTTGTGGAACACAGACTATGAAATGTGAGTAATGCATTGACAATCCAGCAAGTACTCCGCCTAGTACAGATCAACACAAAACACAATGGAAGTAGATCAGCAGCTGCATGCAGATGAAGTACGGTACATTCTTTAGCAGAAGTAGCGTTGTATACTCAAGAAATTTGACAGCATTTAAAAATCCTAGAGCCACAAGGTGAGTGAGATAATGCTACACTGAGCTCTTCAGGTCTTCTCCAGCTCATGAGCCATTAAAAGCCCTTTTTCACCCATCTTGTCTCTCCACGATTCTCGGTCTAACATGGCTGCAACAACACTACAGTGAAAAATTGTTAAGTGGACTTAGGGGTTGATCTTTTTGATCATTTAAAGAAGGGACTGTACTTGATTTCAATGCACACCAAAAGTGTATCCCCTTCCTCGCTGGGAAGTGACGGGCTTAGTCCTTTTCTCTGCTCATGGGCATAGAGACGTAACACATCAATGGTCACAGCAAAGGCACGCCAGCCTGGACACAGTGACTTAATTTCAGGTGTGCTATTGCAGATGAGCTTTCCCAGCAATTCTGTATTTGGCAGTCAGCTCCTGGGCCCAGAGCCTCACCTGTACTGAGGTTCCTACTGACTGTGCTTTTCCTGGCTCCACTCGTAGGACTAAGGAAATGCACGGGGGGAGGCTTGGCGAGGACAATGCAGTTATCATATCAGATCGGGCTTGCTCTGGGTGAGCTGGGCCAAGGGAGACCATGCAGGAACCTGGCTCTTCCAGCAATAGGAGCTTCAAATTCCAGCAACGCATGGGCTGTGATGGAGTCCAGCTGCAGCTGATAACATACATGGAGCCTAATACTCGGGTCCTTCCCTGGGCTGTGGAGGCCCCTTGCTGTAGAGCCCATCCATACTGTTCCAGGCCTTTTCCCCTATTGGACAACAGGGGCAGCTGCTAAGAGCACTGGGGCTGTCATGGTCCCTGTAGCAGGGGGTTGCTGCCTGCCAGGCTGTCCTGACCCTGCCTTATAGCTCTGAGCAGACTGAAGGGCTTTGGGGGAAGTGACTTGCCTGCTAGCTGATGGTCCCAGCTTTGGACCTCTTTCCTTGATGGAGGTGGTCTGGTTGGTAGCCAATGCCCCAGGGTGGGCGATGGCTTGTTCTGGGCATAGGTCACAGAGACAGTTGGGCTTGGGTGGGGTAGAAAAGGGGATGCAGCAGTTCTGTGCAGGAACAGGTCAGCGTGGCCAGCGAGGGCCCTTGGCCAGCACAGTAACTGCAGGGCCCTTGGCCAGAGGGAAAGTGACAGTGTCTTTGTCCCTTACTGCGGGGCCAACAACTGCACCAACAACAAAAATGGATCTTGGGTTCAGGCAGGGCTTGGGAAGCCGGGGGAAGTGCTAAGCTGATGGGTTCCTCTTCGCCCTGTGCCTGTGGCCACATGCCTCAGAAGCCATCCAGCCCCGCCATGCTATCTCACAAGCACAGCGTTTACAGGCTGGTGCTTGCAAGTATTTCTTCAGAGACCAGTAAGCCCTTCGGCCAGCATGGGCCTTGTAGGCGTTACAAAGTGGAAACAGGAGCGCAATCCAGGCCCAGCCACAAACTGCTTGATGAAAGCTAATACAATCTCACATGCCTTCATAGCAGCTCTACAGACACCACTTGGAGCAAGATAGTGCCTTAGACCAGGATCTATAACAGCTCCAGGGGGCACCTCCATATTTAATTGCTGTCTGCAAGCTGCTTTTTAATTCAAATGAGGTGCAGTCTTTGGTAAGGAAAGCAGGTGGTTTCAATCTTGGCTGAAGTCCAGTAGCTGCCTCCTTTCAGCATGAAAAACACACCCCACCTGGGGCTGCTAGATGCAGAAACAACCATGAGGTTAGGGCTCAGGTGTGCTCCAAAAGCCCCCTGCTGTGCGCACACAGAGCCTGTCAGCTCCTTCTGCAAGTTTCCTACGGGGCAGTTTAAAAATAAATAAATCTCATTTCTTGATCATTAAAATGGGCCTGCTGGCTAGTGGAGTTTAATCCTCTTTCACCCCATGCAGCAAAACCAGACACTTGGCTAGAGTGGGGTCATTTACCTTTAAATAGGGAAAATGACCTGTGTTGGTTCCACTCCTGCTTCACCTAACCAGTGTCCCAGCGCTGACTGTGGCTAGAAGGTGTAAGAACCCAGGTGAGGCTCCTAGCAACGACTGGTGGGGTAGGAGGCGTGGGCAGGTTCAGACCATGCTGGCAGATCATCTGAGCAGGGTGTTCAGTGATCACCCCCTCTATAGAGATTAGAGCAGCCTTTCTACGGAAGGGGAAAACAAGAATTTCACTAAGTGCTTGGCCTAGCATGGGATGTATCTTCAGGAAGTCTAGGCAGCCATTAGCTCACTCAACACGGTACAGGACATGCAAGTTGGTTAACTGAGTAACAGACAGAATGGCCTTAGTTCTAACCAGGTTTCCTGCTGCTCCTTTTGTTTTACCTGTTTTCACACACAAGGCTTTGGCCAACATCTCTCCTCTCTGCTCTTATTAAAAGCACCCGCCTCTTCTCCCTGGCAAATGCCCTATTTTATAGATTCCAGACCCTCAACTGGTGTTAAGTTCATCTGTGCAAACATAGCTGGAAACCAGAAGCACCTTAAGCCTGGATCAACCAGACACACATTTAGTGCCAAGCTTAATCCCTGGGGATGTTAGGTGGGGGGATCTTCACAGCTGATGGCTCCACACCCCAGATTTCTCTGGCATACTCGGTGATCGTCCTGTCACTGGAAAACTTCCCTGAGGAAGCGATGTTCTTGATGACCTTCTTAGTCCACTCTCTTGGCTTCTGTAATGAAGATGAAAAGGCAACATGAAACCGCATGGGTTACAGCTTTTGGAGTGTGACTTGGAGCGAGCTGCTTCTGGGCTGTTCCCTCCCAGTCACTCTGCTCCCGGTTGGAACAACAGCCCTGTACAGACTGCCCCGCTCGCTAGCATGGACGGGGTCAGAGTGTGGGGCAGGCAGCTTGTTCACGCTTTGCTTTGTGAAAACACAACCACATTCATTGCTGCTGCAGCAGGGTTCCTTACGCAACAGAACCGAGAGCCGGAAAAGCCGGACAGGTCATCTACTCTGGCGCCCGGCCAGTGCAGGTCTGTTCTCTTGTACATTTATTTACTAGCCTTTTGGCCAACATACTTCTAATATCCAGGGGATGGGGTCTCCACCACTTCCCCTGGAGCAGGACGGTGGCTGAGGACAGCTCTGCACTAGAAACTTTTACCCGTACTTTTTGCCAGAAGCTGGGAATGGGCGACAGGGGATGGGTCACTGGATGATTCCCTGTTCTGTTCATTCCCTCTGGGGCACCTGGCATTGGCCGCTGTCAGCAGACAGGACACTGGGCTGGACGGACCTTTGGTCTGACGCAGTCTGGCCGTTCTTATGTGCAACAAGTTTCGGTGACACTTCTAAGACGGCAAAAGCCCCAGTGCAGATGTAGTTATATCAGCACGGACGGACGTGGCTGGGCTGGTTATTTCACTTGCTGAGCCAGTGTGAGCTCTACTGCCACAAGCTGTCTCTGTCCTAGGAGGGGTTGCCAGCAGGGCTATGCCGGTTTAGCTTTGCCAGCAAACCCATGAGTGGAGCTGAGGCCTTCGCGTTCACTGTCGGTGTTGCTGACCATCCAGCCGCTTGCTGCAGTGCGTGGTTCTCTTACCCTGTACAGTTGGTCAACGTGGCCTTGACACTCCATGTAGGCCTGGTAGTCAGCAAACACTTTAAATCTGAAACCAGAGCAGAGGAGAGTGAGATGCGGAACTCAAGCCTGAGTCAGCTGCTCAGGTCAGTGCGAAGGATCGGGGACGATCAGGAAATGTGCTGCTGGGTTTCTCCAGCATTAGGAACCGACACAGCCCTGAGCTGCTGAAGGAGCCTACGTGGCTATCGCAGACTGAAGGAAACTGGTGCTGTCTGCTCATAACCCAGTCCGTGCCCTGTTTCTTGGCTCTCGTTTCCCCCGTGCATCTGTGAGTGGCAGGGAGATGAATCCATGGTGTTAGCCTGGTACTGGCGCTCCCCGCTCCCCTGCAGAAGCCCCAGGTCCGGGGTGGGGAAGCGGGGTAGAGGGCTGCAGGCCCAGCGGGGCCCCTGGAGCGAGTTACTGCACGTTGGCACCGGGGAGGGATTCCGAGGGCAGCACCGTGTCATGGCTGCAGGGGTGGTGATGCCAGGCAGGGAGGCAGAGATCCTCCGCAGCAGCGGCTCTTGTCTTTAGAGAATCGCTAGGAATCCAGGGCTGCCCCCCTGCTCTCTTCCAGGGTGGGGGGACCAGCCCCCCCCGCAAGCCACCCCTGCTGGAAGGAAGAGAAGGAAGCTGGCTTGACATTCACGGCGTTTTACCCTCCCCGGGGCAGCAGTACCCCAGGCACAGGAGGGTGGGGCCCTGGCCCAAACGTGGGAAGGAGCCTGGCCCGCAGCCCCAGGGTTACAAGCGCAGGGAAGGCCCCAGTCACTCACTGCGGGCCGGCTGTGTCCGCACGAGGAGAAGGGAACCAGTGGGTGAGACCGACGTGCACTGGGACGGGCGTTACGCCTGCTGTGACAGCTGCACACTAGCCCTGGGTACAAGGGCCAGCCGCTGCCCTGGGCTGGGAGTCCACGGCCAGAGCACGGGTGCAGCGTGAAGTCCAGCCCACTCGGCTCCGTGAATGGGGCCATCATGGGAAGGGGGCTTTCACACAGGGGCAGGTTGGACCTGGTCCGACGTCCTTAACTGGACTCCAGCTTCCATGGCCACCCGACCACATCTCCCCAGGCTGGAGATGGAAGGGGAATATTGCACCAGAGGCTCACAGGGGCTTCCATACCGGATTGGAACGAAGGACCAAGTTCACTGGCTCCTACCTGTCGTGGTTCATCAACATATTGACGACATCCCGGAAGCAGCCAGGGTCTCTAGGCGAGAAGAAGCCGCTGCTGAGCTGGTCGATGGCTTGTCTCAGCTCCGGAATGCGCTCGTAGTATTCCCTAGCATTGTACCTACGCAGGAGAGACGTGCACGCTGCAGCCGGCTCTGTACGGCTTGGGCACACCCAGCAATAAGAGCCACGTTCTCGTGGCAGTGAAAGGTTAGCGCCTTCCCCCGGCAACAGCTTTCAGGGGAGTACCAGTGTTTGCACCCAGCGCCGCGGGTCGCTGACTGCCCTCGGCTTGCCAAGGCAGCGAAGTGACCGAGGAGCCGAGGCCCCATTTCCAAAAGGGGCTTTTCGACCAGGGCTCTGCTAGCAGCTTGCTGGGATAGCGGCAGTGGTGGTAAGCAGGGATTTTTTTAATCCTATTTTGATACCAGAAAAAGACTTGTCCTTTTGCCAGGCTGGCTTATTTTGTTTGGGGGACCTGGGCTGAACTGTACCAGCCCAAGGCCCCAGTCGCTGGTCCGAGCTGCATTGGCACAAGCTGTGTGCACAGGAGGGGGGTTTGTCAGCGTAGCGCTACCAGCAAGCACCTGCTAGTGCAGGCCAAGCCTGAAGGATTTAGGAGCCGAAGGACCATTTTTCAGTGGTACTTCAGCACTCAGAGAGGCTCTCAGTGTGGCTTTTAAAAGTGCCTGAGCATCTAACCCCCCTTGGTTTCAGTGGGAGTTGGGTGTGTCAAAAGTCCTACTAGGTACCATCTTTAGGTGCCTAAATCCCTTTGACACATCTGGCCCAAAGTGCTGAGGTCGCGTCTGACCAGGGGATGCAGGTGCTCTTTGGAGTGTCACCATGTGTCCACACTGGCCTTTTCCTCAATGCCCTGCGCTGATGATGCACTGGGGCGGGCTCCTCCACGGCGTGCTGATGCCACCAGGCTGCGAGCCCTGGGCCCTATCCTCGAGTTCAGCTGGAGCAGGGTTTAGAGGCGGGGACCTGTCTCCGTTCATGCGTCCAGGCTTCCTCCCACTGGCGGGGTTGCAAGGGTGGGAGTTTAACAGCTACTTAAGCAGACCTGGTCTCTCTGCCATTCCAGCCCCTCTGCGGCGGGGCAGGACACGGGACCAATGTTCCCTCTAATTTTTGACAGGCCATGTGCGCTAAAAATGTCTTCTGTGCGCATTTTTGTGTGCGTGGGGTTTAGGATCTGCATGCACGCGCACAGCTTAGAAGGAACAGTGCACGGGACGCGGTTCTGGCCCGGACCTGCTGGATTCCGTGACGCAAGGGGACTGCGTGTGGAGCTGGGTGGGGGGTTGGTTTGATTTTTTTTTTAACACATCAGAGATGAAAACTGATGCTACAGCCCCGATCCGCTGCAGCCACGTACCCCAGCGGCCACTGCTGCTTCCCAGGAGCGGGGCTCATTCCCCAGCGCTACGCAGGGGTGGGGGACGTCTCACCCAGCAACCTCTGCTAGTTGCTCCTTGGCATGGCTTGGCATGGCTACCCAATGCAGCAGACGCATGACGGTCAGTGCCCTAGACCAGGCCCTAGCGCCCCTCCAACCTGTGCCAGGGCCATGAGCAACGCTCCACGAGTCCCTGGCTCTGAATCCAACCAGAGCGACCTGCTCCTGGCAGCTATTCCTGCTCCACTCCTGTAACGCTGACTCGGACCCAGACCCGTCTCCTTCCCACACACGGCTGCACCTATCTCGCCCTCTCCCCTTTCCACACAACAGCTCGCGTCTTTCCCCCAGCTCCCACTCCGGCCCACGGCCAGCTTGCCCTGGAACGCCTGGGGCAATGGGGGAAGGGGGGGGCTAAGGACGTTCTGGCAGGGGGCAGCCTGGGTCGCCCGCGAGGCTGTTCTACAAACCCTCGCTTGTCTAATGCCTCCACGTCCTCCACCCGCATGCCGAAGATGAACAGATTCTCCTCGCCAGCTTCCTCCGCCATCTCCACGTTGGCCCCGTCCATGGTCCCGATGGTGAGGGCCCCGTTCAGCATGAACTTCATGTTCCCCGTGCCTGAGGCCTCGGTGCCAGCCGTGGAGATCTGCTGGGACAGATCGGCCGCGGGAATCACTGCGGGTGGGGGGAAGGAGGCAGTTAACAGGCCGCTGTTCTTTACCCCTTGTCCCAGCTCTTACAGGGGCCAGCCCGCGGGGGCGGGCCGGGGCTGTTGGGGCCAGCTGGCTAACAGCCCTGTGCAGCTCTCTGCCCCGCGGAGCCAGACAGGGACAGGCCCCTCCCTCCAGTACAGGGATTGAACAGCAGTGTGGGGCCAGCACCGCGGCTCCTACGCACCCCTGCCCTGCTGCTGGCTCGCAGCTCCTGGGGCCTGCCCAGTCCCCAGCGGCTCCGCTGGCCCCGTGGGCGGATACAACGCAGGGTGCTCAAGCTCAGGGCACCAGCTAGGTGCAGAGCCGGCCAGGACCTGGGGGAGAGGGGCACAAAGTCACCTCTGCAGCCCAGACCCAAAGCTCCACAGCCGAGGGGCTGGGCCGACATCTGCAGTCAGGCTCTCCCAGGCACTCAGCACACACCCCCATCCTCACCCCGCTCCCAGGAGCCACTGTCACCAGCCAGGAGCACTGCACCCCTGGCCGGAGCGCCACTGACAACCCCTTCCTGGAGCAAGTCTCTTCCCAACCGGCACCAGGAAACCAGGATCCAGCCTGGTCCTTCCCCACAGGAGCCTGGGGTGAAGTGCAAGTGGAAAATCACGTGGCTGGTGATGGCTGGGGAGGTGAATCCACGGCTGGGCACCCGAGGACAGGCAGCCGGCTGTGTCAGAACAGGAGACCCCAGAGCAGCGCTATACATGGGCGCACGTTCCTGGTTCAGGGCTGCCTGACCCGAGGGTTAAGGGAGCCGGGACATTCAAACGCAGGGCGAGTTTCCATGACAACGCACAGCCAGAGCTCCAGGCCCCTTTGAACGCATCAGGTCTCCGACACACGTCTCTGGTTCGCCCAGGATGGGGAGCACTCAAATATCACCCTCGGGGCTGTTCTCAGCTGGATCTCACTCCTCGCGTTTACGTGAGCGGACACATCGGAAGAGCGAAGAGCTACAGGGGCTGCACCCTCGTGGCGAGGTCTCTTCTGCCCGTGCAGCTTCTCTGGTACTTATGGCTGGAGCACCCCACGCTTTGCAATCCCACAGCAGGGAATGCTGGGAAAGCTCCAAAGGGAGGTTTCTATGGAGACCCATAACCTGTGCCCTGCTCTGGCCAGATCCACCCCGCCCCACAGTCTGCTCCCGCATTTCCCTTGCTGCGTTTGCTATTGCCAAATACACAGAGTTCCCTTATCCCCATTTCTCAGTCTGACCCTTAATCCCAGCACTGCCCCTAGTGAAAGCGGTTCCTGGTTTCCCTTACGAACGGCCCGGACGCCACCAACTCACAGCATCCATGCAGTCCACGCCCTTTGCTGTCTTACCTTTCTCAGCAAAGGACACCCTGTAGTTCTCCAAGAAGATGACTTTCAGTCGATCTCCTATATAGGGATCGTTATTGACGATGTCCCCGATGGACGTGATCAGTTTGATAATCATTTTGGCCATGTGGTAGCCGGGAGCTGCCTGCAGAGGGGGACAGAGACACAGAAAAAGTTAAATAAAGAAATACACAGTAAGGCGAAAAGAAGGGACTCCCAGGGGGACTGGACCAGTGTGTACAGTGGGGGGTGCTGAGAGCCACTGAACCAAACTGTAAGCCCTGGATAGGATGGAAACCGCTGCAAGCCAGGGCGTGTGGCAGCCCCCCAGACTGCTAGTTCCAGTCCAAGTGGATGTTGCCAAGATGAACAGCCTAGGCCAGGGGTTCCTGAGATGGCAGGCGTGAGCTTGAGCCGTTCTCTTCAAACGGTCTTTCAACAGGGTGGTGCAAGACCAAGAGAGTTTGGGAGCCCGGGTCGTATGCTATTCCTAGGGGCAGGGCAGTGAAAATTCTTACTTTGGTTCAAGAGGCCGGGGCCCTGCGGGCTTACACGGGGCACAAGGCTTACAAATGGTTTTAAACCGATGTGCTGAGGCCTGTGTACTCCGCGAGAAGCGGGCACCGCAAGTGGCTGCTGCAGAGGAGCTGCGATCGCTCCCGCCGAAGAGAAGGCGACTACGGAACGGCAGCCGGCTCCAGGAGCGGGGCTGAGCAGAGGCAGAAGAAAGGCGCTTTCAAACCAAGCATCCGCTCTGGCGCCGGTGCT
The DNA here is from genome assembly GCF_965140235.1 of Caretta caretta. Taxonomy (NCBI): domain Eukaryota; kingdom Metazoa; phylum Chordata; order Testudines; family Cheloniidae; genus Caretta; species Caretta caretta. Next base: position 210,701,978 of record NC_134208.1, on the reverse strand, counting down.
GGAACACAGGGCGCACGGGACTGCAGCAAGACGATACGGCCGCGCTGGAGTGAAGAGCCAAAGCCCACCGGAGTCCTGCAAAGACCCCCACTGGTGGCCACAGCCTGTGATTCTTCGTCCCCAGGCCAAACCCTTCCCCAGGTGGTTTGAGTCTCTCAGCCACTGGGCTCCCTCGGCCAGGCCTCTGCCTCCACCTTCGTGCTCTCCCTCGGTGTCTGTGCAGTGGAGAACGGGGGGCAGGGAGGGGGGGGGCGCCGGTCTTTACAGACCGGAAGCCATAAGGCCAGTAATACATGCGCTCTCCAGCAGAAGGCAGAGGTATGCACCCAGTTCAGCGTATTAAACGGTGCTCAAAAGGAAGAGTTAATGGAACGTCTCACCTTTCCTCCAATCATGACAGTCCTTGGCACGAAGGACTTTGATGGGTCTTTTCTCATGCCTGAAAGATTCAGAGGATAAAATTAGAGTAATGCAGGGTAACGGTGCAGAGTAACAAAGAGATGATGCTATTTGGCTGCAGTAGCGGTTGGAGGCACCGGTCATGAACAGGACCCCGTCGCGCCAGGTGCTGTACAAATACAGAACACGTGGTCACTGCCTTAAGGACTTTATACTCTAAGTAAACATAACTATAGACACCAGATCTGCATCTGCTTCTGTGCTAAACCTTCCAGTCATGGCCACCTCAGAGCACCATCAGCATTTCCGTGAAGACACAAGAATTGACATTGACCATCCGTTCCCGGAGCAGAAATTGGGCTCTGGTATTTCTGGAACACAGCGTGACCATGGGGTTATACAGCCCACGTTAACCAACAGTAACTGGGGTCTTTGGAAGTTAGGAAACCCATTTGCACTGAAAATACATATTTAGGAACCAAACATTGCTTGGGAAAGGACCAACAACAAGGCCAGAGGGGCAGAACTTTGCGAGACAAACCCAGTCCCCCCCCCCACTGCCCCTAGACTGGCGCCTGGGGGCACAGCCCTCCTTCCTGCACCCAAAGGGCCCTCTGGTCCCAGTGAGCCACGCAGCTGCGCGGAGAGGTGGGAGTGAGAACCCAGCTCACGGTTGTAGAGGGTGATGATGTGCAGGCAGTTGAGGAGCTGCCTCTTGTACTCGTGAATCCTCTTCACGTGCACGTCAAACATGGAGGACGGGTTGATTTTCACCTTGTACTTCTCCTCCAAGTAGGCAGAGAACTTGAGCTTGTTCTCCTGGGAAAGAAAGTGGGGAGACAGCTGAGTACCTGTCTGACAGCTCGTCTGTAACGGTGCAGCCGGCTGGAAAACAAGAGCTCCTCTGGCAGATTCTCTCTCTGGCCAGTGAATATTTACCAAGTCCCTGCTCTGTCTGATTCACAGCAGAGCCTCGAACCTGGGTTTTCCTAGGTGAGAGCCTCATCACTGGATTGCTGGCAATGCTGGGGTGGGTTTCTCTCTCTCTCTGTCACAGTTCCTTCCTGGATCTGTGGGTCGTTCTCAACAAAAGTTCCACTGAAACGGACACACTTCCAGGAACAGTTTTGGTTTTCATGAATCGCCATTTTCTGACAAAAAACATTCTGCTGAAAAATTCCTGACCAGCTCCAGTCACGAGTGCTCAGCGCCGTGGGTGGGGAGTGAGTGGTGAACTTCCACCCACCCAGGGATTCGTAGGATGGGCGTCTTCTACCTGCACACCAGACACCTGCCTCCAAAGCTAATGCCACGGATTGCTCGACAAAGGTGCAAATACACGCTGTGTGCACGTGTTTGGAAATGCATGAGGAAATCCCTCTTCCTCACAGCTTGAAGCACCTCCGGGAACCTCTGGGATGGGCGGATGGCTGCCTGAAGCAAGGACTGCACAGGGAGGTAGATTGGGAACTGCTAAGGCAGTGCAAGAACAAGGGGACAGTCACTGAAATAGAAAGATCCCAAATTTCAAACTGATCACTGGAAATACCTCTTCGCACAGCGTACAATTAGCGTGTGGAATTCACTGCCACAAGGTATCATGGACGCCCTGAGCTTAGCAGTATTAAAAAGGGATCATTTATACAGATAACAAGAGTCACACGAGTAAGGGTCAAAAAACCAAGAGTTTTGGAAGGGCTATAAACCTTCATGCTCCAGGGCACAAACCAACACCCAGCTGACGGGGGTCAGGAGGAAACTTTCCCTGGGGTCACATTATCCCATAACTGCTGGGCTTTCTTGCTCCTTCCTCCGGAGAAGCTGGGAAAGGCCACTGTCAAAGACAGGATGGTGGGCAAGATGGTCTGCTCCAGTCTGGCAGTTCCCAAGTTCCTGCCCAGCCAGCTGTGGAAAGGTGGGGCCAGATGGAAGATGGAATGAGGATAAGAAAAGAAGAAAACAAGAGCATGAGAAAGGCGGGGGGGGGGGGAGGGAGTAAGAAGATAGAAATGGGAGGAGCATTTCACTACCAATGGGGCACAGCCAGACATCAAGAAATGGGGACAAATCCAAAGCGGCCTGTTGCCTCCAGCATGAATCTCTTTGGTGCTGCAGCTCTCTCGGGTCCTCTCTCTGGTCCTCTCGGTCAGGTCTCTTATATTAGAGCTGGTCAGGAATCTTCCATCGATGTTTTTTGCTGGAAAAGGTGGTTGCAGCAAAACTAACGTTTCCCGTTAGAAAATGTTGATTGTGCCAAAATGTCTCGATTTTCCGTTTGGAAAATCAAATTAAAACATTTCCTGCTGGTTCAGCATTAATTTGTGTCCGCCTGAGCCATCGTGGTTCAGGTACATCAAACCCCATCTCCCCTATGGGTTAGGCTCCTTGGCCAGACTACATCTCCCATGATGCACCAAGATGTCCGTTCTGACTGAGCTGCCACATTGCATCATGGGAGTACCATGAACACCATGCATCATGGGAGATGTAGTGGCCGTGGAGCCCGGCCCATAGGATGAATGGGCATGAGGTACCCAAACTACAGCTCCCAGGAGGCGATGAAGCAGCTTGGGCAGGTACAGGGTAATGCTGCGCTGCCCTGAATCAAAGTGTTTCAAAGTTTCCCCATCAAAATTTTTCAGAACTTCTCATTCTGGAACGAGTTTTGGTATTTCAACTTTTCAACCTGAGTCGGACAAAAAATGGACAATCCTGCACGGTCAGGGGAATGAGCGAGACCAACTAATAAGTATTTTCCATCTTGAGATTCTATGGGCCCAATTCTCTGCCAGGTAAAACACCACGGATGTCAACAGAGTGCACCAATTGCCCCAGCAGAATTTTCAGCCTGAGAACTAGGCTGTGACTAGTTGCCCCGATGTCCACGTTACCTGTTTGACTTTGGCCACATCCCTGATAAACACCTCGTCAGTGACAAAATCCAGTAACTTCTTCAGCTGGCTCAGATCGGTTACAAAATCTTCTCCGATTTTCTGAGGAAATAAAACCGGAGATGAATGTCCTTTGCTAGATGACTGACTTGCTGCAGAATTTCACTTCCCTGCTAGAAGTGCCTCAGTCCTGACTGGGAAAGAAAAAAGAAAAGAAAAAAGCCAGGCGTGGCAAAAATATGGCAGCAATTATTGTGGCTGGGTTATTACTATGCATTGTTTTAGAGTTCAAATGTACTGGGAATAAATGATTGGTACAAAAACATTTCAGTCTATCACACAATTCTACAGCACTCCCATACAGCTAAGCAAAGAACGGCCGTATGTGCTGGGAATTACTTCCAGCTCGAATATCTGATGGACAGAGTACTTGCAGTGTATTATCAGCCACTAGATGTCTTAGTGTGCTGTATGGAGTTCTTGGCAAGGTGTGGTCCTGGTAAACAAAGGAGACAAAGCTGGAACTCAAGCTGTGTGGGAGCCGGTTTGTGAGAGTGGCTGTACATATTTTCTTTAGTGCATGCCCCATTTAAGACAGACTGTCATTCCATATATCATGACATCAAGGGAGGTGATTCTGTTCTGAGAATCTACCCTCAGCCCATGGGAAGATGGAGCCAAAGGTGTGCAGTTCTTTGATTAACTCCTGATGGCTGATTTTAAAGCTCAGCCATCAATGCATGTGTGTGTCAGAGGCTCAAGAAGTGAGACAGCTGCCCCTCTAGACTTGCCTGGAGCTACGTGGATTGACACCTGCTGAAGATCTGGCCCCCTGTTTGTTTACATTGCTCTGAAGACTATTTTGTGGCCAAACACTAGGATTAAGTAGCTCCTGTTCGAGTGGCTCACCTCAGCAATTACACTTGCTAGTCCTGGGTTGCACAGCAGGAGCCAACGCCTCGGAGTGATGCCATTCGTCTTGTTCTGGAACTTCTCTGGTTCCATCTCATAGAAATCTTTGAATCTGAAATGCATGGGCAGTAGGGGAGACACTGAACAGGTCCATTCCCAGCAGAGTTTTATCAAACTGTAACCTCGGATGCTCCTGACTCTATTTACAACTCCAGCTAAAATCTTTCTGCTGACATCAGTTGGACCTGTACTAGGCCCTTACCTGTGCTCCAAGCTGCTGAAACTGCAATTCCTCACCTAGGCTCTGAATCTACCCAAAGTCTGCTTCTCTCTCTTGCAGAAGTCCCTGATCTACGGTCCCCTCCATCACCATGATGTAAGTGCATGCGTCCTTCCTTTTTAGGAGCAAGTGGTGGGAAAGGGGGAATTACAGCAGGGTTTGCAAGGGTGTACTTAGATTTTCAGAAAGCCTTTGACAAGGTCCCTCACCAAAGGCTCTTAAGCAAAGTCAGCTGTCATGGGATAAGAGGGAAGGTCCTCTCATGGATCAGTAACTGGTTAAAAGATAGGATACAAAGGGTGGGAATAAATGGTCAGTTTTCAGAATGGAGAGAGGTAAATAGTGGTGTCCCCCAGGGGTCTGTTCTGGGACCAGTCCTATTCAACATATTCATAAATGTTCTGGAAAAAGGGGTAAACAGCGAGGTGGCAAAATTTGCAGATGTTACAAAACTACTCAAGATAGTTAAGTCGCAGGCAGACTGCGAAGAGCTACAAAAGACTCTCTCAAAACTGGGTGACTGGGCAACAAAATGGAGGATGAAATTCAGTGTTGATAAATGCAAAGTAATGCATATTGGAAAACATCATCTCAACTATACATATAAAATGATGGGGGCTAAATTAGCTGTTACCTCTCAAAAACAAAAAGATCTTGGGAGTCATTGTGGATAGTTCTCTGAAAACATCCACTCAGTGTGCAGCAGCAGTCAAAAAAGTGAACAGAATCCTGGGAATCATTAAGAAAAAGGATAGACAAGACAGAAAATATCATATTGCCTCTCTATAAATCCATGGTACACCCACAGCTTGAATACTGTGTGCAGATGTGGTCGTCCCATCTTTAAAAAGATATATTGAATTGGAAAAGGTACAGAAAAGGGCAACAAAAACGATTAGGGGTATGGAACAGGAGAGATTAATAAGATGGGGACTTTTCAGCTTGGAATAGAGACGACAAAGGGGATATGATTGAGGTCTATAAAATCATGACTGGTGTGGAGAAAGTAAATAAGGAAGGGTTATTTACTCCTTCTCACAACACAAGAACTAGGGGTCACCAAATGAAATTAATAGGCAGCAGGTTTAAAACAAACAAAAGAAAGTATTTTTTCATACAACATACAATCAACCTGTGGAACTCCTTGCCAGAGGATGTTGTGAAGGCCAAGACTATAACAGGGTTCAAAAAAGGATTAGATAAGTTTATGGAGGATAGATCCATCAATGGCTGTTAGCTAGGATGGATAGGAATGGTGTCTCTAACCTCTGTTTGCTAGGAATGGATCACTTGATGATTACCTGGTCATTCCCTCTGGGGCACCTGGCATTGGCCACTGTCAGAAGACAGGATACTGGGCTAGAAGGACCTTTGGTCTGACCCAGTGTGGCTGTTCTTATGTAACAGAAAGCTTTGTATGGCCTGCAGAGTCGAGTACTGGTGGCGTGAGGAGGAAAGAACCCAGCTTGACTCTCAGCTTCCAGGCTAAGTTTACAGGGCTGGGCGGTGAGGAAAAGCAGCCTGCTCTGAATGGGAGGCTGCTCTGTGGGTGAGTCACTCACACGGAATTCTTCACGATTTCGGAGTGAATCCTGGCCACCCCATTGACGGCGTGGGAGCCGATCACGCAGAGGTGGGCCATGTTAATCCTCTTGCAGTCCCCTTCCTCGATCACGGACATCCTACGCAGACGGTCTAGGTCTCCAGGGTAGATGGCGGCCACATGCTGCCAGGACACACACACAGAAATGTCAGCAGCGCAGCCTTAAAATGCAGACACGGGGCTAGACTGTCACTGGGGCTGCGCCCAGCCTGGGGGGGTCAAAGCCCTCCTTACGCTGCTGGGGGGAGGCTACTCGGGGTACACCCCCCGAAAAGGGGGTGCTGCAGCTCTGCCACTCCCCCAGTGCCAGTGAGGAGCAAAGGGGGGGTGACAAGAGCAATGGGGGGCAGGGAGGTACTGTGCCTTGGAGCAGGAGTGGGTCACAGTGCCCCCAGGGCTGCTCCTGGGCTGGTGCACCCCACACATTCACATTTTTAGCGGGTATTTTCAAAGGCAGACGGGGCACCAAGGACCCAGGGGGGCCTTTACCAGCCACTCCCTTCCTGGTGGTGACAGGGACCAGCCGGGCAGCGCTGGAGGCTGATCGCCGCTATCTATCCACAGCGTCCCGAACCGCCCTGTACGGGGCAGCCACGGGGGGAGACGGCAGAGCCACGGCCCGTCGGGGAGCGGCAGCTCAGAGCGACAGTGATTCTGAGCTGCAAACGCTCGTCCGTGGGCAGCACGCCGAGAGCAGCAGATCCACGTCCCACAGGCCAGGCCTGGGCCGTGGGACCTGGACGAGACGAGGTCCCTGTTAGCCGGGGCCAGCTCCTGTTCCCGAGCACGCGAGCCCCTCACATCCAGATGCCTTTGGTTGATGGTATAAATGATCTCCAGGTGGCGCGGCAGCAGCTTCTCGAACATGGAGACTGGCCAGCGCTCCAGGGCCTCAGGCAGCACGGTGTGGTTGGTGTAGGCGCAGGTTCGCTTTGTGACCTCCCAGGCCTGCGGGGGGGACAAACACGCTCACATCAAACGCCTCAGAGGCTCGAGTCTGACTCACGTCATTACTGGGGGGTCTGGGTGAAATTCAACAACAGGGTCAGACTAGGAGCCCCCGCAGGCGCTGGGCTGGCTGGTCCACGTCCTCAGGGTCTAACTGATCGCCACACGTGGGGTGGGGAAGGAATCTTCCCTCCAGGTCACCTCAGTCCCTCCTGTTCCCTGCCCAGGGCACATGATTGTCTATCTGCTGCGGGCTGCAATACCCTGCGGAGTTCGGTTGTCGGGTTGTGCTAGAGGCCGTCCGACTAGCTCATGGGCTGGTTCCTTCTGGCCTTAAACTGTGTCAAATTGTGACCACATCTCAGAGCAGAGGGTGGCACTGCCCAGAGACAGGGAACGTCTCTCTCTCTCTCTCACACACACACAGCCGATATCTCTAACCGCGCTGCCCAGGAATGACCTTTCAGCGCTCAGACCAGCTCGGTGGGGCCGACTCGCAGGCCGACGACGTTTTTCCGTCAGAAAATGCTGACTCGTGGCCCTGCTAACAGGCAGGGGTTGGCTCTGATGAAGCCCCTGGTCCCAAACATTTCTAAGAAAAAGCATGTGGACGCTGTTGAAAGGTCCCGTTTTAACCGCCTCAAACCCTAGATCAGGCTCGTATTTCAGTTCACAACCGTTTCCATTTTTTAGCTTAATTTATACTAAAAAAAGGTAAAAACCAGGATTTAAAAGGTCAAAATTGAAAGGGAACATTTCTGTTGGCTCAATCGGAATTTGCATTTATTTATTTTTGGTTCACAAAAATTTTCGAGATTTTGACTTTTCATCCCGACTTGGGACAGGAAAAGGGTGCTTCAGGTGAACGTGCGCACCCCTCGGACCCTTGATCGGAGGGTGGGCTCAGGCTGGAGCCTGGGATTGGGGATCTCACAAGCGAGCAGGGGCCCAGAGCCCGGGCTCCAGCCTCAGCATCTACACTGCAATTCTATAGCCCTGGTCAGCTGACACGGGCCAGCCGTGGGTGTTTTACTGCAGCGTAGACATACCCCAAGGCTCTTACAGAGTCCCCCGATAGGCCAGCGGCTCAGGCCCTCACCTGGGATTTGAGAGCCCCCGGTTCAAGTCTGCACTCCAATCAATGAATTTACTCTGAAGCCCACTAGCCCTGGGCCCTCCAGAAGCTCTGCCAGGCCTATCCAGTGCAGGCCAGCCCCACAGCTGCTATGAGAGCGGCCTTCCCTGCTTCTAGGTCGTTTTGCTTCTTCTCCATGAGATCTGTGCCGGCAGGGGGCACTTCCTGCCCAACAGGAGGGCAACCAGGACTCCAGTTACAGCAAAGAGCCTGTGTGTGGGGGGGTGGGGGAAACAGGACAGAAAGCAGACCCAGCTGTGGGGAGGGAAGGGAACAGTGTGGGAGAAGGGAGCGCAGTGGAAGTGGAGTGGGCAGGACAAAGCCCTGGCTGGGATGATTTAGTTGGGGTTGGTCCTGCTTTGAGCAGGGGATTGGACTAGATGACCTCCTGAGGTCCCTTCCCACCCTAATCTCCTATGATTCTATGGGAGATGGGGAGAGGGGAACAGCCCAGCACAACAAAAAGAGAGGTGGAGATCAGACAGCAGGAAGTCAGCAGGAGAAACTGCAGGGCAAGAAGCTCTTGGAGAAGGCACGGTCAAGAGGGACCCAGGCCGCTGTGGGCAGCTCCCCCACTCACTGCAGCTGCAGAGAGGAAGCAAGAGGCAGCAAAGACAGGAAGGCTTGAGAGGGAGAGTAAAGTCCCCACAGAGGAGGATGCACGACTGGGGAGAGGGTCAAAGTCAGGGTTAATTGAGGCTCTCCTGGGTCTGGCCAAGGCCACCCTCCTGCAAGAGCCGGCGAGGCAGGGTCTGAACACAGGCCCGGCCCAGCTCCACCCCTTCACACTCACCTTCTCCCACTCCATTTTCTCCACGTCCACTAGGATCCGCATGAGCTCCGGGATGGAAAGTGCTGGGTGAGTGTCGTTCAGCTGAATGGCGACCTGCAGCGGAGACATTCCCAGGTGAAAAGAAAAGGAGGACTTGTGGCACCTTAGAGACTAACCAATTTATTTGAGCATGAGCTTTCGTGAGCTACAGCTCACTTCCCACAAGTACTCCTTTTCTTTTTGCGAATACAGACTAACACGGCTGTTCCTCTGATTCCCAGGTGAGACCCACTCGCGGGGACATGCTCCTGTGCTCCCAGGCCGGGTCTACACGACACAGCTTTGCCGCAGAGCTATATCAGCTCTGAGTGTGGAACCTCCCCCCGCAAGATCGCTATGCCAGCAAAACGCTTGGTGTAGACACACCCACCCCGAAAGAGGAGTCTCTCTTTTGACATAGCTAATTTTGTTCGGGGAGGCGAGGTAGCTCCACCGACAGAACTCCGAGGTCTCCACGAGAGGTTCTGCCAGCAGAGCGATACCAGCCCACGCTCTGTAGAGCGGCCAATCCACCGGGCAGCGACCGAGCTGATTCAGCGTCCATGGCCATCGCCACCCGCCACGCACAAGGTCTCTGGGGCGGGATGGATGCCAAGGAATGCCTCTAGCGGAGCTGGCCAATGTTCTTCCAAAAATTCAAAGGAAAAAGGGGCACATTTTTCACAAGAAATGTTCACTCTTTTGAAAGTAGCTGTAGGGGCTGGAGTTCGACACCTAAATCCTTTGGCAACGTGGTCCTTAGTGCCTGCTTTCGAGGGATGTGATGGAGAGAGGTGGTATCAGCAGGGCCTGGGGCGGCAGCATCTGCCGGGTGCTCACCTTGTCTGGGAAGGTCTCAAAGCACGTCCTGACTGGGTCTCGGGAGCCGAAGTTGGAAGACTTGAAACGGCGAATGATGTCCTGCAGGGTGGCAGCTACCACGAAGTATTCCTGCTTCAGCCGCAGCTCCTTCCCTTCAAAGAACTAGACACACAAGGCCCAGCCATCAGCTTGGCTCTTGCTAGCACCCCGCTGCTGCAATGCACCCCGCTGCGGTTAACCACCACGTAGGTGCAGTGTGACCTGCTGGGGGGCCTGCGAGGTCAGTGGAAAGGCGCCCAACGCCTGCAGTGGGCTTTGGGTCAGGCCCTAGGTGACCCCGACTACTGCTCTGGCCCCCTTTAAATGTTCACTAGGCACAATGCACCCAAGGGGTGAGAAGGTGCATAGGGAAGGGGGTCACTCACATTGTCATTCGGATACAGGACTCGGGAGATGTTTTCTGCCAGGTTTCTATCCAACACAGCCTCGATATAATCGCCCACATTGACTGAGGAGAGAGACAGCACGCAGAGCCATACAGCCATTAGGACAACACACTTTTACCTTACTCCCTAACACGCGCATGCCTTGGCATGTGTTCTTCCCACAACTGGCAGGAGGGAAGGAGGAAGGGAGCTAGGACCTGATCCCACTCCCTCTGGAGCCAACATCCCTGCAGCTGAGATCAGAGCCCCGTGGTGCTAGGCACCACAACACAGCATGCCAGTCCCAGCCCCGAGGAGTTACAGACTCAGCAGATAAGACAAAGGGTGGGAGTTTAGAGCTGAGGAACTGAGGCACAGAGAGATCACGTCACTTAGCCGAGATCACACGGGGCATCAGTGGCAGAGCCTGGACCTCACAGAATCAGGGAAATAAGGGACCTCGAGAGATCACCAGTTCCAGCCCCCTGAGCTCAGGCAGGACCAAGTAAACCCTAAATCAGCCCTGACAGGGGTTTGTCCAGCTTGTTCTTAAAAACATCCAGTCACGGGGATCCCACAACCTCCCTGGAAGCCTGTTCCAGAGCGTAACTGCCTTGAGCATTAGAGAGTTTTTCCTAGTATCTCACCTAAATCTACCTTGGTGCAGATTAATCCCACTGCTTCTTGTCCTACCGTCAGTGGCCATGGAGAACAATTGATCACCGTCCTCTGTAACAGCCCTTCACATATGTGCAGACTGTCGTCAGGTCCCCCCACTTCAGTCTTCTTTTCTCCCGAGTACACCCCCCCCCAGTCTTTTAACCTTCCCTCAGAGCTCAGGTTTTCTAAACCTCTGTTCGTTTTTACTCTGCTCCTCTGGACTCATTCCCAAAGTGCGGCGCCCAGAACTGGACACGGGACTGCAGCTGAGGCCTCAGCGGTGCTGAGCAGAGTGGGACAGTGACCTCCCTGCCTTATGTACGACACCCCTGTGACGAGCCCCTGGAGTGACATTAGCGGCAGCATCCCATCGCAGCTTGAATAGGCGTCATCAATCAGCTAGAACCCCAACTCCTTCCCAGCGGTACGACCACCTTGCCAGTCCTCCCCCATTCTGTAGCTGAGCATTTGATTTTCCCTTCCTAGGGGAAGTACTTTGCACTTGGCTTCATTGCACCCGGATCCCTTGAAGCCGGGTCATTTCATCCCCCTCCGCTACTGCGTAACGCTCCATTCGGCCCCCAGGGCTTCAGGAGAGCTAGATTAACCACCTGAGCCCCTCGGCCCCGCGTCCGGAGTCCACGATGTGTAGCGAGTAGCGACACACGGGGGGCTGCACGCTGCCCTCCAGCCTCTCACGCGGCTGTCGCACACACCTCGACTGAGGGTGGCAAGCAGCCTGGAAGGTAACCACAGAGGCTTAGCGGGTAACTCACTGTCCCAGCGCTGCCCAGCTGACAGCTTCGGGATGTCTCTGCGTGGTCTGTTTTATCCAGGACTGGCCAATGAGCAGCGCTGAGGTGCACTGGACGACCATGTGTAGCGGGGGAGATGGAGGAGCAGAAAACCTTGCACAGAGCAGGCTGTTAAAATGGCATCCCCAGGCATCCCTCCTGTTTCATGCCAGTGCACGGCCCAATCGTCACACCCCGGCCAAGTTTTCTGCGGCTCCACATGACACGGTATGCAAACGATTGAAAGAGTCAATTTACATCTTTACAAAGTCTGTGCATAACCTCAGGGACTTGGGTGTACGGTCTGCAGATCCTGCCCCAAGCCCTGGGGGGGAGGGGACTGGTGGGGCGGCACAGAACTTGGCAGCTCTAGGGCTGGGCAGGGACAGGGTGGGTGGCTAGGTGGGAGGGTGTCCTAGGGTGGTGGGGGCTAGAAGCTGCCTAGGTTTAGTGGGCGGATGCTGGGGTATCTGGATCAATGGGGGCTAGCTGCAGTCACGGGGTGGCTGTGTAGAGAGGGGGTGCTGGGATGTCTGGGAGAACTGGGGTAGGTGAGTAGTGGGGTGTCTGGGACAGGTGGGGGGGGTGCTGCGATAGGCAGGTGCTGTCTAGGCAGAGAGCTGGGTCCCTCAGCTGGGGAAAGAGGACTTCCCTGGGGCCCCAGGGTGGGGCAGAAAACCACCGCTCCTCATGCCAGAGCCTCCAGCAGCAGGAAGCCAGGGAGAAGCCGCCTGAGGCAGGCTCAACGGTGGCCTCTCACAGCCACAGGTGGAATTGCCGCTTCTGCCCCGTGCAGCCAAATGCCTGCTGTCCCAGCGGGGCTGCAGGTGTGTGAGAGGGGCTGGGAAATTCAGCCTGTGGCCTGAGATGTGCGACGCCTGGCAGCATCGCTCCACACCTGCATGGCAGGTAGGTGGACTGAAGGCTCAAACTGACTTGCCCTCCAACAGAACCGACATCTAAAGACTCAGAACAATTGTTATTTTGGCCAGACACCAGCCCTTCCCGCACAAGTGGGGGGACGGATTTAAATATACCCACACGTGTTATGTGTTATTTACAGGGTGTGCTATTGTATCTGGGCCCCCCCCCTGCCAGGTGCCGTACACACACACACCCCCTCCCTGCCCCAGCGAGCTTCTGAGATAAGCAATGACCAGAGACTGCAGAGAGAGAGCACTTACACTCCTGAAGGTTGAAGTCATTGGGTGCTTTGGCAGACCACAGCCGCATTGTGTTCACGGTGTTGTTCTTGTATCCTGGCACGGGGGTATCATAAGGCATGGCAAGAACTACCTGTAAGAGGAGAATACGTCACTACCAATTAGTGACAGGACGTCCTCAGGGTACAAAATGGGCAAGAAAACAACCCAAACCTAATGTGAGAGAAAGAGAGAGAAGGAACAGCAGAGACATAAAATTCCTGGTTTATTTAAAGATCACGTAAACTAAAATCCATTGGTCGTTACAATGGTCACACTTTATATTATGGGCACATTTATAAATAGTTTATAAAGGGTTAATAAGTGATGAATAGACGTAGCGTGCTCTTATTTCTGTAGCAATAGCATCCAAGCAGCCTGTGTTATAGACAGTAACTAGCACATCAGTAAAAGGTGCAATCGATGATTATAAGCAACCTGTTGACCTTTAGAACTGCTTAACATCTATTAATTATTCATTCACGTGTCATAAATGCACCCTCAGCGGCCATTAAAATCCAAATCATCCTGCAGAATTCAATATAAAATTATATGTCTGCCATAGATGGGTAAATAAAACCCGTTACAGAAAGGCTTTCATTCTCTGTTTCTAAAGCGTGATTCCCCCAGAACCCCATTAGATGTTTATTGAAACGTACTGGTTAAATTCCACAGGGCTTTTACGTAAGGGCTGCACGTGAGCTATTGCGGGTGTAGTAAACTGCAATCACAACTACACCCATCTAGGGCTTGATCCTGCAAAGACAGTTACATGCTTACCTCTAAGCACGTGAGTACAATCCTTTGGGCTCGTATTTAACGTTAAGCATGTGTGTAAGCGCTTGCAGGGTTGGAGGATTTGCAATGGTCTATCCCCCTGTGCTTCCTGGACAGACACTCCAGGAAACATGCGAGTTCCCTTTCCCCTGGCGCAGTGGGTGAGGAAGAGACAGTCAGGGGGAGAGACTGAAGGCTCCCACTACAGCCGCAGAAACAGCTCAGTTGGAGCTGGGAAATCAGAAGGAATCTGAAGGCTTCCCGAGCAGAGATTCCCCGGTCAGCACTAAATTGCCCTAACTCCAATTCCTCTTCCTGAGGCTTAGGAGAGCTCATCAGTAGATCAGCATCTGCATGGCTCAAAACCTGCCAAGCAGCAAACGTGGGGCACATCAGAAAGGAACCAAAATAAGGGATGCGAAGAGCAGCAGGGCATCGAAAAGCAGGCCCCAATCCTGCACAGACTTAACACGTGCTTAGTGTTAATACTGTGAGTAACCCCATTGAAAGGTACGGCACTACGCATGGTAGGGCAGTTCAGCACGGAAATGTTTGCAGGATGGGGGCCGATACGTGGGCGCCCATTGTAACGGAGATGTGCTGTCGGCTGAGAGCTGTATGAATCTGCTCTTCTGAGCATAATGCAGCAGTAACGAGTTATTTGTTTGTATTACAGCGCTGCCTAAGAACCCGGGTCATGGGGCAGGGCCCTGTTGTCTGGACAGGTTACAAAGTCCCTGGGCGCGGAGAGCTCCCTATCGGGTGGTTTCCAGATACACTTCCAAGGGCAGAGCTACAATTTTACTGCAGGGGAGGATACAGTACGAGGAACAGCTTATGTCGAGTGACTGTGCCAGGGACGCATGTTCAAAGTGCTGATCTGTCCTGCACCGTGAGGCTGCAGAAGTGGCAACTTGGGGAGGTGGGCGTGGGATCTGCCAGTCGCAGGCTGGGCTCAGAGTTCTGCCGCATTCTTTGTGCCTCCCGCATGCCATCCCCCGCTGCAGGATAAATTCTCCCTTGCTGACCCTCCACGACCCCCTGGCCCTGGACAACACCTGGCGGATCCCTAGCAGATGTGCAGCAGGGGGAAATTTTTCAGATACCACGTTTTTTCCACTGAAAAATGCAGGTTCTGGTCGACGGAAACATCTTGCGAATTCACATCGAATTCGCCGATTTATTTGGTCCGGGGAAATGAAACTCACCTCTCCCCACCCCCAAAGGCTTGGATTTTTTAATTTAAAATGACTTTTTGTTTCCAATTTCACTTCACTTTTATTTTTTTTTAAAGTTTTAAAAAACTCTAAAGCCAAACAAAACACTCCATACGCCCAGAGACTTTTTTTCCCCATTTTTCGGGTTGGCCGTGCACCGAAGCTCACCTAAAGAAACCAGTTCTTCGCGCAGCTCTCATTAGACACCAGTGGGCTTGCGTAAGTGAAACAGAGGGACGATCCAAAGGCAACGGGGGGCCCAGCTGGGCCCAATTTGTCCCGCAGAAACTCAACTGCTGGTGATGCTGCGCGAGACGGGAAGACGACTGCCTGATTCTTTTCTGCTGTGCTCCTTGCGTTGTCACTGATGCCCGGGCAAAGGGCTCCCTGCCTGGCTGCACAGTCCTAGCGGATCAGAACCGGAGCATTCTGAACCCAGTTGGCCCAGCTGTAAATGACAGCCCCAGGCCCAAGAGGGTGGAGACCCAGCCCCAAGCGCTCGAACATCACGGGTCAAGCCCCTCATCAACCATAGGCCTGGCTTACACATCATGAGGTTGTAAATATAATACACTTGGGGCTCTTCTGCCTTATTTGCCTTCTGGTATTTGAGCCTTCAGAATTCATATTTTCAAGCTTTTCCCCACTCCCATGAGGATTAGACACTTACTGCTTTTTTAAATGAAAACTAGGAGTCTCTCAGAACCAGCTGACTCCAGGAGCTGGGGCTTTAATGAAAGCACCAAATTTCCTGAGCCTCGCAATCAAATGGAAAGCGTGGTCACGTGGACAGCCCAGGAGGAGTTTGTGGGGCTGGCAGTTACAACAAACAGCCTTTTACCTGCAAGCGGAGCAAGTTTCCCACAGAAGCCCATGAGAGACCATGAACAGGGAGTTCTGGGGGCTCGGCTACGGAAAGGGTGGGCGGCGGTTGGTGTGCTAGGCTGAGAGGGGAGCCCTGGGGTCCATTCCCTGTCCTTGCGTGACCTTGGACAAGTCACTTAGTCTCTTGGTCCCTTAGTTCCCACCTGTACCACGGGGATAAATCCCCTGAAGATCATGAGCTGCTCTGCTGCTCTCAGGTAGAGACCTGAGCTAAACAGACTGGGATGGCGGGTGTTTATTTCCACCCACACATCACATTCCCCTGCAACGTATGCCGCTGGGTGACCCAGCCGCTGGCTCCTCCCAATTTACCAGCAGAGACCTAGAGCGCAGCGATGCTGCTGTGAGAATGAGCAGCATCCACAGCCAGAACAGAAAGGGCTCATTCGGAACTCACATCGGTTAGTATGTTAACCCTATCTTCTAGATGAGGAAACTGAGGCACAGAGAGATCAACTGACTAGCCCACGCTCACACCGGGAATTGTGGCAGACATACAGAACCCAGGTCTCCCTGTTCCCAGCCTTACCCACCTGAGCATCTTCCCTCTTGTCTAGGGAGCGTGTACTAGAGGACAGGCTCTTGTCCAGCAGGTGGTAGGTAAACAGTATGGGCGGAAGACTCACCTTCTCTCCTGTTGGGTGCCTCTCTGGGAAAGCACCCAGGACTATATGCAATAATCACTGTTATCTGGCAACTTCTGGATTAAAAGACCAGATCTTAGAAATTCACACTTATTAAAACACCCTGAAATCAAATGTTTCAATCCAGATGTGAAATTCTGGACCACTGAAGTCAATGGCAGTTTTGCCATTGACTTCAATGGGGCCAGGACTCTACCCCAATGTTACAGTCTTTGCTTCACTCTTTTCATAGAGCTACTCTCACTTCCATTAGTGCCACTCAGGGTTCAGGGCCCAAATGTGCTAGGTGCTGTACAAAACACAGGATAAAAGAATCATAGAATATCAGGGTTGGAAGGAACCTCAGGAGGTCACGAAGTCTAAGCCCCTGCTCAAAGCAGGACCAATCCCCAATTTTTGCCCCAGATCCCTAAACGGCCCCCTCGAGGATTGAACTCACAACCCTGGGTTTAGCAGGCCAATGCTCAAACCACTGAGCTATCCCTCCCCCACAACATAGCCAGCAACATATCCAGCAACTGCAATAACGATGAACTAATCTTCTCCACCCAAACCTTCCGGACTATCCAAAGACACCACTCTTTCTCAAGAGCCACAGAGTAAATCTCATACAAAATCTCCACACACACTGGCTTTGAGATATACATAGCCAGAATAAAAGGGAGGAAGATTTGCCCCAAAATTGAGGGAAGAAAAATAAACCACCCACCATGAGTCTAAATCTCCACCAACCTGCACTGGCGTAAATCTGGAGTAGCTCCACTGAAGTGTGTAAGTAAAGGGAGAACTGGGCCCTGAACAGTTTGATGCTACGTAGGTTACTGCACCCTGCCCGATTTGTCTTGGCAAACGATCATCGTGTGAAAGCGTAGGCAGTTTGGTTTAGAGTTGGCAAAGCTGGGAGTGTGGCTGGGATCACGTTTTTAACGGGAGACCAGCTTCAAACTTAGTTCTGGACAGACCAGGGTCCCTCCCTCGTCGCATCTGGGCACGTCACTACCATTCCCAAAGTGAGTGGGGATCTTTATACCTGAGTATCAATCCACTTCACGCCCTCCGCAGCGTGCTCCACTCGGCCATAGAAATGCACAGGAAGCATATACTCAGGGCGGGCTTTTTCCCAGGGGTTGCCATAGCGCAGCCAATCATCAGCTTCCTCCACCTGAAACATACCAACCATAGAAGATTATTCTAGCTGTGGCCAAACTGGGTCTCTGCTAAGAAGGAGATTCTTTTAATCGGCATTTTAGAAAACTAAAAAAACCCCCAAGCTTTAAAAAAAAGGAGTTTTAAAAAGAGACACATGAACCTCCCTGTATTTTCCACTGCATGCATCCGATGGAGTGAGCTGTAGCTCACGAAAGCTTCTGCTCAAATAAATCGGTTAGTCTCTAAGGTGCCACAAGTCCTCCTGTTCTTTTCATGAACCTCCCTGAAACCCTAACCATTAATGGCCGGATTCCCCACCGGTGCAAATCGGGGCACTCCACGGACGGCATGGAGCTGTCCCAGTTCACATCAGCTGCTTGTTGTGCCTCCTTGATTCGCCTGCCAAACGTGCACAGCTGAGAGTAAAAAGACGGGGCTCTGTCCACCCCGCAGACGCCGCCAGCGATCTGAACGCCAGTCAAGCACGTCCTTTGCTCATGAACCGTCATCCGTAGCCAAAATTCTACAGCTTGTTCGGTGCTCAGGCCAGCAAAGAAACCAGCTCTTTCTCCCATAACTGGGCTGGCTTTTGCAGAGCTAGCGTGAGTAAGAATGAATGACACCGTCACGTGGGTCCGTAAGGCAAGCGGCTGTCTGTCGGAATACACAGAGGGACCGGCCCGGCACTGGCAACCTGGAGAGCCGGGCTCCGTTCCCAGCTCTGCCACAGATGCCACGTGTGACCTCGGACAACTCACTTCATCTGCCTGGGCCTCAGTTCTCCACCCTCGGTCTAGTCAGATTGCAAGCTCTGCGTGGCAGGGACGACCTCTCCCTACGTGTCTGCAGAGCACTGTGCACAAAGGGGCCCCGCTCTCCGTTGGGCGCGACAATACCAGCCATGATCGATTGTCAGAACAATCAAAGGGAACGGTGGAAACCAAACGCTGAACTCCCTCAGCGACAGACCTGCCAGCCATCGACAATCTTCTGATTAAATATGCCAAATTCATATCGGATCCCGTAGCCATAGGCTGCCAGCCCCAGCGTCGCCATGGAGTCGAGGAAGCAAGCTGGAACATGAAAGCGAAAGGACCCTCTTAGGAGCAGGTTTGCAGAAACTCAGCCAGGAGACCTGGGCCTGTGTCCACATCTCAGCCATGTGACTGGCTTGGGGCTACGGGCCCGAGACAGCCGGTAGCTTTTCCTTCCTGGGACTTGAAATTTTTCAAAAATAGTGCACAACCAAAGGGCCAAGGGGGGTGTTGGGAATTTCTACCCGACTTTGGATTAGGCTGTGCCCCAGTCCCCAGGAGTAGCTGCCCTGACCTCAGAGAGCATGGTGGCACTCGGGGGGCGGGAGGGAGAGGAAGGGGCAGAATCTGACCCCTGTTGGGCTCCATTGGTGAGGGCAGGGGGGCCGAGATTGATCCGTTCTCCAAGGAGCTTATGTGGAGGGAGGGAACGGATGGATTTGTTGGGAGAATGGATGGGGTGTTTGTACAAACATGTGCACCTGGTAGGGGGTGGGATTGATGGATTTGGGGGAGCTGTTTCAGGAGCACCCACTTTGTATTTTTATGCCACCCATGCACTATTGTTTCTTTGGTTCTTTGCCAAACACCTGTAGGCAAGTCTGGCTGGGCCCCAGCTTCCCCTCCTGCGTCTCATCAGAAAGATGTATGCTAGAGGCTATCTGAGCTCTGCTGTCGTCTTCCAAGGGGACGCAGGGAGGTGGAACTGGAAGCTAGAGTAGGAGCTGGGGGCATTTTCCCATGCTCCCGGTGGGGGCAGTGACCTGAGCCTTGGGCATGATGCAGAAAGGGGATACTGATTCCAGCTGTGCCTTCCCGGGGCACGCTAGGGCTTGCTAGCTATTGTTTATAAAGTGACGCCAAGTGTGATTTTTACTAGTGTCCACAGCACTAGTAAGTGCGTGTCAGGACTCCGTGGCTAACAACCAGCCCTAAGCTGGACGGGAGCAGTGAGATCTGGTCTTGACACAGGGCTACAGGGTGCTGAACAGTGATGGGGATGGTCCCGGGGCAAAGAACAGTTCAACAGCCCTATCTCAATGTGAGTTCAGCACAGCTGTGGCCAAAATGGACCCAGCACGGCCTGGCAGGGGTCAAGCTGTTTTATAAACCAGTTAAAACCAAGTCTTTGTCCCGGGCTCTACCTGAGCTAAAGCAGGGCTTTCATCTTCCCACGGCTGCTCTTTGACTATTAGCGGTAAATATGCCCAATGGCCTGTGATGGGACACTGGATAGGGTGGGATCTGAGTTACTACAGAGAACTCTTTCCTGGGTGTCTGGCTGGTGAGTCTTGCCCATATGCTCAGGGTTTAGCTGATCGCCATATTTGGGGTCAGGAAGGAATTTCCCTCCAGGGCAGATTGGCAGAGGCCCTGAGGGTTTTTCGCCTTCCTCTGCAGCATGGGGCACAGGTCACTTGCTGGAGGATTCTCAGAGCCTTGAAATCTTTAAACCACGAGTTGAGGACTTCAATAGCTCAGACATAGGTTAGGGGTTTGTCTCAGGAGTGGGTGGGTGAGATTCTGTGGCCTGCATTGTGCAGCAGGTCAGACTAGACCAGTGGTTCCCACACTCGTTCCGCCGCTTGTTCGGGAAAGCCCCTGGCGGGCCGGGCCGGTTTGTTTACCTGCCGCGTCCGGAGGTTTGGCCGATCGCGGCTCCCAGTGGCTGCGGTTCGCTGCTCCAGGCCAATGGGAGCTGCTGGAACCGGCACGGGCTGAGGGACGTACTGGCCGCCACTTCCAGCAGCTCCCATTGGCCTGGAGCAGCGAACCACGGCCACTGGGAGCCGCGATCGGCCAAACCTGTGGTCGCGGCAGGTAAACAAACCGGCCTGGCCCGGCCCGCCAGGGGCTTTCCCTGCGCAAGCGGCAGAACGAGTTTGGGAACCACTGGATTAGACGATCATAATGTCCCGATCTCAAAGTCTATGAGCAGCAACGCAAGGTAGACTGACCCCTAGCATGTCAACCAGCACGTCACGTAACCTCGCTGCAGCAGGCCGAGATGACACACTAGCTAAAATGACGGCAGATGCTGGCACCTTGTCTACACTAGAGCTGCACCCGTGTTAGCAAGGGTGACAAATTTTAGGGGGGAAAAGGCTACTGTAGCCAAGGCCTTGGGCCTCCTCCAGTGCTAGCCCAGACGTGTTAGCAGCCAGCTTGGTCAGCTGTGCCTAAACCATGCATGGCCACAGTCATCAGAGGAAGTTAATTGCCCTTTGTAGAGGGGGGCTAATTAAGGAGCACAGGGGCCAGCACTGCCAAGCAGCCAAGCCTTGCCAAGGGTATCACTGGGAATACAAAGAACAGGGGCATTACCTGCCAGGCGACCCAGCCCTCCATTACCCAGGCCAGCATCTTCTTCAATCTCTTCCAGCTCCTCCAAGTCCAGACCCAGCTGTTGAGAAAGCGGCAACTTCAGCACCAGGGCATCACCCCCACAGAGCCCTGAGGCATGTTTCCCTGCAGCCCTCCGAAGGAGAGAAACACACCCAGGCTCCCCCCCGCTCCCACAGCAATCTAATTCCTCGGACAAATGACCCTATCCCACTGCCAACGTCGTTTTTATTAGGATCTGCAGGTTTCCTTAGCTACATCAAACACCAAACGCTTCTTGGCTGGCAACCCTCAAAAGTATAAAGACCTCTAATCTGGGAAGGGATGGCAATCAGCCAGTCACAGTACAAATCATCACTGCTGGTTTATTTGCCTAACGATTTGAGGATGCGCCTTCTTTCCAGGGTTAATAACTGTACCTTGAGCCTCGAAGGATTCTGGGGCCCAGGGGTTTCTTATCCCAGAATATGGTTAATGCCAAGTTCACGGGTTGACCTTGCAAGTTATTCCTGCTATGCTGAAATGTCCCCCAGTGTTCTGGCTCAGAACTTCCCAGCAACAAAGGCTGCTTCAGCTTCTGACCTTCCAAAACCTGTCCCCTGACCTACCCCCAGCAACAGTCTCTCCTTCCCCCACCATCTCCACAGCCACTCAGGAAGGCCAAGCCTCCACTCCCATCACCAAAACTAATGCCTAGGGCTGGCTGAAAATTTCAAAGATAACCTTTTCCCACTGGAAAATGGGGTTTTGTCAACATTGAAATTTTCGGTGGGAAAAGATCAATTTCGGCAGAATTTTCCATTGGGAAAAATGGAAACAAACTGCTCCATTTCAGATCTGCACTAATCTCTGCATCTACCAGAGTGCATCATGGGAGATGTAGTCCAATGGGGGAGCAAGGCCCACAAGAGAGACTGGGAGCAAAAAGGACTCAGAACTACAACTCCTAGGAGGCAACAGAGCAGGCTCAGGGGGATGCAGAGATTAACGTGGACCTGAAACAAAGCACTTTGTTTCTGAATTGAGATTTTTCCAGAACTTTCTATTCCATCAGAAGTTTCAATATTTCAAATCGGGATGAAAACAAATGTTGAACTATTGGGAATTTCCTGCAGGACAGAAATCCTGGTTTTCCATCATCTCTTCTAATTCCACTTTAAATTCACTTTACATCTGAGGATAGCTGGTTACCAAGAGCAGAGTGGGATCAGAAGCTGAGGCTGCCATGTTTGCTGTCCAAGTACGGAGGAGCAGTTCTGGGTGTGATTATTTTACCAAAATAATCCCGTGCGTGGAGGCAGTTATACTGGCACAAAGGTGCCTTACACTGGTTTAGCTTATTCCCCTTCCCGTACCGGGATAGCTGCACTGCTCTAAAGCACTTTTATACCGGTATAAAGTCTGTGTCCACACTAGGGAACTGACACCATGTTAGCTACACCAGCATTGTTAAAGCAGCACAACCGGAGTGTGTTGACAATGCCTTGGTTGACCTAAAAGGCTTTTCTTCCTCTAAAGGGATGTGAATGGTGCGGATGGGAGGGAAAGAACTACTTAATTACACATTTCCCCACAAAACCCTGTCTGCCTTTCCTATTACCGATGTAACAGCAACTCCACGTAGCAGTTCCCGAGTCTTGCACTTTATTTAGCCCAGAATTTGTTTTTTATTTCTAAACAGGGAGCACCACTAAGTTACCGTTTAAATACAGAAATAGCTCACGGATATAATGAACTACTTGTCAGCTAAGGATCTCAGAGCCCTTACCAGGGAGGAAGTGGTTAGACTGCTAGGCTAGGACTCAGGGGACCTGGGATCTTTTCCCAGCTCCATCACTGACCTTGGGCAAGTCACTCCAACTCCCCATGCCTCAGTTTCCCATCTGTTAGAAGAGGATGATAATACTTCCCTTAGGGGAGCATTATGTGTGTTAATTAGCAATTGTCAGTAGATTGCTTTAAATAGTAAAATGCCAAGTATTAACAAACATTCAGCCTCTGCACTATTATGCCCACTATTATGCTGTCACCCACCATTTATGGTGAGTGACAGCAATGGAGAACTTTAGCATTGGTCAGAGACACTTACCAACATGTGGTTTTTGGACAAGTCCAAGTAGGTAATTTTGGGTGCGATTTATTTTCTTTTACCAATATAATTATGCCAATACAACCCCTAGTGTGGACACCACTACGCCCCACAAAGGCATGCAGCTAACCCCTAGAAGCACATTTATACCAGTATAACGGCGTCCACACAAGAGGGATTGTTCAGGTACAGTCATATCGGAATAGTTACAGCAGTGCAACTTGTGTGTGTAGATGCGGTCTAACTGTCTTCTCCTTCGGCCCAGAGATGGATTGTTCAACATCTCTCCAAGTCACCCTACCTCGGCTGGTTGGGTTTAATTTCCAGGTGGCTTTACTGAGCCGCAGTTGTGAGCAAAGGCCAGGTAGCAAAAGGAGACTGAAGGCCTATGTGATAAGGCCCTGACCCTGGAACGACCTCTGTGTGGGCAGAGCCCCAGTGGGGCTCAGGGCAAGTGCAGGGCCATGTGCAGGATCGGGGCTTAAGTCCCCTATTACTCACAGAGGATGCTACAGTATGAAGAGGTTTCAAGTTTATTCCTCACGGACCCGACTCCCATTGCAATGTATTGTGTTACCGGCCGCCTGTGCATCGCACACTGCAGACGGATCCTGCAGCAACCGGTTTCCACGACAAAAGCTTTGTTATGATCAACAAACTCTGAAACAAAAATATGCCCAAGCCAAGCCCAGCCTCTTGAATCTTTAACAAGCTGGATGATACACATATACATTTCAAGCTATTAGAATTGCTTCAAGGACAGAGGGATACTGGGGCCTCTGCCAAAGTAACTGGCTTTCATGAGTCACGGCACTTTCAAGGGAGTAATAACATTAGACCAAACGTGGGTAGATTAGATGGACACTTCAGGATGCTGTAAAATTAATTAGCTTTGCGCAAGCCGTTTGCTTTGGTTACCGATGGCAAAAGGGGGAGGAATTAAAGAGAGAGAGTGAGCGCACTGATGCTGATAAGACACGGACCACATGTGTAGGTTACATCCCCATTCCTGATTCTCCATTTGTTCTGTCTGCTTAGGCTGTAAGCTCTGGAGGGC
The DNA here is from genome assembly GCF_965140235.1 of Caretta caretta. NCBI lineage: Eukaryota > Metazoa > Chordata > Testudines > Cheloniidae > Caretta > Caretta caretta. The sequence continues at coordinate 210,677,901 of NC_134208.1, read as the reverse complement.
AGGGTCACGCGCTGCCCTGGTCCATGACAGGATACAGAACAATGACGAGCCACCTGGGTTTGCATTTCCCTGCCTGCCCCTGTGTTTTGACAGATTCCTGCCCAGTTCCCCCTCCACACAAGTTCTCTTCTGGCAGAGGCAACCTGGTGGGAGCCTGACTGGAGCTGGGCAGGGATTCAGGACACAGGAATGACAGACTCATAGAAGCGTGGGGCTGGAAGAGCCCATCTCGTCCAGCCCCCTGCACTGGGGCAGGGCTCAGTAAACCGACACCCTCCCTGTCAGGGGTCAGTGTAAAGCAGTCAGTCTTCAAATGGAAAGCGAGTCTGTTACAGAAGCACTGCATAACTGTGGGAGCGGGTGAGAGGAGGGGCTGCTCCATTTTTCTTCTCTTACGATGCTTCCAGTCCCAAGGAGGCCATGCTTTGCACAGGGCCGCACCACGCCCGGATCACAAACACTTCGTAACAAGCTACCACAACGTGTAGGCTCTACCGCCCAGATTCCCAGAGGTATTCAGGCTCTGAACGAACACTGAAATCAGTGGCAGCTAAACGGAGGGTCTGGGCCTACCGCCCAGGAGCAGGCTGCAGAAGTGTCTGGGCTCTGCAGGCCAGCTCCAACACCCACCGAACTCAGGAGAAAGCCTCCCAGTGGGGCCTCAAACCTTGGGCCTGAGTCTCCTCTCACTCACACTGGTGTAAAGTACAGGTAAATACACTGAGGCCAATGGAATTACACTGGTGTAAACGAGAGGCCTCAGCTCCCTCTGATCAATGGCTTCATGCATACAAGAGCCCCCGCTGGGTGGTGGATGTTTTGGCTTTAGACAGACTCTTCAGAGTGACCTAGATAGTAACTGGTGCACAGTCCCAGGCAAAAGCCCTGAAGCAGGACATTTAAACAGGAACGATACTTTTATACTGGCCTAGTACATCAGTGTAAGGGACAGAAAGCTTTTGAATGGGATTGTCACAGGGCAAGCTGGCCCTTTAAGAATGCTGGGGCTCCGCCTCACCTGTGCCAGGTGTAGCTAGGGTTACCAATTCTGATTGGACGTATTCCTCAAGGTTTCATCACATGGCATAATCTTTAATTAAAAGGTTAATCTTTAATTCCTGGGGACTCCAGGATAATCCTGGAGGGTTGGCAATCCTAGAACCTCCCCAGGTGAAGGGAGTGAGTCCAAGGGTCATGTGATGGGAGCATGGGATTCGGAGCCAGGCCTACTGCAGGACATACGGGCAGCCTGGGTTCAGAGACTGACTTTTGTGAGCTCCCAGGCAGCAGGCCTGGGTGAAGGCAACACCTTGAAGAGGCCTGGTTTTCAGGCCAGGGTGACAAAAACTATGAGTTCGTAGGAGAAGATTTTACCACAGAAACCGCATCATGCTACACTTGCCACGACAGGCCCTGATCTTCCGAGCTGCATTCGCGTGAATAACGTTTTGTTGTGGTGTCCCATTGACTGCACTGGCCTTCATTGAAATATTTCTGTTTCCAATTTTTTAGCTAATTTTTTCATCAGAATATCAACCTTTAACCAACTTCCCCTCCACCCTCAAAAGTATGGACATTTTAATGAGAAGATTTTCATTTTTCTGACAAGTTATGGAGCTGGTTGAAAACTGAAAAGATTTGACCAACTTTTGAAAAATCAATTAAAAAAAAAATCATGAAAATTGTCATTCACATTTCACTGCTTTGACCAGCTCTACGTCGGACTAAACGAGCATGCTTGTAATGAAGCACGTCTAAACATTTCACCCTGTCGCATGCAAAGTGCTCAATGCCTTGCAAGATCAAGCCCCGAACCATTAGCCAGCTGCATCCCTGAAATGGATGGGTGTTGTGCCACTGTCTTCAGTCACGGCTTCCTCAGACCCTGTGAGTCCCAACTGATGCTAGGAGAAAATGGGGAAGGGAGCTGGTTGGAAAGTGGGCTTTTTTCTGGGGAAACGTTGACAAAAATGAAAACACACGTACTTTTTGTTGCATTTTCTACAGAAAACTGACTTTTCAGTGACAAACAAAGCTTTTTTCTTTTTAAACCAAAACCTGAAATATTTCTACTAGGAAATGCCGCAGTGGTGCCTCATGGGAGTTGTGGGAAAAGCCTCTCATGTTCCCATTCGTCTCCTAGGCTCGGCTCCCTGGTCAGACTACATTTCCCATTATGCACCGTGATCTCTCCCACGGGTGATAGGAGGCAGTTGCATCATGGTAATCCTTAGCTATAGTGCATTTTGGGAAATGTGTCTGGGTGGGGAGCAAAGCCCACAGAGGAGAATGGGGACATGAGAAAACCGAACTACAACTCCCAGAAGGAAATACTTTCATTTACAGGAGTTTGGCTTTTTGATGAAAAAAATCAAAAATTTCCACAGAAAGCAGACATGGCTTAAAAAAATTAGTTTTGTCAAAATCAATTTTCTTTCTAAACAAATTTTGGCAAAAAAGTTTTGCCCAACTCTAACCAGGACTTGCCAGAGAAATTTACCTGGTAAATGGCTTCATCACAGACATTCTGCATACCCAGGTTCACCATTGTATTCTGCAGGGTGCGGCCCATGTAGAATTCCAGAGACAGGTAATAAATACGCTGGTGGAATACATCAAAAGGACAGAAGGAAGAAAATTAATTTTACTTCTCAGGCTGAGACTTTGCAACACAAAGGGGGCTGAATATGAAGGTGAAATTTACACATATTCTATGAAGAAAAACTAATGCTAATGCACAATTAAGACTGCAAAAATGCAATCAGGTCCGTTGAGAGACATACTGCCTCTTGTTCCAGGACATGTGAACAGTGAGGACAATTAGCACTGGAACAAGTTACAAAGGGCTGTGATGGAGTTTCCAACTCTGGCAATTTTTAAATCCAGATTGGATGTTTTTCAAAAAGCTCTGCTCTAGGAATTGCTCTGGGGATGTTCTCTGGCCTGTGTTAGACAGGAGGTCAGGCTAGATGGTCACGATAGTCCCTTCTGGCCTTGGAATCTGTGAATCTTTCTGTTTCTGAATCCATGCTTTCTCTCTCAGTAGCTATTCTGTCTTTGAGCCAAGTACTGATCCTTCCTCACAAGGATGTCTGAGCAATGTGCAGAGAGGGACATACTCCACCAGACCCCGGGAATGGGAACCCTCCCCCCGTTCTTGCCCCTCAGGTCTAAAGAGTGGGGTTTGTATTTCACATGGAGGGACTGTATCCTCCCCTATACCCAACAGCAGCAGGGTAGTATCCTTTGCCAGAAAACACCCTCCCCCGCCCCCCCTTGTTAGCAGATGTTGATCCCGCTGGGGAATGTTAAGTGGGTTCTGCTGACTCAGGCTCATTATCCTACTCAGATATGAGAGAGGTGGGAGTGACACTCAGGAGTGGAGTTAAGTGACACGACCTCATCTCGCCCTAGGAGCAGCCAAGCCTGGGAAGAAGATCTGCCCTGAATTTTGCGTGATCTTTGTTCTTATTTCCTTGTTAATAAAGCCAGTCCCTGGTCAGCCATTAAGTGCAGGCTGTTTTAGAGCAGGCTGGAAAAGCTATAAAGATATCATTAATTTTATTAGTTATTGGTGTGAGAGCACCCATGACTCCCACACTGCATACGTGCCCCATGTCATGTTCCTGTGTGGCTTGCTTTGCCTTTTGAAGAACAGTTTCTGAAGTACGTCCTACCAGCAATGTCCCCCATATGTTCCTCCCCAAAAGGAGGCATGCAGCCACCAAGCAGTCCCTCCTAACACAATACACTTCATTGTAAAGAAGGTTCACGTTAGGTCTCTCTGCGCTCAGAAGCGATTCTCAACTTGCCTCGCTTCAGGACAGCACTAGAGCTGGGGAAGGAATTGTTTTCCCTTTTCCGCACTGGGACAAAACAAGACCCTTGGAAGGTTTTTTTGAGAGAGAGCAAGCATGCCCCTGGGATGTGGGAGGCTCACGTTCACGTCCCTGGTCTGAACCAGGCAAGCCCAGCCTTGAACCTGGGTTCCAGTCCTGAACCTGGGTTCCAGTCCAAGTGCACTGACCACTAGGCTATTGGCGATTCTAGGGTGGGTCTCTCTCTCTCCAGTTTTGATCGGGAATTCCATCCTCGGTCTAAGAAATCTTTCCCAAAAATTGGATTGAAACTGGCACATTCCCGCAGAAAGTTTCACTTTCATTGGATTGACATTTTCTGACCAAAGAGTTCCATCCAAAAACTCCTGCCTGGCTCTAGTGAACACGCGCTTGTTAACCCCTTGAAATCAGTTCAAGCGACGTGACAGGGAGGCTTTCATGAATTGTGGCCCGGCCACCTGTTGCGTAACATGGATCACGTTTTGTTTGCCAGAGAGATTCTTGTGAGGAACTTGTCAGCGGAGCGCCCCTGTGCCTATCTCGGCCCAGAGCGTGACTTTCCTACAGCAGCTGTCATTTTCTGATAAGATTGTTTCCCCAGTTAACTTAGAACGCAAGTGATCGGGGAGGCCTGGCGGCGTATTTACACACCAGTTCTTCACAGTACAGTGCTGCCTTTTTGCAGCTGAAATGCCACGCCCAGGCCCTGTCGCATAAGATTCCTAATTGTATTCATCAACGTGGGCTGGATCCAAAGTCAATGGGAGTCTTCAACAGGCTTTGGATCAGGCCCTATGCCATGCACTATTTCCTAGTATGACGGTCACCCCTGCTGAGAAGCGTGGAAACGAACCAGTGCCACGCTGATCACCCACTATGAGATTCTGGGAACAAAAGGAAAGTGCCGTGACTGGGTATCGCTCAGTAAATACGGACTCAACTTTCCACAACCATTTTCAGCAACGCACATCCCTCTGGGGCTCTTATGGAGGGCTGGAATTTTAAATGAATCCCATCTTCCAGGAGACTTGGCTTGCTGAGGCAGATTAGGGCTGGGAAAATGTCATGGCTGGAAATCAGGGAGAGTCAAGTGTTATTGACGGGGGGTTTTGGTTACAGAAGGCCATGGGGTGAATTCCATCCTAAACAGATCCACCCAACTGTTCTGTTTCAGAAATCCATTTCACACAGTGAACAGGAAACTTGAATTATTGATCCAGTTGGTACTTCAAACCACCCTTAATTTTGAGACTGTGGCATTATTTTAAGTATCACTTGTCTTTCTACACCATCACTGCAAGCATACAAGAGCCATGGGGATTTATGGGTTAAACAGCCCCACTTGTCTGATCCGCACAGTGCAACAATATTAACTAATATCTGATAGGGACATAAACACGGTAACAAAAAGTTATGTGGGGAGACATTCCCCTCAGCTCCCTGAGTCTGGCTGTAGCAAATGGCTTTATCCAAGCCCATTTTCTCACTGGACAAATATTTGATCAGCATCTGTCCTATGGTTCATTTCTTCCCTAGAAAACACTAAGTTAAGGAAGTAGGATAAGCAATAACATTGGTTAGTTCCCTCCCACTCTGACTTTAATACGTTTCATTCCTTTAAAATAAGCAACTGGTACACACCCCTGGGGTTGCTGTTATATTCTTCCCAGCAAGTATAATATGCCTAAGGAGGAACTCTTGTTTGGGGAGACCATCCTAGTTTTAAAAGAGCCATATTTTGAAGTGTGATGCATGCTAAATAAAGCCCATTTGTAGGATTCATATCAGGATGTGAGTGACTCAAACAGTAAGAAGAAGTGGGCCACACAGAACCAAACCATTCCTTTTACAGCACTAGGAAACTGTCCTGCAAGAAAACCAGGATGTATGAATCAAGGTTCACATTCTCAGCTTGTGCACAGCAGCTGAGAATCTGGCCTCAAATTCCTATGTTAAACCGACACTGTTCAAGGCAAATTTGACTTAAATTTGAGGTTCCGTAAAAGCTTACAAAACTTTAGACACGTTTCCATTAATTTTTGTTCATTACAATAGAAACAATTTTCTTTTAAATAGATACCTATTTCTCTGCACTTTTGGCATCTCAAACATTACAGCACTCGGTTAGTATGAGAACTTGACAGTGAAATCGATTAGAAACTGTCTAGTAGAAGAAGTGAAACAGAGTCGCCCATTTCCATTGGCCAAGCTGAGCGGAATTAAAAGTGTCAAAAGGCACAGAGAAGAGTTCTTTAATGTTCTCAATTTTAATAGTCTTCTGCAGCTTCCCATATCACTGCATGCCTTGATTTTACTAAGCTGAGAGTAAATATGAGTGCGATGTTTTAAATCTTTCTTCAGACACTTTTCCCTGTATGCCTCCTAGCGAGCCTCTGTCCAGCCTAGTTTTTGAGTGTGCCAAGTGATGTGATCCATCGCCTGCAAAACACTCTCTCCTTCCTTGTATCTTCCTGGATTAGGAGGAAGGATGGTGCATATTTGCTCTTCTGTATTAGGGGCAGAAAAGGTACTTTAAGACAGAAAACATGGAATGTTCTCTTCATCTAAATCTCTATTGGGCACATATTATAAATGAAACAAACACAGGGTCCTGCGACAGTCCCTGGTCCAACGCCCACTGACGTCTATAGCGACGTCTATGTGAAAGACCTTTGTGGGCATAGCAAAGGCAGTGGTTAAAGTATGACTTGTTGGGGGGAGGAGAGGAGGGTGTCACATTTCTATCCCGGCAAAATCTCTAAAGTAGCTACAGTAATAGCAGCATAACAATGCTCTCGGCAACATGTCTTCTTTCACTCGCCGAACTGGTCCAGGAGATAACAGAAAAGGAACTTTTCTGACAGCATAAACTGCGTTTACGGTAGCAGGCTTTGCAGGTATAGTTATTCTGGCAAACTCTTCTAGAGCCTGCCTGGCCTATGGAAGCCTTTCGGAGCTCCCCGAGATCAACAGAAGCACTGGCCTTTAATCCGCGCTGAGGATTTGAGCTGACAAGTTTTACATTTCCTGATTTTTGTAACACAGCTGTTCTGCTGTGATGTGTCGGCAAGTAGTAGTCACAGCTGCATCCTTGTACCGCTCTCTCTTCCCTGTTCCCCAAAAGAACTACACAAGCATTGGTCCCCCCTGCAAGGATGCAGGAGACAACCTGCTGAACTGGGTGAAATTCTCTGGCCTGTTATATGGATCAGATGAGACCTGTGAATCTAGGACAGCCTCATGACTTGGCACATTTAAAGTCACACACGGAACAACCCTCCTCTGACAAGGGGATAGACTAGATCAGCATTTCTCAAACTGGGGCCCGAGGACCCTTGGTGGTCCCTGAGGGTATTCCAGGGGGTCCGCAGGCCCCACTGATCAACTCCTCCCCCTCCCCTTATCTCCTGGAGGCTACTGAAGCCAAACCAGGAGATTTTAGGCGCTAAAAGTCCGGCAGTGGAATGGGGCTAAGGCAGGCTCCCTACCTGCCTTGGCTCTGTGCCGATCCTGGAAGCGGCCAGCATGTCCCTTCAGCCAACCCCCTGCCCCACCCCAGAGCCCGCACCCAAACTCCCTCCCAGAGCCTGCACTCCGCACCCCCTCCCGCACCCGAACTCCCTGCCAGAGCCCGACCCCGCACCCCCTCCCGCACCCCAACCCCCTGCCCCAGCCTGGTGAAAATGAGTGAGGATGGGAGAGAGCCAGTGACAGAGGGAGGGGGAATGGAGTCGGGGTGAGGCCTGGGGATGAGCAGGGGGGCTTGGAGACCCCCAAAATGTTTACAATCAAAATGGGGGTCCTCGGGTTGCTAAAGTTTGAGAAGGGCTGGACTAGATGAGCCGACAGCTCTTTTGAGGAACAATTCTAGGACACCGCCTTCCTCCCATGCCACCTTCTGCTTCCCTCCCAGTTGCGGTCACTCCCTTTCCCAGCAGATTGCTTCCTTACCGCAGTAGCGACCCCCAGACCTGCCAGGAACACGCAGCCCTTCGGCCACCACCCGTCACCTTGACTTCAGGGATGCTGGACCCGCTGGGAAGTCGCAGGTTTGCCCTGCCCGGGCTTCAGAAACCTCTGCCAGGAGCCTAAGCGCTGCAAACCCCAACTGCGGCTCACGCCAGCGTCCCGCCGGACTGAGGGCGGGGTGCCCAGCTCCCTGACGGCAGGACACCCCCGCTCCGGCCACTGGATCCCGGGGCAGCCCCCGCCCCGCACGGAGCCCGCACGGAGCCCTACCGGCTGCGGGCGGAGCTGCAGGGCGGGACGGGCGCTTTGAACCCGGCCGGGAGCGGGGCGGGAGGACGCCGGGCTCAGGCGGGGTGACCGCACCGCCCGCTCTTGTAGCCCCGTCCCCCAGCTCCGGGCCCCCCGCCAGCCCCCCGGGGGGCCCTACCTTGGGGTCGCGCTCGTAGTAGCGTTGCTGGGTGCGGATCCAGCGCCCCACCAGCTGGTCCCGCACCGCGTGCGCCAGGGCGAAGAAGTAGTCGCGGGGGGTGGCCACGTTGCGGTCCTTGACCAGCGTGAAGTGCAGATGCCGGTTGAAGCTTTTCCGCACCTCGGCCACGTCGCCCAGCCCCGCGATGCCCCGCACGCTGATCTGCTTCCTCTTCTCGCTGTCGCTGCGGGGCGCCGCCATGGCCGGGGCCGGAGGCTGCGGGGCTCGTTCGGGGCTGCGGGGCCGGGGCTCGCTCGGGCCGGAGGCTGCGGGGCCGGGGGCTCGCTCGGGGCTGCGGGGCCGGAGGCTGCGGGGCCGGGGGCTCGCTCGGGGCTGGAGGCTGCGGGGCCCGCTCGGGGCTGCGGGGCCGGAGACTGCGGGGCCGGGGGCTCGCTCGGGGCTGCGGGGCTCGCTCGGGCCGGAGGCTGCGGGGCCGGGGCTCGCTCGGGGCTGCGGGGCCGGAGGCTGCGGGGCCGGGGGCTCGCTCGGGGCTGCGGGGCTCGCTCGGGCCGGGGGCTGCGGGGCCGGGGCTCGCTCGGGGCTGCGGGGCCGGGGGCTCGCTCGGGGCTGCTGGGCTCGCTCGGGCCGGAGGCTGCGGGGCCGGGGCTCGCTCGGGGCTGCGGGGCCGGAGGCTGCGGGGCCGGGGGCTCGCTCGGGGCTGCGGGGCTCGCTCGGGCCGGGGGCTGCGGGGCTGGGGCTCGCTCGGGGCTGCGGGGCTCGCTCGGGCCGGAGGCTGCGGGGCCGGGGGCTGCGGGGCTCGCTCGGGCCGGAGGCTGCGGCGCCGGGGCTCGCTCGGGGCTGCGCGGAGCTCGGCCGGCGCCGGCTGCTGCAGTGGGGATCGCGGCGCCTGCGCGCCCGCCAAGCCGGGGGTGGGGGGAGCTCTGCAGCCTGGCCGCGAGCCCGGCGAGCCCAGCGCGGCTCGCAGGCGCCGCGCTCCGCCCCCGGCTCCCCCTCGCCGGGGCCTGCAGCTCCGGCCCGGACCCGCCTGCGCCCCCCACGCGGGCTCCCCCCGGCACCAAAATCCGAGCTCGCCAGGCCCGCACGGGGTTTAAGGGCTGGTCCCCGGCGCGCACCACCCAAAGGCAGCCCCCCCCCAGCAAGCGCCTCCCCCCAGCATCCTCCAGCCCGAGGCGGGGCCCCCCAGCGAGCGGGGCCCCCACACCCACCAGCTCGAGGCAGAGCCGCCCCCCCCCCGCGAGCAGGGTGCCTCACACCCCCAGCTCGAGGCAGAGCCCCCCCCCCGCGAGCAGGGTGCCTGACACCCCCAGCCCGAGGCAGAGCCCTTCCCCCCCCCCGCGAGCAGGGTGCCTGACACCCCCAGCCCGAGGCAGAGCCCCCCCCCCCCCCGCGAGCAGGGTGCCTGACACCCCCAGCCCGAGGCAGAGCCCCCCCCCGCGGGCAGGGTGCCTGACACCCCCAGCTCGAGGCAGAGCCCCCCCCCCCGCGAGCAGGGTGCCTGACACCCCCAGCTCGAGGCAGAGCCCCCCCCCCCCGCGAGCAGGGTGCCTCACACCCCCAGCCCGAGGCAGAGCCGCCCCCCCCCCGCGAGCAGGGTGCCTGACACCCCCAGCTCGAGGCAGAGCCCCCCCCCCCGCGAGCAGGGTGCCTGACACCCCCAGCTCGAGGCAGAGCCCCCCCCCCCCGCGAGCAGGGTGCCTGACACCCCCAGCCCGAGGCAGAGCCCTTCCCCCCCCCCCGCGAGCAGGGTGCCTGACACCCCCAGCTCGAGGCAGAGCCCCCCCCACGCGAGCAGGGTGCCTGACACCCCCAGCTCGAGGCAGAGCCCTTCCCCCCCCCACGAGCAGGGTGCCTGACACCCCCAGCTCGAGGCAGAGCCCCCCCCCCCGCGAGCAGGGTGCCTGACACCCCCAGCTCGAGGCAGAGCCCTTCCCCCCCCCCCCCCGCGAGCAGGGTGTCTCAAGCTGGGCACCCACCCGCCCTAGCCCTAGAAAACACAGCCTGCGAGGTGCGGCGCTATTTGGATAGAAAGGGGCCGCAAGCTCGTCGGCCTTTCCCCGCACCCCGGGCTTCCTTATTCCTCAACCCTGGCGCAGAGGGTGCGTCAGGCCAGGCTGGAGTAGCCGCAAGAGCAGCTATTTCAGAAGGGCATAGCCCCCCCCGCTTTCCCTCACTAGCTCCCAGTCTCCTTGACCAGCCAGTCCCAGCCTCCCCTCCCACCAGCTCCTAGGCCCAGCTGCCTTCCCCAACCAAGTGGGAGTGTGTCTTTCTCAAGCCCCACCATCCTCCAGTCCCACTCTACTCCTTTCCCTCTCCCCAGCCCCTGGTCCAGCCCTTGTCCCTCTCTGACTTCCTCCTCCCTGGTGCCTGGCTGCCAGCAGAGGAGAGGGATCACAGAGCATTAGAGAGGCTCCCTGCTCTTATTTCTGGTGCCGGGCCCCAGTTCAAAGCAGCTGGGAGCAGGAATTACAGGGAAAGCCCAGTTTTGACCTAGCAGCCTGGGCTGGAGGGAGAACACTCAGTTGCTCTGTGGGGATGGCACACAGGCAGTCCAGCCATGGCTAAGAGTAACGAGGAGACGAAGCATGGCCAGTTGTCTGTGGAAATGGTGCATACGCAGTGTGGTTAACACTAGGAGCCGTGAAGGGATGGAGCATGCTCAGTGAGGATGGAAGCTTTGGAGACTTCTAGCTGCTAAAATCTAAGATGTCTCTACTGAGCAGATACAAATGGAGATTTTTCAGAAGTCTGTAAATTGGCCAAATCTGAGCAGTTCTTCATAGGGATGGCAAAAAGGCACAACCCTGAAATAAAGGCCCCTCCCTGCCCTATGTCAAGTCCTTGTCCGAAAGCATGGGATTGCTGGAGATTCTGAAAGAAAAGGTCACCAGGGTTTGGTTTTTTTAAGTTGCAAAACGTTTTCCCCTAACCTTGTTCTCAGAAACCATGGAATAGTTTGGCTGAAATTAAAACTATAAATACATAATTCAGTTTCAGACAGACAAGCAGCATGGAAAATTTCAGCCCAAATAGTTAAAGTTTGGCAAAGTAATTAGCAATCAAATACATGGTCTTAAAATTGGAAGTGTTGGGCAACCTTTATTAATAGACACTGCTACCAGCCCCTATAATATTAAAGGCAAAGGAATTGCCAGAGTGGGATCCATCTAGTTCAGTGTCCTCTATGACAGTGTCTAGCATCAGTTGCTTCAGAGAAAGATGAAAGACGCTCCAGTAGACGCACATCATAACCCACAGGGAAATGGTCTTCCTAAGCCTTGACAGTTAGTAGATGACTTATGGCAATGAAGCCAAGCCCAACCCTTCTTAAGGTAAGCCCATCAGTATGATCCTGGTCAAAACAAAGAGCTGGAAATACCATTACTGTATCTTACACTTATGTAGCAACTTTCATCCCAGGACCTTGGTATGTATTCAGAAGTTTCCATGTTGCAATAGAAGAGAGGCTAAGATGCAGTGTTTTCCCATTAACACATAGCAGCTTACCTTCATTATCAGTGCAATGACTTGTTATACAGAGACAATCACTCCACAGTACCATGCATTAATCCAAATAGGAAACATCCCAATTTATAATTAAAATTTTATTGCCAATAAAATAGTTTTCAAATATTCATCGTACAGTCACATACATGCTACTTTACAGACAAAAACGCCAATGACAAGCAGAACAACATTTTAGAAAAATCTGATGAGTTTCCCCACATGGGTTTTACACCAAGTTTGTGCTTCTCAGGCAATGAAGATTGAGCTTTATTCAATTAGGGTCTAACCCAAAGACCTTGGACAGACTCCTAGTGACTGTATGGGGCTTTGGATAAGGCCCTTATAAAATATTAAAAACCGGCTAGTGTCTATGCTGACTACGTATTAACATGACGTAATCCACTACTTATGGATAACTGACACATCGTTTCCCTATTGCAGTGTGTGTGTGAGGAACAGCCGTCCCCCTGTATACAGTACACCGATAGAAGTGTTGCAGCCAAAGTGCCAACCACCTCTGCTGTCCCTCCTGCCTCCTCACAGCTCAGGCTTCTGCAATCCATGCTCAGGGCAGCAACAATACATTCATCTATCCGAGGGAGACAGGGGCACTCCAAGCACTGGTTAATAGCGAGTCTCTTCAGGTTCCACGCCTCTGAAACCCAGAGATACACCAGGCTCAGGATTTTTCCTGTATGAAGTTATGTTAATTAACGACTACACCTATTCAAGCAGCAACAAATTTCAAGTATATGTGGACGTGTGTAAGTACTGCCCCCCACAAAACCACATGACAGATTCTTCTCACCATCACTGAAGATTAAAATACATGCCCTGATGCACTCCCAACATACAAATCTAGGAACTACCCGTTTTACTAGTTAACACTTCATGTTAGGGTGATGAATACCAATTGCCCAGGAAATCCAGCAGCAGGGGACCTGAGGAAGCGGGTGGTTCTGGCAGTGTGTCCTCCAAAATTCTTCCACTTGGGAGTGGTGGTAAGGGTTTGGCCCCTCAAGCCCTGCAAATCTTAGGGGAGCAGCAGGAGGCTACCAGCCCTATAGGAGACCTGTACCAACTCCAAAGCCCCATCTCCCTTCCAGTCCCAGTGAAGTCATGCTGCCTGGGACTCCCCTAAAGGACTGAAATGGAGTTCCACCACCCCACCTCCAACAGCAAGTGCCTAAAGTACCTCAGCCTTTGGGGCCAATGAAGAGCTCCCATAGATTGCAATGGGCTGTGGCTCAGATCCTTAAGTGTGCCCGTCATCTCCACAATACGCCCGAGTTCTGCTGGAATAGGGGGCCAAAAGCTTAGCCATACTCCAGCAGAATCAAGTCTCCCACACTGCATTCCAAAGCCAACATCAGCTCTTACCAGCAGCTTGGCTAGGCAATGCCATTGTCTTCACTTACATACATTAATTTTCAAACATTTCAATAGTTAAAAATTCACCAGAGACCATTACCAAAGAAATACATTATAAATCAGAACCATAAAAGAAGAGGTCCATCTGGAGTGGCCATTTCTAACATTGACCTCAGCATATTACAAGCAAAAATGACACAGACATGTTCCACAAAGGTGTACTTTTCTCATAGAATTTGTAGTTGCGTTGTGAACAAAGCCCCTTAATGAATCCCAGAATTCTCACCAAGATGATCTACTTCAACATCAAGTCTTCTACAAACACTGCAAGATCAATGGCGAATTCTTTAGCTGCCATGCTCTGTATTTTCATAAATTGGGATTTTGGGTACCCAACTTAAGATCACCTTTTAAAAGGGTCTGATTATCAGAAAGAGTGAGCAAAATCAGTCGCCTGTAAGTCCCCTTAGGCTGGGTACCCATAGACTGAAGTACTCAAAATCCTTTTGAGGGTTCAGGCCCAGAAGCCTTAATATTGCAGCCTGTGAAGTGAATCAAGGTAGTGAAAGGTGGCTCCCAAAGCCCAGCTTGTTTCGACATTGTCAATTTTTCGGGCAAGCTAGAAAGAAAAAAGGAGAGGAGTAAAACTATTGTTGTGTGTGTACATCACTAGCAAGTTGAGAGGCATCTCAACACAGCACTGAGAAGTATTACCTGAAACACCTGGCTTTTTGGAAAGCCCAGTTCTTGCAGTAGCAAACTGATATAGGTGAGGTCCATGCAAAGGAAAGGATTGTCTCCCGGCTTCACCTCCATGGTCTTACACACTAAGAAGAATGAAGAGAGAGAATTGACTCTTCAATTTATAAACGACTATTCAAATCCCTAAGATAGGTTAGTTTATTCTCCCTGTGCATGGGTGGAACAGAAACAGAAGAAGGAAAAACAGGCCAAGATTTGCAAAAACAGCTGCCTAAAGAGAGTCCACATTTAGGAACCTACGGAAGTAGCTTATTTTCAAAAGCGCCACAGTCCCAAGGTTGAAATTGACAGGTGCTCAGCACTGGTGAAATTCAGGCCACTTATTTCGGCACGGAAATATGGACTCAGGAGCCTAATTTTAGGCTCCCCAGTCTTAACACCCCTTTCATCAACGGACATTATGTCTACACTATGGAATCTGTGTCCGCATAGCTCTGTAGTGTAGACACGACCTATACCAACAGACAGAATGATGCTGTTTCTAGGACCACCGCCCTCGAAACGAAGTTAGCTTGGCTATATCTACACGACAAGTGCTACGGCAGCACCGCTGCAGACACTTGCTACAGCGATGAATGGGGTCTTCTGCCGCTGTAGTTAACCTATCCCCTTGAGAAGCAGAGAATTCCTCTACTGACCTAATGATGACCACACTGGGGCGTAGGTCGGCTGAACTACTACTCTCAAGGGGTGTGAATTTTTCACTCATGAGCAACATAGCTAGATGGTTCTATATTCTAGGTGTAGACCAGGCCTATGTCAACAGAAGCCCTTTTCCATCAACATAACCTCCAGCATAGAGGCAGCTGTGTCGGCATAGCAACATCGGTCAGGGTGTGTTTTTTTCACACCCCTGCCTGATGTAGCTATGCGGATAGAACTTTTCTTTGTAAACCAGGCCTAAGGTAGATATAGAAAAGAGTACGCATCTCAAAATCTGTTTGCACCTTGTTACGCAGCCATCCTCTCTCAAAAGCATTCTCCTCCCTTCCCCAAAACATATTCAAAGTCTAGTAAAGCGATCAAAGAGGCAGTGACCCCTCTGCGAAAACCTTTACTTCCTAAAAGTGTACTTGACTGTACTGGCAGAATGATCCTGAAGGTGACGAGGCTCTGCATGGGTGCCAGGATGCGACTGCAGGATCTGGAGGTTAATAGGATGTAGTCAAGAGACAAAGGGCTTGATTCTCCACTACATTAAAGTGGTTCTGCTCTCGTTTACACATCCCAAGTAACCAAATCGTAATGAAATGTCTTGGAATAGTGCACATTTAACAGACGTTTTTAGCAGAGAATATGTACAAACTGCTCAGATGCATAAACGTTTCTATTTATTTGATATGGATGTGTTTAAGCGAGCAGAGAGAATTAACTACTGTACTGCAATAATCTGCAACCCAGAAAAGCAACAGTTTATATCCACAGACAAATTCTTACCTATGGTGACTTGTAGGCATTAAACATTTTATAATCAACCAGTCAATCAGTTTGTGATATTAGTAAATATTATTTGGGTATATAAACAAACTTGTGACATACCTCTGCAAGCTAAGAAAAACTGGCTTGTGTCTTGGGGTTTTTAAATTTTTTTTTGCTTCTTTACAGATATTTAAAGAGGGCCTGCAAGTTTTTTGTAGAATCAAACAACTTTTTTCTGCTTGTTTAGGACCTTAAAATACCAGGAATTTCAAGCCTGATCATCGCTGGTTTTTGCTGGAGAATTCATGAAAGTGTTGAGATGTAGACTGTGAACAATCTCAGCCCTTGCTTGACAGGGCAAGAATGCTGAATCTTTCACAAAGGCAACTTCTCTCTCGAGTGTTTTTAAACCATTTGAGTTAAATGTGCATTACCAAAACCAGAGGCATGTAAAGAGTCAGAATAAAAATCACTTCCTTTCACAAGTAATCAGATTTTACTTGAATGGTATTTCTGATGTCAAAACAATAACATGTCATGCACAGAGTCTCCGGGGGAGGAGGGGGAAAAAAGGAGGGGGGAAAAAGCCAAGTTTCTAATAAACAAATACATTTACTGATTTTTAAAAAACTTTCAGATCGTCTTTACACAACAAAAAAGTCCCCACCCCCAAAAAAGTAAAAATCTATTTTCTCCTCTTTCCAGATCACTTTTAAACACAAGTATAAACTTTAAGAAAAAATAAACTGGATAAGAATAGATTAAGAGGACACTCCACTTATTTTACACTTACGATTTCAAGGTAATTGCTAAATGACATTTATTATTCTTATTGCAAGAGAGCTCAGACATCTATATTGTGAGATTTTTTTTGCCGTCTTTGTAAAAAATAAGGACTTATTAGAAAAATTGTGGCCAAAACTTTCAGAAGTAACTAGTACTTTTGGGTACCCAAGTTGAGACACTTTAGAAGGGGTCTGATTTTCGACAGTGGGTGCCCAACGCTTTCTGACAATAAGGCCTCTTTAAGATCCTTCAGATTCACCCCCGAAAAGAGACAGCCCCCAAATCATGAGTCACTTTTAAAAATCTTGGCCAGTGTTTTCTGCTTTACTTTACTTACCATACTTGGCTGCAATTTCGAAGTCACTGACTGTCAGGCTACCTCCTTTTCCCTTATCTAGAAGGGGGGAAATAGGGCATGTTTTACAGTGTGCATGTGAAGTCAGTTGTAAATGCTGAGCGCTAAACACTTCTGGAAATTGGACCACTGAGGGCTGGATCCTGCACTCACTGAAGTAAGTGGGAGTTTTGCCACCAACTTCACTGGTGCAGGATCAGGCCTTTATTTAGATGCCTTAATATGGACCGAGAAGCGGAACTTCAGCCAGTCTGTCCTTTTTTTAAAAAATTGTTTTTTAGCCTTAACAGGACACTGTCTACTTTTGAAATTTAGTCATTAAAAATAAAAGGTTGAAAACTGTTTCAGGTCAGACCTCCAAGTCCCTCTGCCTTTTTTCCAAAATAATTTTATAGTACCCGATCTTCCAAAAAAGATTATAAAAAGATTATATAACTGTACATTATATAACCAAGGACATAATGCCTTGATAGCTTTGTGAAGTAACTGGATTTTTTTTTTAAGGGCCACAAACTCTCCCATTAGCTACCTTTGCATTACAAAGAAAATCAGAAACAAATGTACCTATTAGACCAACCTCTGCTGCACAGTCATAATAATAGGAGAAAGCATAAAAATCCAAATCCTTTACGGCTTCTGTTTTATGCACCTTCTTGTAGAGCAGTTTTGCAACTTTGTTAGCACAGGATTCATACAGATGCTCTCCTAAAAGAAACAGACACCCAGCAAATCATATGCTGGTGATTAACCACCACCACCACCGTTTAATTTCTTCAGGGTCCGCAAGGCCTCTGGTCCCCTTAGGTCAGCAATGCTCTAATTTACTAGAGACTATCCATGGAAATAAAGGACCAGATCCTCTTCCTGATAAAGCCAATGGCAAAACTTACTGACTTCAGTGGGAACCAGATGGGTCCAAAGTACGGACGAGATCATCAGTGGACAAAGCAGCCCACAGTAAGACTATTGCAGGGCTGCTGACTTAGAGAGGTACAATCTCTTTCCTGTGCTCTCTGGTGCTCCCAGGAGAGTGTTAACTGTGCTGGGCTGGCAGCATATTGTGATGAAGTGGGACTGTTCTTAATGTTTCCTCTGAATATTGTAGGGGTGCCTCAGTTTCCCCTATGCATTTCTTAAGTCTCTAGGTGGTTGGATGAGGGGGTGTATTGTTGCAGAGCAAGGGCCAGTATACCTAAATGGCAGACACTCTGTCTCCTGGCAACTGATGGCCTGGGTCCTTCCGCCCTGCAAGGTGACAGCTAAAGGGTTGAAGAACAAAGGAATCAGGTGACCTCCTGGCCTGGGAAAGGTACTAAGCCCAGAGGAAGAGGGGGTGGAGAATGAGTCATTTGGGGGCTGGCTGGGGACGTGGAGTGAAGTGCAGATGTGGTTGTCTGGCTCACTGCCCCCCAAAATGGACCCAGCTGAGGGGTCCTGTTCTCTGTACCTACAAGCTCTGCTTTAGACCGTGTTCCCGTCATCTAATAAACCCGTTTTACTGGCTAGCTAAGAGTCACATCTGACTGTGAAGTTGGGGTGCAGGACCCTCTGGCTTCCCCAGGACCCCGCCTGGGCAGACTCGCTGTGGGAAGCGCACGGAGGGGCAGAGGATGCTGAATGCTCCGAGGTCAGACTCAGGAAGGTGGAAGTCGTGTGAGCTTTTTGCCTGCAGACAGGCTGCTCACACAGAGGAGACTTCACCAGAGTCCTGACTGGCTTCGTAGGGAGCAGTTCCAGAGCATCGCCCAGGGACTCTGTGACACACATGCTCTCCAATGCACTGGTATAACCACACGGCTGGCAGTGCTGGGAGGGGTGGGATCAGGTCTCTGCTCACTCCCCTGTCCCATTCACTTGAATAAGTTGGGTACTTGCAGGTTGGCACTGCAGACCCTGCTTCCCCCCATGTGCAGGGAATGGTGGAATGGCACACCAGTGCAGGGAAATACAGGGGTTCCCACACCCTCTTTACTCCCTCATGCCAGCACACTGGATGGTCCCCAGTTTGGTCCCATCTAGGTTACAATACATCATTCAGAAAGGATTTGTAGGTGTGGTATGACTAGGAGAATAAGGATTAGTAATAGGGCTGTCAAGTGATTGATCATGATTACATTTTCAAATATACTGATTTCAATTACAACACAGAATACGAAGCGTACAGTGCTCACTTTATATTTTTATTACAAATATTTGTACTGTAAAAACCAAAATAGTGTTTTCAATTCACCTCATACAAGTACTGTAGTACAATCTCTATCATGAAAGCTGAACTTACAAATGTAGAATTATGTACCAAAAAAAACTGCCTTCAAAAACAAAACAATGTAAAACTTTAGAGCCTACAAGTCCACTCAGTCCTACTTCTTGTTCAGCCAGTCACTCAAACAAGTGTGTTTACATTTGCAGGAGATAATGCTGCCTGCTTCTTGTTCACCATGTCACCTGAAAGTGAGAACAGGTGTTCACATGGCATTGTTGTAGACGGCATTGCAAGATATTTACATATCAGATGCACTAAAGATTCATGTCCCTTTATGCTTCAACCACCATGCTGATGAGTGGATAACAATCCAAAGCAGTGTGGACCGATGCATGTTCATTTTCATCATCTGAGTCAGATGCCACCAGCAGAAGGTTGATTTTCTTTTGGTGGTTCGGGTTCAATAGTTTCTGCATCAGTGTTGCTCTTTTAAGACCTCTGAAATCATGCTCCAGACCTCATCCCTCTCAGATTTTGGAAGGCACTTCAGATTCTTAAACCTTGGGTTTAGTGGTGTAGCTATCTTTAGAAATCTCACATTGGTACCTTCTTTGCTTTTTGTGAAATCTGCAGTGAAAGTGTTCTTAAAATGAACAACATGTGCTGGGTCATCTAAGACCGCTATAACATGAAATATATGGCAAAATGCAGGTAAAACAGAGCAAGAGACATACAGTTCTCCCCCAAGGAGTTCAGTCACAAATTTAATTAACTCATTATTTGTTTAATGAGCATCATCAGCATGGAAGCATGTCCTCTAGAATGGTGGCCGAAGCATGAAGTGGCATACGGATGTTTAGCATATCTGGCCTGTAAATACCTTGCGATGCCGGCTATGAAAGTGCCATGCGAATACCTGTTCTCATCTTTCAGGTGATACAGTAAATAAGAAGCGGGCAGCATTATCTTCTGTAAATGTAAATAAACTTGCTTCTCTTAGCAATTGGCTGAAGTAGGACCGAGTGGACTCGTAGGCTTTAAAGTTTTACATTGTTTTGTTTTTGAGTGCAGTTTTGTAACAAAAAAACCCCACTACATTTGTAAGTTCAACTTTCATGATAAAGAGATTGCACGACAGTACTTGTATGAGGTGAACTGAAAAATACTATTTCTTTTAGCATTTTTACAGTGCAAATATTTATAATCAAAAATATAAAGTGAGCGCTGTACACTTTGTATTCTGTGTTGTAATAGAAATCAATATATTTGAAAATGCAGAAAACATCCAAAAACTTTTAATAAATGTCAGTGGTATTCTATTGTTTAGCAGTTCGATTAAAACTGCTTCGGTTAATTTTTTTAATTGCAATTAATTGTTTTGAGTTAAACGTGTGAGTTAACTGCAATTCATCTACAGCCCTAGTCCGTGATAAGGGAAAGGTAGGACTGAGTGGCATGTGAATAATTTGAGAAATACTCTCGAGTTCAAATTGAAAATAGGGCCTGGGGGCAGGCAAAGAGGCTGTTTCAACTGAGAAGAGCACTGTGGATGAAGAACAAGGTTTGGGAATATATGACTGAACGTCACATTGAGAGACACAAAACAGGATCTGGGTTTTTTCAGATCCCCTGTACAAAACCGACGCCTGCAAAGCAGGAGGTTTGTGGGAAGGGAACAACAGTTTCTGCAATGAAAACTCATTCGCTATTGCAAAACAGGCTTCCTTTCCATTTGAAAACCCAGCAAAATAGGTAGATATGCTATGAGCACAAATGGCTTGGAAAACTCGGACAGCCAGACCTCTATCTGGTGTGAATCAGCCTAGCTCCACAGGTTTCAATAGTGGCAGGCTGATCTGCAACAGCTAGAATCTGGCCCCAAGTGTCTGGACCTGGTTATGCTAGACTTTTTTCTTAGAGTTTCCCGCTGATGCAGCTCCTCCAGTGGCAGACATGATGGAAGGGCTAGTGTAGACAGGGCTCCAGAGGTTCTTACTGTAAACCATCATGTTATGTAGACGTGCTCTGACCTGGGTTTGACAGGATGGGTTTTAAAATGCCATTGACTAATCTTCATTGCAGCTCCCCCTATTACACACTGGAGCAGATGGGGTGTGGATGAAGGGAGAAAAATCTCTTGGGCAGGAATAGCCTGAGGTCAAAGCAAAGTTACAGTAACAAAACAACTGAATATCTCAAACAGACTGAGATCCAGAAAGTGCATGCTGTTTGTTCTGATTTTAACATGCAAATCTAGAACATAATAGAAATAAGTTACTATACCTGCCTTCTGCCCTTTAATTCTGTACACTATTTCAGCATGTTCCCACTCACACTGGAAGCCGGGTGATAAACAGGGACTAATCAGCTCCTCTCCTTCCTTTACTGTAATAGAAAGAAATAGATCAAGCAGCATTAAGACACATGCTGAAGAGTCAACTGCCAATCCCTCCTCTCCTGGCCACAGTCCTACTCAGCATCCTCCCACCTCCCCAGCAATTTCTAACTCACTCATGGCCTGAACATCCCCCCTATCCCCATATGGACTGGTAATGGCCCATGCCTTCCTTTGACAGCACCATCCTCTGCCCACACCCATCTCGCTGGTAGATGTGCCCAGAGACATGCAGTGGTCCCATCTATGGCACGGGCAGGCTGAGAACGGAGAGAGTAGCAAGTGAATGAACTACCACTTCCCCTTATAACAGGCTATGCTCCTATGGCCCAGAGAATGGGTTTTGCACCTATGGGGGAAGGATGAAGTTACTGGGAGTGCGCAAGGACCTGATGTTGGGACCCTCTGGCCCAAAGGATCATTTGGCCTATAAAAATTATCCTACAAGTCACTGAAATGTAAGAGCTCTGTGCCGGATTACTTACAGGCTTGTCCCTCAATGCCGCCTAAAATCGCAAGCCTTGCTGACATTAACCCAAGTCCCAGGTAGCTGTGAAGGAGAAAAGCCGCTGTGAAAGAGTACACTTCTACTGGCATCACGCTGGGGCAAGTGAGTCATGTCTATTTGCAGGACGGTTCCAGCAAACCGTCTCGACGCAGCAGCGAATAGCCTGGTTCGAGTGAAGGTCGAGCTGTCACTTCCATTAACAACATCTCTCCCACAGTCTGACAAACGAGCAAAATCATTTCCTCTCAAGTGGAAGACAGTGGATGGACTGTCAGAGTGAAATCCTGCTTGTTCAGACTGCAACTAAATCAGGGCGGGTGTCTTTTTTGGGAGGGTGTAGAAAACTAGACTGCGGTGCAGCCAAGGAGGAGCAGCCCTCCAGGATCTCCCCTAATGTTCTTCCTCCCATCTCCCAACAGCTCCGCATTATCTCAGCTCTTCTTCCAGCCCAGAACAACGTCCCGCCGAGACATGAAACACTCTCTCCGCCCATGGGAACGAGCTCTCCCAACCCCTTTCAGCCCAGCGGCCGGGGCCAAGTCACAACCCCCTCTCTGTTGTGCTGCTGTTAGAACGTGTGTATGACAGGCTGCGCAGCTGTCATGATACCCTCGGAATCAGATTGATCACAATGGTAACGAGCTAAAGTACTCAATTTCCATCAGCTTTGCACCGGCTAGAGCGTGTTAGGATTTCAGCTAAGGGTTATAGTTATGGTTACATATACGCAGAAAATAAGCAAACCTAAACTGCAACACAGCAAAGCACAATAAGGAAAAAATTAAGGTGGAGTCTATTTGGCTGTAGCTATATGAGAATACGTGGTATGATTCCTCTGACTGGATCTTCTTCCTGTTGTCACAGTGTGTCCGCCACTCTAATAAACTTGTGTGACTATTAGGAGCAGTAATTTTCCAGAAGTCAATTTCTCTGGCTTTTGTATTAGAGGTAAACACTTGTGAGATCCCCAGTTCTGCAGAGCACATAAACGCTTAAAGTTAAGCACATGCGTAAATCACATTCATCCAATAATTGGCTTTCATCTTTACCAGACACTCTTTTCCCCCCACAGCTAACCTGTATGAATACAGTTTGTATGTGTTGTTAAACATCTGAAATGAAGTGATATGGCCAGCTGGTGATGTCTGGAGAGTTATCTATAAGGAGAAACAAAGAAGTCATTGTAAGATTTTTTTGGAACGTCCAGAAACAGCAAGGAGTAACAATACAGTATTTGAGCATACAAACAGGTTACCATCCGCACAGAAGTCCTATTTGCAACATGGCTGGCTGTGGAAATAAGTTATTTACAGACTAGTCTCAGACTAGCCCTGGATCTATTAGAGATGACCAGAACATAGGAACAGGAGTTAAAACAGTGACCTGACACTACAGAGTCACATCAGCTCAAACATTTATATTGACACCAAACCAATGCAAATAAGGATTTTAAACAAAACAAAACACACTTCTTTCCATGACTTCCATCAATGCACCTCATTCCTAACCTGCAATGGCCCCTTATTTCAGTTCTGAACCCCTTTGGATGAAAGATCAATCCTGCCCCACTGCATGGTACTTTATGGACACAAATGGAAACTACAGAAAGATTGTGATTTTCCTAACCAGAAAGTAGCTCACGTAAGACTTGTCTTCTCTTGACCGCAAATCACTGACACCACCATCATTGTACCATGGCAACTAGGAGGAAGTGACTCCAGATTTGTTAAGAGACAAGTAGGAGGCACGCCTTCATGTAACACAAACAGCCTCAATTCTTTTGCAAGAATAGCAGAATGCCTGCTCATTAAAACCAGTGTTTCCCTGCAGTACGTGTTCAGTTTACCTCAGTGATTGGAAGAAATGTCATTTGTGTTGATCCACCTCCTAAATCCAGCATTCCTACACTTCTTTTTCTTGAAGCATTTAAGCTACCTGAAATGAATCATGTGACATAATGAAAGCCATTGTGTGTCAGTAATAACTCAAAGCCATAAAGCAATAAAAACAAACATGGCTACGAAAAAGGGAAAAAAATCCATCCTCCCATAGACAATAAGAGATGAACAGTTACAACTAGTTTTCATATAGCGGAAAGCAAGTCTGTAATTAACTACCTGGGTTTTTGGCCAACTATAAAAACAAATGAAAGGCAGACTAGTTGGATGGAGTGACAAACTGCACAGAAAGAAAAGGAGGACTTGTGGCACCTTAGAGACTAACCAATTTATTTGAGCATGAGCTTTCGTGAGCTACAGCTCACTTCATCGGATGCATACCATGAAAACTGCAGCAGACTTTATATATACACAGAGAATATGAAACAATACCTCCTCCCACCCCACTGTCCTGCTGGTAATAGCTTATCTAAAGTGATCATCAGGTTGGGCCATTTCCAGCACAAATCCAGGTTTTCACCCTCCTGCTGGTGATAGCCCATCCAAAGTGACAACTTTGTTTGTTGTCACTTTGGATGGGCTATCACCAGCAGGAGAGTGAATTTGTGTGGAGGGTGAGAAAACCTGGATTTGTGCTGGAAATGGCCCAACCTGATGATCACTTTAGATAAGCTATTACCAGCAGGACAGTGGGGTGGGAGGAGGTATTGTTTCATATTCTCTGTGTATATAAAGTCTGCTGCAGTTTCCACGGTATGCATCCGATGAAGTGAGCTGTAGCTCACGAAAGCTCATGCTCAAATAAATTGGTTAGTCTCTAAGGTGCCACAAGTACTCCTTTTCTTTTTGCGAATACAGACTAACACGGCTGTTACTCTGAAAACTGCACAGAGATAACCTTTCACAGTATGGAAATAATCATTGTTTTTTTCCCCTTAGATCCTTAAATCAAGAAAGAAAAAGAAAAAAAAACCCACAAAAACCCAAACTACTACTATTCGGCCTTGAGCCCACCAAGACTTAAACACATGCTTAACTTTTAGGTATGTGAGTAATCCCTTGAACTTTAAGTCTGTAAAATGGGAGCCATAAATACTGTTCTTCAAAGAGAAATTTAGGCCTAGTCTACACTGCCATCTCTTGGGGAGGCAGATTAACTACATCAACAGACAAGCCCCCTTCTGTTCATGTCGGAAATGTCCATGCTACAGCAGCATAGATGCAGCACTGCGGAGGTGCTGCCGTGGCCTTTGTGGTGTAGACACAGCCGTTACCACTGTTTTAAGCCATTTTATTTTCTCTCTGTTTAGAAAAATTATATCCCGTGTCTAAATTTTAATTTCACAACACTGAAGCAAATAGTCTAGATGCACGGGAGCACACTTGCTTCTTTAATTTCCATTCTCTCTCGTGAACCCACAGTACACATGTGCACACACTGTGTAAGTGTCCAGCCTGCCTGATAACGGCAGCACCCGCAGTATAAATACTAGGAATTAGGGCTGTCAATTAATTGCAGTTAATTCAAGCAATTAATGCAACACAAATTAACTAGATTAAAAAAAGACGTGATTAACTGCAGCTTTAATTGCGCTGTTAAACAATAGAATACCAATTTAAATTTATTATAAATATTTTTGGATGTTTTTCTACATTTTCAAATACATTGATTTCAATTACAACTAGGGTGACCAGACGTCCTGATTTTAACCCATTTGTCCCACGTCCCGACTGCACATCGGTCGGGACACCCTTTGTCCCAGTATCGGGGACAGACCGCTCACCATTGCCGGCGAGGCGGCGCTTCCTGGGGCAGCTCCCGGTGGCATCCATTATATATAAGCTCAAGGGAGGGACACTGAAGACAGGAAAACTGCACAAACTGCAGGATATCAGGTACAGCTACACATGCACATACCTGTTAAAAAGTTGATCGTGATCCAGGCCGAAATTCCTGATAAGAGAACATTCCAGAGAGACATGCCATTAGACAACGTCATCTGCTCATGTCCAACAATGTCAAACAGCGAGTTAAACCATAAACATTTTTCTTGATTTAGATTTTGTCACTGGAGATTTAGGTTTTGTTTCTTTTTTTTTTAAATACAGCTGTCTTTTTCAACAGTTCAGCTACAGATTTTAGATTAAATGATCAGCAAATTGGGTCTGTCACCCTACACCAGACTAAATGCAAAAGGACCATCAATCACATGCCCCCCTTTAGCAAGTAGTTCTCTAATGCAACCCTCAAAAGAATTAGAAACGAAGGGCCAAATCCTCAGCTGGTGTAAATTAGCATAGTTCTATTAATCTCAATGGAGCTATGCAGATTTGCAGCACCTGAGAATCAGACCCACAGACTTTAGAAATAACACTTCCATAAAAATCGAGAATCATAAACATAAAGTTAGGGACCTTAAACATGGAGAACATGCTTCTGCAGCCAACATTTATATTATTACTAATTATCTGTAATGCCTAGGAGCCCCAGACCAGGACCCCCTGGTGCCAGGTGCTGTACAAACATAGAACAAAAAGACATTCCCTGTCCCAAAGCGCTTATATAACATCCAAGCCAACTGGCAGAGTCCCTCTGCGTGAAGTGGTTGGCAACCACTTTACTTTACAGATTAAACACATCCGTGGATCAACAGCAAAGGCTTTGTTCTAAAGCTTTCATTTTTTAGCTAAAAGATCAACAAATAAGCGATCCTTCATGCTGTAGAGCAACTCCTGTTTGGTGTCTGGGCTGAACTGACTGAATTTTGTTACACTTAAGACATTTTAAAGTTATTCCCTTTTTAAATACTAAGAATTTGGGTTTTCTTCATTTTCCTATTTTTCTCCCCCAAGAACTTTGGAGAACTGAAAATTTTGTCCTTTTCCCACTTCACAAACATTGTCTTTTCCTATTAATAGAAGAAATGAATAGGCCTCATTAACAACTTAAAATACTTAATCAATGTTAAAATATCAGCACACCGCCGGGAATAAGCCCAGTGCACGTGCTAGTTAACTGTTGTCACAGAGCAAAAAAAGGGAGCTATTTTAAAGTTTACTATCTGAGCAGCATGAACAACATTTGATATGTAGAATTTGGTAGATTTTCCTTGAAAATTTATAAAGTTAGATCAAATTTTGGACCCAACTTCAGCATTCTTTTTATTTTAACCTATCTAATTTCAGTTTGCATTCTCTTGCATAACAGGGTTTCAGCTTTAATTCACATTTACAGACTATTAAGAATATTAAAAAAAATCTTAGTACATTTACAGTTAAGAATTGGATTACATAACAACTTGAACTAATACTGTCTACTGTAAGGCAATTCACAGCCAAGATTTTCAAGAGTGGGAGCCTAACTTCAGGCTTCCACATCTATATTTTGGTACTAAAAACATGGCTTGATTTTCAGAAGTGCTGAGCACATAGCAGCTCCCATTGATTCAACTGAACCTGCTGGGTGCTCAAGCACTTAAAATCAAGCCACTTATTTAGGAGTCAAATGTTAAACCTCAAACGTTTTTTGGTCGGCACAATTTTAAATTTGGTTGGCGCAAATTAAAAACAAACACTGGCCTCACTCCAGCAATGAGATCTGCTAGCACAGATCCACATGCACGTGGATTTCCACTGACATCAGTGGTGACTCAGCTCGGACGCAAAAGTCTGGACTAGAGGATCCAGCTGTAGGATTGGGGCAATTTTGTCAACCTATTTATACAAGTGTTCATGTGTAAGACTATAAAAAACATGCCTCAGAAATTCAGCCTACCTTCATCAGTTCCATTCATTATGGAGACACAGTCATCCCTTACAAAGAAAGGAGATGCCTGGAAAATTTCTTTTACCTAAATGTAAAGGAAAAGATAAAATCAGTGGAAGTTTTTGCTAGACAGGGATAGGTGTGTGGTATAACATTTTACTGCCTCCGAGTCAAATCCTGAGTGCTGCTGAGCACCTTCACTGAAGTCAGGAGGAGTCTCATGCGCTGAGCAGCTCTTGGAATCCAGCTTGTAATAACCACTGCTCAGCTTTCTAACGACGTTATCAATCTAGTCAATGGCTTTGTACTGCGATGCAGAGACAGGGTTAGTAGAGGCCGCATGGCAACGCTCCACAGCCAGTGGATTCCACCCCAAGACAATACCTCGTTTTGTTCAACAGTAACCAATCTGGACAAATAAGGACAAATGTTGATGGGGTCTTGAAGGGAATCTGGTTTAGCCAGAAGGATGGCGACTGCAACATGGAGCCCACGGGGTGTGTAAAGACGAAGGCAGGAGAAAGACATGTTAAAGAACACCCTGGCGAAAAACATTACTAATGGGCACAGTAATGCCTCATGACTACACTGGAAGTTAAAGCCAAAGTCCCACATTCTCTAGTCTAGATTCTGCAGCAAGACCCCTCAGCTTCCAGTACAAGTCAAACTGGAAATTCTGCAGCAGCTTTGACTAAATTCAATACGGAAATGAGGGATAAAGTCAGTTTCTTATGTTATATACTTTGATATTAAGTTCAATTTCACATTGCCCTGGAATTGTCACTTTCCAGTGTGCTGCAGACTTTTGTATTGCTAACACTCAACTTCTAGGGTGCAGCTGTCAGGGAGAAGCTAGAGGCTGACAGATAGGATGGGACAGTTGGGGCTCTGGGCACCAGAAAAGCATGAGAAGCAGTTTGGGATTCTAGCATCCAGTGGGCGAGACATCTAGCACAGATGAGGGCATGCTGGGTCAGAGGTAAACTGGGTCAGAGGTAAACTGACATTTTTGGATAGAGGAGGAGCTTGATATCGGAATTCACCACTCTTGTAACTAACCAGATATGCCCCAGTATCCAACACTGTAACCCACAATGATTGCTAAACACATTGTCTGGATGTTTCTGCTAAAATTATCAGTACTAGAATAGTTGTCATTAGGCTTCAGAATCCACACATTGAGCTGACTGAGACAATTCACATTTCTCTCAGAGCCACTGTTTCATGCTGCTTGTAAATTCTGGAAAATATGGCACCAGTGCACATTTGATAGGTATTCCCACAACCATAAGGGCTAGAAACCCAATTTTAAAAATGAAAGCTTATTTGAGCAGAACTATTCGGCCTCATCATATTTATTGCGTGGCTAATTCAGTAGCCAGTGAACTTTCAAAAATACAGGACCCTGATTAAAACCAGGAAGAACTGACATCTAAAGTACTAAACCAACCATTGACAATAGCTAAAAATGCCTCAAACTTACATGTGACATATTTATAATGAGTTTTAACTCAAACACATTTAGGATGCCCAAAAATATTCATTTAAATCAAGGTCCATACATAGACTAATTACTCTATAGCTGGAGTTAGTTGTGGATGGACTTTTCTGTAGCTCTCATTAATCTGTTGTTTTTGAATAATGCACTATTTCATTTTAATTCTGATAACACCTACAATCTTGATTCCAACAGTATCAACAATACTGAGAAAAATATTACTTGCCAAGAATATTTTTGACAAGTTCTTTAAAATACCTACACAGTATTAACTCATATTAAAGATTTTTTTATTTTTAAATATGGTTACAAACAGTTTTTAGATACAAAAGGCTGAACACTAGAGGCTAGTCATTCAAACCTAGTACCATGAAGTCTTCACCCTTTTGTAATGGACTGATGTCTTGTATTAGGACTTACATGCAATGTATTATGTGATCAAACAACTGAGCACTGCTATACTGTCTAAATGGTAAAAATGGAATATTTAAATTACACTGAAAGCAGCATATGAAAAAAGTGTATGTATTCTATAGTGGACCAAATTCTGCTCTGAAGTGTAAAGAAAAAATAATTACCTTATCCAGCAACTTCTGAGCTTTATCTCCTGGCAACAGCCGTAAACCAGCTGTTGCTTTAAGGACCAAAGGAGTAAACTTCCACAACTCCATAGGAACCTCATCCTTAGCAACTTCTAGAAGTTCTTGTATCCCCTGAGCACTCTAAGAGGAGAGAGGAAAAAGCAATACAGACATTTTGTTAGATCTCAGAAGTAGAGCGGTTATATTACTTATGTATCCAGCACTGCTGCAACCACTACTGGAAAGTTGTGTCCAGTTCTGGTGTCCACAATTCAAACAGGATGCTGATAAATTGGAGAGGGTTCAGAGAAGAGCATGAGAATGAACAAAGAACATGCCTTATAGTGATAGATTCAAGGAGCTCAATGTAACAAAGAGAAGTTTAAGGGGTGACTTGATCACAGTCTCTAAGTATGTATATAGAGAACATATCTAATAATTGGCTCTTCAATCTAGCAGAGAAAGGTATAATCAATTAAACGGCTGGAAACTGAAGCTAGACAAATTCAGACTGGAAATAAATTTTTTATCAGTGAGAGTAATCAATCAGTGGAACAATCTACCAAGGGTTGTGGTGGATTCTCTATCACTGGCAATTTTAAAATCAAGACTGGATGTTTTTCTAAAAGATGTGTTTTAGGAACTACTTTGGGGCAGTTCTCTGACCTGCGCTACAGGTCACACTAGATGATCACAATGGTCCCTTCTGGCCTTGGACTCTGTGGATAGAAGACTATGCAGAGACAGGAAAAGGCCACAACATTCAAGGAAGAATCCCTATCCAGGAGATAACATAAGCATGTGCTTTTATGCAGTCTTGAATTGAGGCTTAACTGACTGTTTAGCTGATGGAATTTGGAAATTTATCAATCATGAAAGTGATGAAACATGGTACATTACTTGTTCCATCCTTTTCCAGGAAGACAATAATATTGTTTCTATCAATGTAGTCATGTTAATCAGTTAGTAGAAATATTTATGCTTTTAGCACATGGGTTGGACACTCCAAGATGCTGGGAAATTCTTGGAGACGCCAAGTGCCCCAAATTCCCATTGAAGTCAATCAGAAAGACTCTGGTACAAAGAGGAGTCTACTGTACTATAGCAATATTCAACACTGCTTCATTTGCAAAGCACATAAAGAGTGAGTTTCTATCAGACATCTTTTCACAATTAGAAAAAAGCATAGTTACCTTATCAACATCATCAGCATAAGCAGAGAGTCCTGGCTTCAGTGCTTTAAATGTTTCATGGGTTAATTTAGGAGTCTCTGTGCAAAAGCAATAATTTTTAAGAGTAAGAAAGCATAAATCTTGATATAAAATAAAAGATCATTTTGCAAGTTAAACCTTTATATGCTAATTTTGCATAATTAAGGCTAATGGGAATAGTCTTAAGCCTAATCTAAAGGGGAAAATCAAAGGCAGCCTTACTATTAAAATGCACCTGTTATTAGGGGGGGGTCAACCCTTGCCAAAATGTTTTTTAGGAGTCACAATTAATTGATAGACAGGTGCTGGTTTCTGCTCATATCCTGAACAGTAAGAATCCAAGTTTCTCAGAATTTATTTCATGTCCTCACTTTTTCTATTACCAAGGCTAATCTACCTTCAAAACAGTCCAACTCACAAGGGTGGAACTTTTCAAAGTGCTCAGTATTGGCCTAACTCTGCTCCAATTTACATCAATGGAAGCAGAGTTAGGCTAATGCTGAGCATGTTTGAAAATCACACCCATAATGTTTAAATATGGTTACAGCCAAGTTTCTGTCCTCAAGGACACTGCCAAAAGTTATCTACAATGCAATTAAAAGGTTTATTTTCTTGCTGTAAAAGAATAAGAATCATCTGTTTAATGATGAACTGATCTGTGGAAACCAAGGTAAAATTACACAGTTCAGATGTGTGAACTGGGTGTGAACTGTGTGAGGAATAGGGCAGCCCTTACTCACATGAGCAGTTCTACTGATGTCACTGGAATTGCTCGCGTGAGTAAATGCTCACCTAGATAAGGACAATCTGTCCCTAAATCATATATTCGGGAGACCATACTCTTAGCACTCATACAACATCTTCCACCCAAGGATCTTATAGAACTTCACAAACCAACTGACAAAGTCTCACAAGAGCCCGGAGAGATATGGGATTAGTGTGACTGTACAGACTGGCAAAGACGTTAAGTGGATATTTCTAGTGAAACTCAGCAAGACAGCAGAAGAACTAGATCAAAACCTAGGTCATCTAAGTACAGGTCCCACACTCTATCCATGATGCCTCCCTTACAAGTATCTATCAATGTTCATTTTGAAAGCACTGCTTTATTGTACATGCACCACAGAAACACTTAGAACAAAACTAGGATTCAAGCTTGTTGAGTTTTATTCATTAATTATGAAAACATTTGGGGGTGGGGGGGAGCAAAAATTCTCCATGTCTTCACTAACAGACTGAAGAACAAAATCCTTTGTTAATACTTAGGCCCGGATCCTCAAAGGTATTTAAGCACCTGACTCCCACTGAAATCAATGGCAGTTGGCTACTTAAATACCTCTGAGGATCTGGGCCTCCATCGTGTAGGGAAGTAACTTTGGCATTTAGTGACCAAAGTGCTTCACTTTCCGTCCTTAGCGTTCTCTTCATTTAGTCTTTTTGACTGGATTCACTGTGCAGTACATTTAAATCACTGACGCTTGTTACTACAAGGCAGAACTAGTGTGTGGCAACTAGTGTCTTGTTTCTCTAAAATGCTTTAGGCCCAGTTTCAGCACAGTATGTAAACACGTTTAATTTTAAGCATGTGCTTAAGTCCCACTGAAATCAGTATGATTTCAGCATGTGCTTATGTACTGTGCTGAACTGGAGCACCAGAGGAGGCTATTGTTTCCAGGAAGTTCAGACAAAGGAATGTCCAGTGGCTAAGTCACAGGTCTGGGACACAGGAGATCAGCCCTGCCACAGATTCCCTGTGTGACCTTGGTCAAGCCACTTACGCTCTCTCGTTCTCAGAGCAGTGTACTGAGGACTGAGGCGCTACTGTTTATGAGGACCTCAGATATTACAGTAATGAGAGCTATACAAGTACAGCTGATCAGTCATATTTGTCTAACAGCGATAATCACCAAGTCAGGGGCTGAGATGAACAAATTGGTTTTAAAATAGGATGGTCTCCAAGAAACTTTAATTAAGATTTAACTAATTTCTTAAGGGTGCCTGGAGAGAAATTAAAAAAAGCATTAATTTAAAGAGCTTGTCATACCTTTTGATTTCTGTGTAAATTTAAAAATATGTATTCTAGTTCCAGTGCTTCCAGCGTCAAACATAATTCCATAGAACACTGCATGATCAGTCGTCAAAGTCGGATGGTCTAGTTCGTCTCTCCTACTTTCAGTAGCACCTTCTGTTATAGCCGAGATTGGTTTGGAGTCCACATGCCATTTTATATAAACCACATAAATAGCTACACATGCAAAAATCCCCAAACCATAGAACAGTTTTGGTATCTTCATGGCTTCCATTTATCAAATGTCGCTTCTTCTCTTTCACTCCAAGAGTGTGGATTCCATGTCACTCTACAATCAAAGAAAAAGAAAAACATATTTTAACTCTTTATACATTACTATGACACACATAATCAGAGGTGAAAATAAGTCGGCATGGTCCAGTATGGTGTACCGGTAAGAGCAGAAAGAAAAGGAGTACTTGTGGCACCTTAGAGACTAACCAATTTATTTGAGCATGAGCTTTCGTGAGCTACAGCTCACAGTTGACTGTATTGGCAGGGCCGCTGATTGCGAGGGGGGGTGGGGGGGCGCAGAAAAAGGGACAGCTTCCCCGGGGCCTGGCAATTTAAAAGGGCCCAGGGCTCCCGGCTGCTGCTGCCGCCACTACCATGGGGCTCCGGCGGTGATTTAAAGGGCCCAGGGCCCTGGCTGCCGCGACCGCTACTGCACCAGCGGCTGGAGCCCCATGCCCTGCCCCTTCTGCCCAAGGTCCCGCCCCCTTCTGGGGGCCCAGAGCCGCTGTCCCCAGCCCCCCTTGCTCAGGACCCTGGCCGCCCTGTGTACTGGTAAGTCCCTTAAGTTAGTTTCACCCCTGCACATAATACATTCTTACAAGCAGACATAAAAGCAGAATCAAAATAAGATAACAGGGTCACTCCCACGCATACACGTGCCATCTGTTTTAGCTTAGCGGTTGTTCAGAAAGATTGCACAAATGCAAACTGATGGAGCGGAGAGAACATTAACTGTTTTAGTAGGAAGAGGGCCTGAAATATACAGCCTTGTATTAGAGGCCTGAAGCCTGGGCTAAAGCAATTTGTTTGTATCAGTGTATAACCATGCATCGCAGAGGGAGTGTCTTTGGCCAGCTTAGGGAGCAGTGGAAAGTCCCATCACTGACTGAGCTGCGTCCATTTCACAGGCATCCATGTCTTAGTATCCTCATAGAGTCTGCCAAGTGCTACTACTCTGCTTCATCAACAATCAACCCGGCCGGGCGCCTTCACACCTTCATGGATTTTGTGGACGCTGGGCGGTTCGCTCGAGGTCTGCCGTGCCAGCTGTCTGAGCAGAGCTGGGGCAGCACACAGGGAGAACACACACGCAGCCAAACATCTGATGACATTGGTGACCCCGACCACTCATCTAGTGGGTAAGTGAGCTGTCCTTTGTAGGAATCGCAATCTAACATGACAGAAAGCCACGAGCTGAGGAACTCTCTTAACCCCTCCCTGCAAATCCCCAGAGCGTAACAAGGTATGGACCTGCTGAGTTGCTAGCAAAAGAGGTCCATATGAATTTAAAAAGTATAGTGGGGAAGAAACATGGAATGAAATCTGTAAGGCTAGGGCAGAAACTGTAGCCTTGAAATGGGGGGGAGGGAGGGGAGAAGAGCAACCTAGGAAGGTGGGGAGACCTGAGCCAAGAGAGATTAACTCCATCGAAGTATCTTAAAGCACAGATGGCAGCAGCAAGTTTAGCCAACTGAGAAAGGATATAAAGGAAAACTGAACTGGTATGTAAAATATTTCAGAAAGAAGGTTCTACTTTTCGCTCTGAGCCTGGTTCTGTGGGTCAAAGCAGCGGGAACCGCCCTGGGGTTTTATCCTGGCTCTGGGAGAAGCGTGGGGGTAGTTACCTGCTCTTGTAAAACCTGAGTTTGTTCCCCCAGTGTATGTTGCTTCTGTGCACCTGCCACATGGGTGGCGGGAGCGCCCTTTTCTGCTGCAGTTAATTCTTTTCGGGCAACTCCATGGGTTAAGGTACTTTAGGTGTTAACCGGGGCTGAGAGTATTTTCCGCTGCCTGCATCCGATGAAGCGGCTGCAGCTCAGGAAAGCTCGTGCGCGAACAAATGGGCTGGTCTCTGAGGAGCCACAAGCCCTCCGGCGTGCTGGGAAAGCAATCGCCCAGGGAAGCGTCGCGTTAACAGGCGCACATCAGCAGCCGCCGCTGTTCAGCGGGCTGTACAAACGAAGAGCGACCAATTCATCCGCGGCGCCCGGGGAGCGCGGCGCTCGGCCTTCCCGCTGGGCCGCCTGCGGGACTGAACACCCGCCCGGCCCCCCAGCGCCGCCCGCCCGCCCGCCTGGCCCCCCAGCGCCGCCTGCGGGACTGAACACCCGCCCGGCCCCCCAGCGCCGCCCGCCCGCCCGCCTGGCCCCCCAGCGCCGCCTGCGGGACTGAACACCCGCCCGGCCCCCCAGCGCCGCCCGCCCCCCAGCGCCGCCTGCGGGACTGAACACCCGCCAGAGCCCCCGCCCGGCCCCCAGCGCCGCCCGCCCGCCCGCCTGGCCCCCCAGCGCCGCCTGCGGGACTGAACACCCGCCAGAGACCCCGCCCGGCCCCCCAGCGCCGCCCGCCCGCCTGGCCCCCCAGCGCCGCCCGCCCCGACCGCGGCCTCCGCACGGGCCGGGCCGGACTCACCGGGCGCGGGGCAGGGGCTTGGCCCGGGCGAGGAGCGCGCTCAGCCGCGAACGGAGCCGGCAGGGAGCGCCTGGTCCACCGGCCACGGCCCGCCCACGGGCCCGCGCAGCCCCGGCCCCAGCCCCAGCCCGGCCCGGCCCGGCCCGCGCGCTTCCCGGCCGCGGCGAGGAAGGGCCGAGGCGGCCCGGGACAGGCCAGGACACGCGCCGGGGCACCCGCCCCCGAGCCCCGCCGGCCCCCCGGGGCACCTACCCCCGCTGCCCCCGGGCCGCCTCGGCCCCGCCCCGCAACCCCCCCGCGGGCTCCCCCCGCGCGGGATCCCCGGACAGCGGCAGGCCCGGCGGCCAAGAGCCCGTGCGCAGGCGCGGCCCGAGCCAGCCCCGCCCCCCCGCGGCCTCCGGAAGGCTCCGCTCCCGGCCTCCGCCCCCCCGCCTCAGGCCCCCAACCCCTTCCAGCCCCCCCGCCTCAGCCCCAGCCCCCCTCCGACCCCCAACCCCTTCCAGCCTCCCCCCACACGCTCCCCACTGCCTCAGCCCCCCCCACTCCCCACTGCCTCAGCCCCCCTCCGACCCCCAACCCCTTCCAGCCCCCCCCACTCCCCACTGCCTCAGCCCCCCTCCGACCCCCAACCCCTTCCAGCCTCCCCCCACACGCTCCCCACTGCCTCAGCCCCCCTCCGACCCCCAACCCCTTCCAGCCCCCCCGCCTCAGCCCCTCCCCCCAGCCCCCCTCCGACCCCCAACCCCTTCCAGCCTCCCCCCACACACTCCCCACTGCCTCAGCCCCCCTCCGACCCCCAACCCCTTCCAGCCCCCCCCACACGCTCCCCACTGCCTCAGCCCCCCCCACTCCCCACTGCCTCAGCCCCCCTCCGACCCCCAACCCCTTCCAGCCCCCCCCACTCCCCACTGCCTCAGCCCCCCTCCGACCCCCAACCCCTTCCAGCCTCCCCCCACACGCTCCCCACTGCCTCAGCCCCCCTCCGACCCCCAACCCCTTCCAGCCCCCCCGCCTCAGCCCCTCCCCCCAGCCCCCCTCCGACCCCCAACCCCTTCCAGCCTCCCCCCACACACTCCCCACTGCCTCAGCCCCCCTCTGAGCTCCAACCCCTTCCAGCCTCCTCCCACATGCTCCCCATTGTCTCACCCCCCTCTGACCCCTCCCAGCCTCTTTCTAACCCCATCCCTCACAGCCTCCCCCCACAGCCCTCCCTCAGCCTCCTTCCCGCCTCCCCCCACACACC
This sequence comes from Caretta caretta, assembly GCF_965140235.1. Lineage (NCBI taxonomy): Eukaryota > Metazoa > Chordata > Testudines > Cheloniidae > Caretta > Caretta caretta. The sequence continues at coordinate 210,641,449 of NC_134208.1, read as the reverse complement.
TCCATTGCCTCAGCCCCCCTGCCAGACTTCTTCAGCCCCCTCCACAACCCCCACTGCCTCAGCCCCCCCAATCTCCCCCCACACCTCCATTGCCTCAGCCCTCCTCCCAGCCTCCTTCCAAGCCTCACAGCCCCCTCATAGCCTATCCAGAATCCCCCCCCCTCAGCCCCCAACCTCTCACAGCCTCCCTGCGCCCTCACGCACTCACCCCAGCTCTCCCGAGGCCCTTCTCAGACTTCTCTTCCCCTCCCCACTGCCTCACACAATCTCATCCCAGCCTGGCCCAGTCTCCCTCAGCATCTCCCACAAACACTTCCACCTGGTCGCCCTACTCTCCCTCAACCCCTGCACAGAGACTTCTTCTAGCCCCCCTGTGCCCTTACCTCCCCTAGTCTCTCTTCCCAGCCTTCCTGACAGCCCCCACCCCCTCCAGACAGTGCCCCCGGACCCAGTTTCTTTAAGGGGTTAACAAGCCCTCCCAAGAGCATTAGCAGAATTTACAAGGCTGCTGCTTCTGGATCCTCTGCTGCCTGATTTGTGCACAGCAAAGGCCACTTTGGTTCTTTCTGACTGTACCCTGCATCCTTCCAGCCGCATCTCGAGGCATGCTCCCCGAGAAAGAGTCTATACATGGTGGATGTTGCTGTTCTTTGCTTTCCCCATTAGGGCATGCTGCACAAGGTTAAAGATAAGCACAGGTGTAAGTGGTTACAGGATTGCGGCCTAACTGGCAGATAGGAGAGTGCTGCTATTCGCAAACCCCAGGGCATAGGGAAACCATTGTGTCATCCAAAACGAGCCTGGAACATTTATGCTAACAGAGATGAAACTCTGGGTATGCTGTAATTCAGCACTGGAGTGAGGCATAGGCAGCTAAGCTCCAATTTGTCTGTACCCTAAGGGGTTTATAACTTGAGTCTAGACTAAAGCTAGGTGAACTATTTGAAGCAAACATTTCACTTGAGGAAGTTATTCATTAATTATTCAGAGAAAGGCTTTCATTTCTACAAATCGGTTTGTTGTTCAATGTGATTGAACAAATCGTTTCTGCAATCACTCTGGACCCTATCCCTACCCTCCAACATGCTTCAAAATGGATTCTTTGAGGACTTGCTCCATGATTTTTCCAGGGACTGAGATGAGGCTGATCAGTCTGTAGTTACCCAAATTCTCCTTTTTCCCTTTTTTAAAGATGGGCCTTTTTCCAGTTGTCTGGGACATCCCTTGATTGCCACAAGTTTTCAAAGATAATGACCAATGGCTCTGCAATCACATCAGCCAACTCCCTCAGCACCTTTGGATGCATTAGATCTGGATCCATGGACTCATACAAGTCCAGCTTTTCTAAATAGTCCTAAACCTGTTCTTTCACCACTCAGGGCTGCTCACCTCCTCCCAGTACTGTGCTACTCAAGGTCATTTTTGGCAGTATCATTGGTGCCCATGTGGAGAAATAGGAAGGGGTAGTGGTCCAAGGGCTTGATCAGTCTCAGCAGACGCTCCGTCACATCCTGAATTCTAGCTCCAGGCAAGCAGCACACGTCTCGAGTTTCCCAGTCTGGACAGCAGATGGATGACTCTGTCCCCCTTAGGAGGGAGTCCCCGACTACCACCACCTCTCTCCTCCTCTTGGGAGTGGTGGTCATGGAACCCCCATCCCTAGGACAACGCATCCCATGCCTTCCTGTCAATGGGGTCTCCTTCTGATCCCTTCCCTCAGATGACTCTTCCAAACCATTCTCCACTGTAGTACCTGGGCAGAGAGCCTGAAAATGATTTCTTACCTCTATCTGCATTGGGAGTACATGGGTTCTCCTCTTTCTTCCTCTGGAGGTCACGTGCTGCCAATTTTCTTCCCTGTGCTGTACTGCCCTCTCTGATTCTTCAGCGTGCTGTGCCTGAGGTACCAAACACTGACTTCTATCCAGAAAGAATTCATTTTCTCTGATGCAATGCAGGGTTGATACTTGGAGCCCTGGAGCTTCTCTTCCAATATGGAGACCAGCTCGCACTTCATACAGACAAAGTCGCTTCTGTCTTTTGGGGAAAAGACAAACATGGCATATCCTGTGCAGGTCACAACAGCTGATCGCTCCCCATCCTTAATGTCTTCCTTCTAAGAGCCTCTTCAGATGTATTTACTGCTCATAGAAGCCTGAAAGGCAAAAACACTTTGTGGGAACTTCCCCAAGGTGAAATTCCAGGCAAACCCGCTCTGTTTGCCTGTCCTCTGTTCGCCACTCACTTGGTTCGCAACTGTTGTTTTCAACTGTTCTCATTGGGCTGGATTGTATATTAAAAAAACCAAGCTGTGGATTCTCCCCAGCACTTCTGACAGGAATGGAGTTTGCCTCCTGTGCAATGAGTAGGGCCCTACCAAATTCTCGGCCATGAAAAACGTGTCATAGACCGTGAAATCTGGTAGTCTTCTGTGAAATCTGATCTTTTAGGTGCTTTTTCCCTATACTATACAGATTTCACAGGGGGAGACCAGATTTCACGTTTCTCAAATTGGGGGTTCTGATCCAAAAGGGAGTTGCAGGGGGGGTCACAAGGTTATTGTAGGGGGGCTGTGGCATTGCCACCCTCACTTCTGCGCGGCCTTCAGAGCTGGGCGGCCGGAGAGCAGCAGCTGTTGGCCAGGTGCCCAGCTCTGAAGGCAGCATCGCCAGGAGCCGCGCGGAAGGAAGGGTGGCAATCCCATACCAGGCCATCCTTACTTCTGCGTTGCTGCTGGCGGGGGCTCTGCCTTCAGAGCTGGGCTCCTGGCCGGCAGCCGCCGCTCTCCAGTACCCTGCTCTGAAGGCAGCACCGCAACCAGCAGCAGCGCGGAAGTAAGGGTAGCAGTACCACAACACCCCCCTGCAACCTCCCCGCAACTCCTTTTTGGGTCAGGACCCCTACAATTGCAACACTGTGAAATTTCAGATTGAAATAGCTGAAGTAATGAAATTTACGATTTTTAAAATCCTATGACCATGAAATTGACTGAAATGGACTGTGTCTTTAGTAGGGCCCTAGCAATGAGTCATGGGGCCTGTCCTCAATTGTCACAGGCTCTGTGTATTTGCAGTATTCTGTGAAGCCCCACTTGCTGGAATTGTTCTATTGTGAGAGAATTTCAGCTTTCATTTTTTAAAAAAAGGGTACATTTCTAGTCGTCCTGGCTGCAGAGAAAAGCTTGAGAACCCAAAACAAGTGCCTGCAAAAGGCTATAAAACCACAAGGCAAATAAAAAGAACTCAACATTTTTTAAAATTCTCCTGATTTTTAAGCTGACCTTGTGATTTGGGGGATCTGGACTCATGACTGTTGAACACTGAGAGCTAGCAATGCCGTGTTTCCATGCTGGCGCTAGAATCCCAGCATCCCCGATATCCACAGCCAGTTGGCATGCAGGGAATTTGTATAACTGGGAAAAAAAAAAACCTGTGGCATTATATATCAGTAGCTGGTTAGTGTCCTTGAATGCTAATAGGCCGAGGCAAGGCCATTTCAGTGTATTTGTGTTTCACCAGTGGGCCAGATTCGGTGTGTTTTGTTGTTCTGTATGTCGTGTACAATTTCAATATTTCTTTGGACTTTTTAAAATATAATTTTCAACCTGGAAAATACTGGAAATCTAAAAAAAAAGTGCTCAAGTGAAAGCAGCATTTCGGTGATCCTGTGGCTTTCCTTGAAAGCTGCATTAGGATGGGAGAGAGACAATAGGAAAAGTAAACCTTGTACATGGCTATATCTTTTTCTTCCCCTTTTAAGATGATAAAACTAGGATGTAAGGAGGGTCGGAGGGTCAGAATGGAAATACCAACAGCCTTTTATGCTGAGGAAGAGACAGACTCTGCTCAGTGGGACTGAGGAACATATCTCCCGCAGGCTGCTTTGAAAATCCCAACCTAGAGGCGTATTCCCTGCCACCCAGAGCACTGTTTCGATCCCTTGATTTTGAAGATATGTCCTCTGATGGAGAGCACAGGGAGCATGAGCACACACCACTAAGCAGGCAAGTTTTTATTAAGATTGCAAAGACTTTCATTAGTCTCCAATAAAACAAAACCAACCCAGCCCCACTTAATATTTAAATTCCAGCAACTCAGGTATCTCTCTCCAAGGGACAAAAGTTAAGCCGCAGGGAGCCTCTGCCCACCAATAATCTCATTTCTGTTTGTTTGTTTTCTTTCAAGGTGGACAACAAATTGAAAAGGACCTAGCCAAAGCTCAAGGTGTAGTGTGAGGACAAAAGCCACAAAGGAACTCTAGAACCACTCCATGCTAGGTGGCCCTGCCATCAGTTACAAAAACAAATGGAATTAAACAGCCAGCAAAACACAAAACCCTTCTCTCCTCCTCACTGTGGGAGCTGGGTTCACCTTGCTGTGCAGTGACTCTTCTAATCCATGGGTGTCCCTAGTGCCAACTATGGGGAGGACTTGTGCCCGACAGCAGCACTGATCTCATTGGCTGCCCACCCATGCAAGGAGGTGAAATACATCACCTCCGTGTTTGACCATGGGGGCCTTGTGTAAGTTGGTACTGACTAAATAAAACAGCTGATGTGAGATTAATTGCTGTACATTTGGATGGAGATCATTCTCCCCGGCTCTCTCTTCTCCTTAGCCAGCCATAGGTTTCACTTGAAACCACAGTTCCCAAATACACAGAGATTGAGCGAAGCAGAAGTGTGTGTGTGTGTGTGTGTGTGTGTGTTGTAGGGAGGCAGGGAACTACCCTTCATCACCCCTGGGCTGAGATGGCACAGAGAAGTGATCTCAGAGTATTCCCTGACAATGCCTAATATAGTTAAGCCAATAGGGGGCAGCATTTTACCAGAAACAGGTTCCCAGGCTGGGTGGCTGTCTCCCCTACCCCCAGTTCTTCTGCAATTAAAAATAAATTTCTATTTGAAACGTCTTGTGTATAATCATATTTACCAATCTGCACATGTAATTCTAGTGATTTAATTGGGCTGCACTGTGTATTATGGACTCCAATATCACCTTCTGGTGTTGATTTCCTTTTCTATGTAAACTGTTAATTACATACAGGCAAACTAGATCCTGATTCTGTTCTCGGAGATACACTCGTGCATCATCCAGGCCCAGTGAAAGTGTACTGACATTTTGTAAAAAGATCATAAACTTGCTTCTAAGACGCAGGCACGCTGAATATCACACAAACCCTTGAATTCCACAGTGATGCTGCCTAGAACAAGCTTTGCCTTCTCTACCTTGTGCAGTGCGGGCTAACACATTTTGGGTATGACACCTGCCACCTTGGTAAGTGATTCTGCAGGTCAGATGGTGACATAGAGCTCCACATCTGAATCCATAGACTGATGCATAATGTACAGTGTACCTCAGTTAATGAGAACACAGTTTACTGGGAAATCTGGTTAGTTGGGATGGTTTCCATGGAAACTGACCCACTCACTCCAATGTTATCCAGTGGAAAGCACAGCTATTTAATTGGGACAGTAGGGCCTCCTAATTGGAATGGTCCATAACATTGGATGAACATCCTGATTAGAACTGATGCTGCTGCAAATTTCCTGAAGTCTATCCCAGTCCCTGTCAAGTTTACAGTCTCTCCAGTGATGGCTAAATTGGCAAAGAACCATAATGTGCCTTTTGGAGTTAAAGGTGCTCCTCATTTGGCACCAACACCCACAACACAGGGGGTCTGCATGGAAGTAGGCACGAAGAAAAGCCACCTGTCTGGGACAAGAGGCCATTCTCTGTGTTGTCCCGATTAAGCGGCTTCTCCAATGTGCGCATGCAGATGTGTGGTTCAGCTGATGGCCTGCAGGCCAGATTCCATCCAGCCCCCAAATGCGTCTGCCCCAGAGCAGCAGCTGCCCAGAACGTGTGGCAGCTGTCGAGCACTGCAGTGACATGCTGCACTTTTCTGAGGCCTGCTCTACAAAATGGCCTCCTCCATGCCTACGTGCAAGGCCACATGCGTGGAGGGCGCCATTTTGTAGAGCATGTATATCTGTACGTGACCTGTGGAGATGCCCACAAACTAACATCCGGCCTATGGCCTTTAAAAAGTTGGACCACCGACTACCTCCGTATCAGCAAAGCGTATGAGTATGTGGATAGACCCATTGACTTCCATGAGACTTAAGTACCTGCTCAAGGGCTTTGCTGAATTAGGGCCTCCAGCATACTGAATGTTAGCAGGAGGGTCAAATATTTTATAGTCACGGCAGGTTGATGGGCTGCTTGAATCATCCAGTTTAAAAAGGTCACACATGGAAGAACTTGCAGAAAATAAAGATTGTCAAATATAAAGGGGAATTATAAATACATTCTTAAAAATGAACTGGGTCGTAGTTCACAATGGTTTTCATGGTTTAGGAAGGAATTTACTAGCTATTCTGAAACCCTGCTCTTAACTAAGTGATACACTGCAACTTTAAATAGATTTTATAATCCTAATTTCTGCCTTTAACTTAACCTTTTATTACTCACATTCACATGTCTTTACTAGCATCTAAAAAGTGTTTTTTGTGGTAGTCATATGCAAGTAATTCTACAGTGCCGTGTGCTTGCTTTTACAAGGCATTTATCCTGTAAACATTTGTGCACGTGCTTTACTTTAAGCATGTGAGTAATCCCATTGACTGTGCATGTCCCTAAAGACAAGTCAGTGGCATTACTCCCATGCTTAGCATTACAGGAATATTCATGTTTGCAGGGTTGGAGGCATAAGAGTACCGAGTTAAGACCTGAGTCTAGGATACAATGCAAACACGATACAGTCTACATCTCTGATTGTAGCGTAGCACTTGGGTGAGCAAACATAGGATACGTGTTTACGGGATGGATCTGTAATAAACTGCAGATTTACAACACCAGTGATAACTGAAGAGAGGCAAACCAGAATCTTAGGTAAGATCTAGCTGAGAATTCTAACAGGGCACAGTCTGTATGGATCATTTACTATCTGTTAGCTAATGTGGTTGTAATAAACTCTATTGGGCCATATCCAAGTCTCAGGTTTAGGGAGTAGAGGGGCCCTAGGAAGCTCTGGGAGGTGAATGTACCAAATGCTACTTGCAGAAAAGAGGGGCTTGGGGGTGGCAGAGGAAACAAGGCTGCCTAGCCACATGGAAACCAGTGGTCCATAGGGAAAGAGCTCCAACCCCATAAGAGTTACCCCGCTGTGGTACCCAGCTGGACCCCCTCCTTGAGACACAGCACGGTTCTCTGCCCACTTGAACCCCTTTGCCTGCACTCTGATCCTCTATGCAGTGAGTTAATGCTGCTTTGGTTACCAGTGTTTCCACTGGCTTGAGATGGGAAATGCAAAAGAGAGCAGCAGCTCCCTGGCCTCGGGCCCAGTCAGCACCTGCTGCGGTTATGGACCCTCGACAGGTCATGTGCTCACCCTGCAGAGGGGATTCCAAAGGCTGAGGAGGAGTGTGCAATAATTCCATGTCTGCATTCCCAGTGTCATAGGCTCCTATTGCCTGCCACCCACACAAGGTGGACTAGTGTCTGCTGTGACCCGTTAATGTCAGTTTCCGGGCCGGTGGATCAGCAATTTCAGCAAATCCAGGAGCTCTACACCTGGCCCACCATCAACACCCTTCTGGGGTCCTGTGCAGAGAGCTGGTGCGGTGCACTGCCCTATAGTGACCTGGGGGTTGTGGAGTCCCCCCTTTGCAGGCTCCAGGTGCATTTCCTCTGAGAGATGTAGAGGGGGTCAGGGTTTGTTTTAAATCTGCACTTGGTGGTGTGGATCAGTACTTTTACCGGTTCCCCATTCACCTTTTCTGCAGGCATAATCTGCACCCACCAAATGAACTGTGGGTACAAATCAGAGCACTTTGGGCATCTCTCCCCTACCTGCTTTGCATCCCCCATCGCTGGAAGTGCACAGACCGAGACTTGGGCCTGTCACTGAACTGCACATACCAACAGCGCAGGGCAAGCTGCATTTTTAGAAATTGGGCCCATCTTGCCCTGAGTAACTCTGACGTGGAGGCTGCATTTAACTATTGAGTTGTAAGACAGGGCTGGAGCCATAGCATAAAAGAAGAACTGTTCCCATAAATAATGTAACAAAAGGGTAAATACGTACAAAGCAGAAATTAAATAATACAGAAACTATTTCAAACAGCTCAGCCATGACTATTGCTAGGATTCACAAGGCCCTGTTACATCCATACATCTTAGGTCTGGTTTTCAGAGCAGTGTGCCTAATTTGCATGTGCTCTTTCATGCAAATCAGGCAATTGCAGCCTAGTTAACTGGCCAGCTAACTGGACATTTACATGCCCAATTTCCTGATTTCCACATGCAGCAATTGAGCATGCAACTGTCCAGTTAGATGCTTAATCAGCCACATGTGCATGCAATTACCCAATTTGCCCACACAATTGAAGTAAGTGCGTGATAATTAGCATGTGCAAGTTAGGCACACAGCTGCATGATCATAGAGTGTGCCTGACTGCACACATGCCATTTTGAATATCTGTTCTTTGATATCTCCATGAAACAATTCAACGTGATTAAAGAATAACCAGCTATGGCATTTTATTTAAATATATCGGCCTTGATTTGCAGTAACACCAAGTGCTCAAAGTTCCAGTTGACCTCAAGGAAAGCTCTGAGAGTCAGGCCCATTGTCCCCAAAGTCAAAACAAGAGGGCAGCATGTGGGATGAGCCCCCGGTGTCTGAGGGGCACTGGGACAGGAGGGGAGGAACCACCAATTACCCCAAGCAAGGAGGGAGCGGGGAACATATGGTGCCGGTCACAGCCAGGGACTTCACTAGGCTGCAAGACAGCCCCAGAGAAGGGACCTCACCCAGCACTCTTCTGTGTTCATCGCACCGTGCAAGCATTACCGGCCAAATTGGGCCACCCTTGCTCATGCCAAGTACTGACTTACTCAGAGAAATCAGCGGGGACACCCCCAGGGAAAGGTCCTGGACGTGGCAGGGCTTGTCTGCCCAGCATACGCTGCCGCACCCACACTCCTTTAAGAAGGTTTCTTGGCCAGACATTCGTGACTAATCCAAAACCAAACAGTCCCTTCACTCACCCTTTGTCCGAGGGTTCCACAGCCGCCACTCCAGAGTCCCAGGGGTCTCCGGTGAGCCTGCTTCTGCAGCTTCCCTATCCCAGCCAGATCTGATCCCTTTCTGGAACGCTGGCCCAGGGGCCTCTGGCCCCTTGCTCCCGGGATCTACACAGCGGTTGGCTGCTCTCCCCAGGAACGGCCTGCCTCCAATCACTCCTCCCCATCCTGTACTCTGGCAGATCTTTATAGGCCCAGGTGCAGGCCTGCCCCCTTTAATAAGCTCAGCTGGGCCCCCTGCTCTGACACAGGGGTGCTGGGCCTGGTCTACTCATAGGCACCAGCTACCCTGTGACAGGTACCAACCAGCATGTGCCAGTCTACCAGAATCTGGCTGTAACCAATTAAACCCCATGGCCCCCCTACATGGGAGCTATGTTATGAGAATAGGTGGGAGGAAATTGAGAAAGGCTAAAGGCCAACCTCACTCACGCCAAGTGGTAGTTTCCTCTTCAAGTAGCTCTGCTGAAATCAGTGAGGCTACTCAAAGAATAAAGCACAACTTAGGGTGAGTAAAGGTGGCAGAATTGGACCCTAAGTCCCAGATCTTCAAAGGTATTTAGGTTTCTGACTTCCATCAAAATCAGTGGGAGTTAGGAGAAGATAAGAATGGCCATACTGGGTCAGACCAAAGCTCCATCTAGCCCAGTGTCCTGTCTTCCCACAGCGGCCAATGCCAGGTGCCCCAGAGGGAATGAATAGAACAGGGAATCATCCAGTGATCCATCCCCTGTCGCCCATTCCCAGCTTCTGGCAAACAGAGGCTAGGGACACCATCCCTGGCCATGCTGGCTAATAGCCATTGATGGACCTATCCTTCAGGATCCTACATGTCTTTGAGGATCTGGGCTTACATGACTTTCCCAAGGCCACGGGGGGGGGGGGGGGGGGGGCTATCCATATTGGGGACCCATAGGCCTGAACTTCAAATCTCCAGCTGCCTTGGTGGTGAAAGTACATTTACTGCCTTTGTGAGCACAATGCATTCAGCACCCTTTGTAGGAGTTTAGTTCTTCTTTCAAAGAAGATCACAACCCAGCGGGACAGGGAAAACAGCCAGCCTTCCCTTGCAAATGAAAATGGGGGTTTGGTGTGCAACTGGCACTGACTAGGCTGCCCCGCTCCCGAAACACCACTTCATCCCTAGATTGCGCTCATGAATAACGTGAGTCTGAATTTACCAAGCTGGAGTGATCAGCCCCCTCCAGCCTTCTATTCATTACTCCAATTAACGATCAGTCTCCTGAAAAATGGGCCAATCTGTTTCTTGGGGCGCTGCATAGAAAATCCATGAGCCAAGCCAATTAGCATCCTGGCCCTCACTGTCTAGGGAATTTAATTTAGTTTCTTGGTTGATCTAAGCACCAAAATATTGTTGTTTTGTTATGGGGCATATAATGTTTGTTAAATGAGTGGAATCCCCAAGGCCCATGTGTTGTTGATAGTTCTGCGTCCTTCCAGGCTGTGAGGGGCAATAAGGCAAAACTGCTTTGTTCCACACACATGGCTGATGTATTCTCATGACAGCCCACAGCAGCTGGACACAGGCAGAACAAACCTTTGCCACCCGGGGTGGGCGTGACAGCTTCCCTCCTAAATAGCTGCACACTTGAGCAAGCCTATTGTCTGGCCAGAAAGCATTTCAACTGCCCATTATCAGGCAGCCGCTGCACAAGAGATGCCACCTCCATGGATGGACAACCTGTCTGCAGAGCATATTGTTTGGGGACAATTAATTTGCAAATTGCCAGTTTGCAAATCTATGCATGAATTAGTGACATTACTCCCCAAGTGGCTTTATTTTTAATTATTATTATTTTTAAGGAAGCCCCATGAATAAATAGGGTAACATGCCTGGGCTCATTCTCCCAAATGTGTCGTTACCTCCTAGCAGAAGAGGAAATAGAAATATACAGAGACTGGGTAGAAGAACGCTCCTCAATGATGTCTGGGTTTCTAAGTCTCCCAGTGGAGGCTGGAATAATGGTGACACACGTTGCTCGAGAGCTTTTGCTCAGTTTGTAACATTATTTTTCTGGAGAGAAAGACGGTCTCACAGGCTCTGGTTAATTCTACATTAGTGGTATCTATCTACTGCACGCTTTGTAACGTGGCCCCCATCCTGTAACTGAACTGCACTTGAAAACGCTCATTCATTTCAACAGGACTTTCCATGTCTGGAGCAACTGATGGAGCCAATAGAGTCATGCTTCCCAATCTGTGCCATCCAATTGCCAGGCAGAACCTCTTTGGCCTGATTCTTCACTTGCTTACACCACTTTTATGCTTCTGTAGGTCCACCGAAGCCCATGGTGTTACACCAGAGTAAAACTAGTGTAACGGGAAGTGTCTACAGGGCAACTGAAGGTGCATGTAAACGACAAGGAGTCCGGAGCACCGTGAAGACGAACAGATTTATCTGGGCATCAGCTTTCGTGGGTAAAAACCCCACTTCTCCAGATGCAGGTGCACTTGCAGCTCACGCAGGCGTTTGCACGGGCCCGACTGAAAAGGGAAGCCTGGGCACAGCGGTGTGGGCATCAGTGCAGGCGGCCAGGCACCCAGCACCTACTCGTGCTGCTGAAGCTTGTGCTGCCGCCTCTACACCGCTACACTTACCCCTGCCAGCGTGGGCAAATCCAGTGCGGGTCTGTCTCCCCACGCTGCTCCAATCACGCCTCGGATCGCAGCGTAAACATGCCCCCCAGGCAGGGAATAGGGCCCGTCTTTCACACTGCATGGAGCTCGTCTCATTGAAAACAGAGCATGCAGCTGACTGGTAACGATGCAATACCAACAAGGAATGTAAATAGAGAAAGGCTCTGCCCAGAAAGTTCAACCTTGGCGTGAGGCATCTAAATTGATCGTAAAACATGTAAATAAGTGGCCAGAGTTCTCCAAGCCTTTGAAGATCTTGCCGCATAGTTAGTGTCTAAATGAGGATTTAGGTGCATAATGTCCGGCATCCAACTCTGAACGCGTTGGCTTTTGTTGCTACAGTCCGAGAACTCAGAAGGAAAAGGCCCTAGCTGGCAAGATTTCTCCCTGTTGCTGATTTTGCATGACCATGCTCGTCAGTCCCTAGCATATCATCCTATTCTAGATGTTTTATAACTCGATTCTCAATGAGAATTTCAACTAATTTACCAGGCACAGACGTAAAAGGTCCTGGTCTGTAATTCTCCAGCTCATCCCTAATGCTTTTTTAAAATAGAGATACAATTAGCTACCCCTTCAATGATCTACTGATTTTAATGAGCACTCAGCCCCTCCCTCATAAGTTCTTTCAGAACTCTTAGGTGTCCACCATCTGGGCCTGGGACTTTTTGCTTGGAAATGTGTTAGCTTGCTCCAGCCCCTCTTCCTTTGACACCTGAATCTTTGATATTATCTCATCTTTGTGACCAGAAGAGATACAGAAAAACTAGATTAGTTGGATGGACACCTAGAGCCAGATTTTCAGAGGTACTGAGGACTTGCAGTTCAGATGGAGTTACGGCTGCTAGCCCCTTCTGAAAATCAGACACCTGCTGATTTACAGGCCATAGTAGCAATCAAGCATATCAAGTTTTTGTACAGATTCCTGAAGAGCCTGGTTCCCAAGATCTCAGCAGGTGAGGCTGGCTGGTTATGAATGAGGTAATACTGCTCCCAGGTGGCTGTGGCTAATCCATAGGAGATTATTAATTATTGTTATAACATCTGGTTGTGAAATGGCGGGGGGGGGGTGATTTTGGAAAAAAAATGTTGATTTTTTTCTGATTTCCATTCCCAATGTTCAAAATTTTATCATAATTGTAAAATCTGGAAGATCTTTGCCATCTATTATCATCCCTTATTTATCACAATAGCAACTAGATGCCTCAACCATTTGGTGCCCCTTGGTGATAGGCACTGCACAGCCGTATTGTAACAAACAGGCTCTGCCCTGAAGAGCTTACATTGGTCAGGGCCAATCCTGCAAAGACTTATGCATGGGCTTCACTTGTCTGAACTGAGCATGCTCATCCAGTCTAAAGACACACTGGACACTGCTGGTTGTGAGTCAAGTTAACCGTGTGCATACGTTTTTTCAGGACCAGGGCCTTAATTTACATGTCGTGCTTTGTGAGCTTCATTCAAGGAGGCTAAGAATGTAAAGAGGCTCACAGGGAAACAGGAAACCTTTTGGCCATTCCATTGCGGACTGCAGTAAAGAGTGCTCAGGCATGGGGCTGGGGTGTGTGTTAAAACAACTTTCTTCTTCTTGTTCACAAACATTTCTTCACTGACTCCGTTCCAGCTCTCCCCTGCTTCTTTCCGGAAACACAAAGTGCATCCAGGTGCTTTACATCTGCCCTCCAAAGTGACCAAAGAGCCTCGTATGAAGAAACTCAGAAATAGAGAATCAAGTGACGCACCATCATCTTTTACACAGGCAGATTTCAGGACTCAGTGGGATACAGCCCAGGACAGAAGTAGGAAACCCAAAGTCATAGTACTCCTCCTCCAAACTCCACCCACAACCAACCTCTCCCCACTTGCCATGCCCAAATGAGAAAACACTCACCAGAGATTGTGCCGATGCTCAGACTAGCACTACCAATATCCTGGAAGGCTCCTTGGGCGTAACTCTCTCTTGTTGGGGTTCAGATGTCTTGCTGGGCTCTGCTAGGCTGCGTCTCATAAGTGGTGGTACTCAGCCCCAATGCCCACTGGAGCGGTCACTCAGAACAGATTGCACAGAGCATCACGATCTGCTCCTCCTCTCCTTTCTGACATGGTTTGACCAGCCAATAAGTAGGGAACAATGCTGACATGTAGAGGTGGGATGGGACAACTGGCTATGCGGGTGATGGTTTGGGATAGAGTTAACTCTTGGCCAAAATCACAATTCTGCAGCAAACATGTATGCCAGCACTTGCTGCAAAACTAGCCAGGATAACACGCCGTCCAGGCCATAGCACTTTACCTGGGAATTTCTGCATTAAGCCCATAATTCCGGTTTGAGATCTAGCACATCGTTTAGAAAGACACACGTACAGTCTCCATCTGAATTCACTGCATCTCTACATAAGTTGTTCCAACGGTTAGTTACCCTCGCTGTTAAAAACAGCATCTTATTTCTAGTCTGAATTTGTCCAGTTTGGGCTCTCGCTGTGCCCTTTTCCTGCAAAATTAAAGAGCTGGCTATGATCAGAAACGTTTGTCAGGGCTGGGCCATGGGTGGCCAGCATGCCCTGGTCAGCTGCTAAGTTGTGATCGGGAGACAAGGACGGGGTCAGGCGCGAGCTGGGTCAAAATGCCAGGAAGTCAGGGTCAGGCACCACGTTGCAGGTGGCAAGCAGATAGCAGAGTTGGAGTCGAGCTGGGTCAGGTTACAAGGATATTGGGGTCAGGTGCCAGGTTGCACACAGCTATCTAATAGTGAAGTTAAGGAGAAGCCAGCATCAGAAGCTGGAGCCAGTGGGGTCTGGAGCAGAGACAGGCAGGCAGTCTGTGGTGTGGCTCAGACAGCGCCCCATCATGGCTTCCTGGTTTATATACTGGTATTGGCCAAATCACTGGACTGTGAGGGGCCACCATTCAGGCCCTGTAGGGCGGTACTTACCACTGAGCTTAGCTTCACAGTCTCTTTCCATAGCTGCCTAGCCTGTAGCTCTCAGAGCACTATGGAGGTACCAGAACCCCTACAGCCCCAGGTTCTAGACCTGCAGGTTCTTACAGCTTTTCACCCCATAGGTGCTTCTAGACCAGGAACAAGTCACCTCTTAACTTTCTCTTGGATAGACTAACCAGACTGAGCTTTCAACTCTCACCATAAGGCAGGTTTTCCATACCTCAAATCATTCCCGTCGCTCTCTTCTGAACCCTTCTCGATTCGGTGGGGACCCCAAAACTGATCATGTTCCACTAATCGTCTCAGTAATGCTGTATATAGAGGTAATACCACATCCCTATGCCTACTTGATCTTCCTTTGTTTATACATCCAAAGATCACGTTCCTCTTCTTCGCTACAGCATTGTGCTAGGAACTCATGTAGTGAGTTTCTTTTCAGCATCAACACATTCCAGGAGACAATCTTCCTTCTTGGGTGGCCTACCTTGTTTGTACCTAGATGCAGGACCTTGCATTTGGCTGTATTAAAACGTATGCTTAAATGAGTCCACCTTACCAAGCAATCTGGGTCGTTCTGTAGAGCTGACCTGTCCCCATCATTCTTTACTGCTCCACCAGTTTTTGTGTTGTCTGAAAATTTTACCAGCCACGAATTTATGTTTTCTTCCAGAGCACTGCTAAAAATATTGACTGGTACTGGGCCAAGAACCAGTTCCTGAGGAACTCCCTGGAAACGCAATATGTGCCAATGAGCTTCCATTTACAGTTGCTTTTTCACATCTGGCTAAATGCAGTGCCTTGCATAATGACAGGTTTCAGAGTAACAGCCGTGTTAGTCTGTATTTGCAAAAAGAAAAGGAAGACTTGTGGCACCTTAGAGACTAACCCATTTATTTGAGCATAAGCTTTCGTGAGCTACAGCTCACTTTGCATCCGATGAAGTGAGCTGTAGCTCACGAAAGCTCATGCTCAAATAAATGGGTTAGTCTCTAAGGTGCCACAAGTCCTCCTTTTCTTTTTTCACATCTGTCCTTTATCCACATTTTAATTCATTTAATATGGGCTACACTGATTTTGTATAGCGCTCATTTTATTTATCAGAATGTTATGCAGGAAAACATCAAATTCCTTACAGAATTCTAAGTATATAATGTCAACACAATTACCTTTGTCACCCAAACTTGTAATCGCATCAACAAACCCTATCAAGTTTGTTTGACGAGACCTAATTTTCCATAAAACCATATTGGTTGGCATTAATTATGCTACCATTCTTTAATTCTTTACGGATTACATCCCATATCAGCCTTGCCATCATTTTCCCTGGGATCAATGTTGGGGGAAGCCACCTATATCTTACTGGCTCATCCTGTTCCCCCTTTTGAAGCATTGGCACATGAGCTTCCCCCCCTACCCCCCATCCAGTTCTCTGGAGCTTTCCCAGTGTTCCAGGATCTATTAAAAATCAACAAAGATAGTTCATAGAGCTCCTCAGCCAATTCTTTTACTACTCTTGGGTGCAGGTTATCTGATCCTGCTGATTTAAATGCTTATCCTCCCTAGTTGCTGATGGAATAAAAAGTATTTCCTTATCATTATAAGATACAACTACTACATCTTTCCAATTACAGAACAGAACTATTTATTGAATACTTCTGCCTTTTCTGCATTGTGAATGACAGTTTTACCAACCTTATCTAATATCAGACCTATGCCATTGCTAAAATATTTACAGAATTCCTTCTATTGTCCTAAACCCTGTTGGCCGCAGGTTTTTTGTTGGTATCTTCATCTTCCCTTGTCAGCGCTCGACATTTCCTAACTGCCAGTTTGTAACCATTGCTCTATTGACTTGAATGGAGCTAATCCAATAAACACTCACTGAGTATCTCGTGTTTCTCATCCTGCCTGTAATCTAAACGTTTCGAGGGTTTGGGCAAAGGAAACAGACAGAGCAAAGGAAGTGCTAGGGCATGTAGACAGGTTTCTATTCCCTACCCTCCCTAATGAAGGCCAGCTCCCTTCAGTCCTGGTTGTGGCACCAATGTGTTCAGAAGACTTATACCTACTTTGTTACTGACATGCAACAAAAATAATAATCGGCTGAACAGCTCGCTTATTGTCAGATGATTATGTAGCTGCATTATGCAATTTTGCATTTTTTTCACCAAAATCTCTACATTTCAATCCAGTTTGTGGTTTTATTCTGTGCCATTAACACTTTGGTATTATACAGGAGTATACTTCACACTGCAAATTCTCTGGAATTAGGATTATGCTATCAGGAAATAAATACAAATTTCTCAATTTGGCATTGTCTGTGTTGCTGGTAATCAGGAAATTGTTTGTCCTTAACCTAAAAGAGAGGATTGAATTCTTAAAAATGGGATAGAGAAAAATGCTTTTAGGATGATTTCTTTTCAATAAAAATATCATAGTCTTAAAGCTAAATAATAACAGTCTTTATGCGGCTGTTCCACGTGAAACACACCAGGGGCTAGCTCTGCTGTTGGTGTAAGTCAGGGTAGCACCGTTAATTTAACAGAGCTATTTGCAACAGCTAAGGATCTGGCCCTATTGCTTTGAAAGCGTCATCAGCTTGCTAGCAAAATCATGGAAAAGAGCATAACAGGATTTTGTAGGGGCAAATAATATTAGAGAGAAAATAAGGTGGGTTAGGGACAAGAGCGAGAGCCTGTTACATTTGCCATTCGTTAAAATTGTTTTAGATTGGAAAGTGCTCCAGTTTGGGCAAGTTGAGTCACAGCCCAACTCTAGGCTATTATGTTTATTTATTTATTCAGCATTTTTACTAGAGATGGGCTGGAATCATGACCAGTACACCTTTAATAACAAACCTCCTGATTTAATCTTCTTTAGAGCTCTGTAGGGCGTTACTAGGTATAATCTAACTCTTCCAGGTTATTGTAGACGCACTTATGGACATAAAACCTTCTTTAGGAGAATTAGGTATTTTCTCATTATGAGCACGAATATCTTTTCACTGAATGTCACCAAATTTCCATGAAAATCTGATTGACTCTCATTGACTGGTTACCTAGTGCTCTTCATTGGAATGGCTATTAAAATGAAAGATCAAAACTGTCTTGAATGAGCAGTCCTTTTGTTGCATACGACTCAGGCTTATGAAGTAATTATTCGATATAAAATAGGAATCATTCACCTGAAATATGTTCACCTTCAGAACAGACATTTGCGCTACACTTTCAGTGCAAAGATTGGAAAGATTAATTAAGTTGCTCAGTCTGATTAATTATTGGCTCCGTATGTGGAAATTTACCCATGTGATACTTGGACTCCAGGGCTGACTGAAATCTTACATTTTCCACAAGTGTCTAGATTGCACAGGCAAAACGGGCATTTGCATATCTCATTGGGCTTTCTGTTCCTCTTGCCCACATCTGAACTTTCACATAGTGAGGAAGATCCTGTGGTTAAGGCCCTGGGCTGGGCCCTAGGAGCTCTGGGTTCAAGTCCCTACTCTAACATAGATTCACCTTAGACAAGTCTTAATCTCTCTGTGCCTCAGTTCCATAGCTATAAATGAGTTAAATCATGCTCCCTTCACCTGTCCTGTCTATTTAGATTGCAAGCTCTCTGGGACAGGGACTGTCTCCTGCTGGCTGCATGTGCATAGCCTGTCATACAAACAATACAGAACATTAATAATAATAAGAAAACTAGAATAATGGTGGCAATAAAGCTTCTTTGAATCCAGTCATCAGCACCCCAAGGTATTCAGACCTTCCGAGACAGCCCATTGCTCTGTAGGAAGCCTAAAGAACTTTTTCCTTTGCTGTAGCATCCACAAAATCTTGGGCAGTGTGACCCCTTCGAGGAATGGAGTGGCTAGTGGATCTGGGTTGCTTTCTACAGCCACCAGAATGAAGCACCCCTCAGTGTAAGGAACTTGCATTCCACTTCATTGAAAAGCCTGACTCAAACTGAGATGGTTTCATTGGCTCGGAATAGAGCTGGTTGGGTTTGTTTCGGTGAATACTAAACTTGCAGCAAAATGCGTTTTTCTGGCACTGAAATTATTTGTGAATTTGGACCGAGTCTGGAGAATCGTTTCGTCTAAAAAAAAAATCACGAATGATTCTGCAAATTTGAGTTTTGGCTCCATTCTGATTTTACCACTTGGCAAAGGTGCCTGCAGCCCCGATGAGGTGGTGCTGTTTGGCGTAGGTTATAAATCAAAACGAAAACAATAACTAAATACCCAGAGTGGGAGTGGCCAGCCAGTGGCACAGAGCCAGCCATGGTGGTACTGGTGGGTGTGCGCGGGGGGCTAGCATCCGGGCTCACGTGACTGGATCTCTCAGCAGCCTGTGGCATGCTCGCGTACAAAACCTAGGACGATGGATGCTGCTTGGATGGCGTCACTTATTTCCCTTGGAGAGGTGGCAAACAGCTATGGCGGGTGAGACTCCCCTTCCCCAAGAGTCCTTGCTTATAAAAATACTGATCATCCCCCACCCCAGCCCGCGAGCACCCTTGTCTACCACCAGAAACTACCCTTACAAATTCCTGGGTAAGCCCGCCCACCTGTCTGGATAAATCTTTCCAGTTATTAACAGTCTGCCTAACGGCCTCAGCCAAGAGCAGGGTCCCATTGTGCTGGGTGCTAGATGGACACGTGCTAAGAGACGGTCCTTGTCCCAAAAAGCCTGCACGCTAAACAGGCAAAGGAAGTGCTAGCTCCATTTTACAGATGGGTACTGAGGACTGGAGAGGCTAAGTGACATCCAAGCTCTCAGCAAGAGCCTCTGGCTGATTGGGGAATCAAACCCAGTTCTTCTAACTTCGCCGCAGAACTATCCTTTCCTCTCTTTCTACCTAGCTAGGCGCCTTATCTGATCTTTGTACAGATCTGCTGCTGCTCACAAAACAGCACATAAATACCAGCTTCGCTTCACATTGCATTTTGGAACCCATTTTATTTTGTTATATATTTATTTTTTATTTGCCTGGGTTTTTCTGCACAAAATTCTCAACATAGGAATTCATGGTTGGAGCTGGCTGAAATTCCATCACACTTTATAAGCCTCCTGAATAGTGAGCATAGTTAAGCCATCTAACTTTGTAAGCATCCTACCTTTTTGAAATATGTCCCTCTTTTGAAGAATCAGAGAAAGTCCCCAAAAGGGTTAAACACTTTATTTATATGGCTTTGTTCGTTATGTTAGTGCTTTGCTTGTTCTGAGAATTAATGGAAGATAAGCTAAAAGTTCATTTATAAGAGTATTAAAGGATAATTATGATGGAGTAAATGCAGAGGGTCAAAAGGCATTATGATGAACAGACTCATAATATAGGGCTTGGGAAAATAGGCTAAATGTATTCAGCAATACAGTACCTAATATCACTCCATGAATTCCATTAGAGATGCATTTCTTTTCCCCCCTCCCTTCTTCATTTTCAGTTTTTAATTAAAAGTGCAGTGACTGGGACTTCGCTGTTCATCTACAAACGCAACACGATAAATCGATCTCAGCAACTTAAATTAAAGTTTCAGGCAGGCACAAATATGTGACCTTTTAATATCAACAAAATAATAAAAAAGATTTGGTAGGAAATCTGTTTCAATCAGATTAGAAGAGAAGTGGGTAAAGCTGATTACAAGCCCACTAAACACAGTGTTTGGGCAGTATTTGTTCAGAAACAATAGCGTTAATTCTACTTTAACAAGTATTATCTGAAAAATCAATAATTAATGGGAACCTGTTATCAGCTTGTAATTTAGCACACCGGAAAAGTGAAAGCAAGGGTGGCACCTGCTTTTACTTGACCCGTTGGGCCAATGGATTAACCGGTGACAAGAGAGTTCTATTTTTTTTTAAAGTGGCTGTGTAACAAAGTCAATTTCAGCCTAGTGTATGTCCTCTTGACACCATTAGGCTCTGTCCCATGGTTTTAACTTCTGCGTTGACAATGACTTCCCAAGGCTTTGTGTAAGGGCCAGGCCTTGTGTGGACCTGTTTCTATAACACAGGGAGAGGCTTCTTTATGAAGGCTGTGGGAAGATGACATTCCTCCCCGGTCCGCGTATGGCTGGGAAAGGCAAAAGCATTCTGGCAAAGGCACTGGGCCCCCGGGGGGAAGAGTCGTGCTGTGTCAGGTTGAGGAGCGGAGAAGGGTATGTTAACTGGCAAGCATCAGGCAGGAGGTGGAATGCTCCTTGCTACAAGGTGGCCTGTGTCCTACTCACTTAAGTGCCCTCTATTATGGCTCCTCCTTCATTTATAGGCATTGAATGGACATGCGCAAAAGCATGTGAACTGTCACATCTTCACCAACCACCTTCCCCTCCCCTGGCCACGGCAGCCCTCGCTGGGGAAGCCAACTCAGGTGACTTCTGCGCTGCATATGGTCTTGTTTGTGTTGTGTGTGTGTGTGTGTGAGTGTGTGTGTGTGCACGTTAGGAGTACTTGTGTGTGTGACTTGTCGTTGGAACAGGTCATTGTAACAGATGCCAAGCAGATAATGGGTCTGAGAACCATATACGTATGGACAGTACAGATGTTCTGGGCAGGGGAGGGCTGGGAAAGGATGCGTGTGCCTGCAGAGGAGGGGGCGGGTGGGCGTAAAAGGAACATTGCTATTTTCTAAAGCTTCTGACAGAAATAAGGACAAACCATGCATGGCAGTGACTTACAGCACGAGGCTGGTGTAAACAGCTGACCTCGCTGTGGCGAACGCATTCCAGCTGCAGCGGAGGGCCAGGTTCTGATCTCGCTACAGCAGCGCAAATCCAGAGCAATTCCACTGGCCTGAGTGGAGTTACTTCAGACTTACCGTGGCGTAACCCCAGTGTCTGTACCTGGCGAAAGAGGATGTCAGGACAGGGAATGTCAGGAAATGAAGAAGCCTGAGGTACAAAGCAAGAGCCCTTCTTGAAACTTGCAGAGATGAAAGAAAAGTGGCTACAACAAGGTTGCTCCTTGTTGCAAGGCGGGGTGTGGATGATCATGTGAAAGTCTTACATAAATTGCCACAGTTTGAGTAACTGTCAGCTACACAAAAAGCCATGATTAAAAGCTGACTGAGAAATAATGACATAATGAGTGTCACTAATAACAATTGTGACAAAGTTCCCAGCCTGTATTGGTGGGTCCCGTGCTTCCAGGCAGATTCAATGGCCTCAGAAACTCGCTCAGGCCCCCAGTGTGACCTCCCTTTCTCAAGGGTCACAGCCTACCGAGCTACTTTCCTCACGGCCAGTCTGGGAGGTGGAATACCCCACAGTCTCTGCTGCTCCTTTGAGCTCAGGAGGCGCAGTTCAGCCTCCCGCCTGGACCAAGGCCTGCTTCCCCTCTCAAGGGGGTCTCTGTAGAGCAGGGGGGAACCCGGGCCCACCCTCTACTCTGGGTTCCAGCCCAGGGACCCTCACGGTAGCAGCTGTTGGCGGCTTCCCCTTCATCCCTGGAGCTGCTTCAATTCCTTGGGTCACTTCCCCATGGTCCCCTTTTGCTAGCTTCCCCCTTACCTCAGGCTTCAGCAACACTTCCTCTCCTCTAGCTCCTTTCACCAGGGCTTCCCTGAGAGAACTGGAAAGGAGAGCTTTTAAACAGAATAAGAGGGACCTTGATTGGTTCCAGCTGTGTCCATTAGCCTAAGGGCCTTAACTGCTTAATTGGCGTCAGGTATCTTAATTGGCCTGGAGTAGCCTGTGTTTTGCTATCCAGGGAACAGGGACCTGCTCGTTCTGAAGGCTTAAATACCCAGCGCTCAAAAGGACCACGCTCTTACATTCGTCTGGTCTGAGTCTCTCACCCAATGAATCGACGAGAACCATCGGTATGGTCCAGTGAGTCCGGAGACCCGGATTTTATTCCCAGCTCTGCCAGCAACCTGCTGGGTGACCTCAGGCAAGTCACTTTGTCTGTTTGGACACTAAACTAGTTGGGGCAGGGACTCTCTGCTACTGTGGGTGTGTCAACACTGCAGTCAGAGGTGTGAGTGCAGCAGACATAGACACCCCCAGCGAGCTGTGATCCAGCTCAAGCCAATAAGAATAGCAGTGAAGCCATGGTAGGACAAGCTAACCACTTGAGTACATCCCAGGGACCCAGGTGGGCTTGTACAGCTCCTGCTGCTGCAGCTAGCGAGATCAGAGCTCACTCCGGGCTGTCTGCACATGCTGCAGTCACACCTCAGATTGCAGTGTAGACATGACTGGTGTGAATGCCCTTGCAGTGTTTAGTGCCATGGGGCCTGAGCTCCGTTCGGGAGCTGAGGTTCTACTGAAATCCTGCTTCTAAACAATGGTTAATACAATCAGTTGCAGACATTGCAACTTCACTTAGTCACAGAGGTATAACAGGATCCCTGCTTTAAAAGCCATTTAAACATGCTGTCAGATGTTTTTTTCATGTGAAAGTGATGGTGCCTTTCCCTTAATTGGAAGTATTGTTTAGACACAGGCTGGCGTTAGGACACAGCACGCAGATTGTGCTGTGATGTGGGTTTCTTGACAATCAGTGACACTAGAGGCTTTCAGCAAAAAGAACAGATTGAAGACAGATTGTGTGGATGAAGGAGTGTAGTGCGACATAGATGGGGAGTGGCTTCAGAGATGACATTTAATCATTCAACATTAACACAAGGCATCTGTCACCATACTCAGCAGTGATGGGGCTGCACTGCAAAACAATATGTTCGGGAGCTCCTAATCACTTCCAAAACACGACTTTTGCAGAGAGTTCTTTTAATGGCTGGCACAAATCCTTATATTTTATTATAGCAATCCTGACCAAATCCTGCAATAAATGGAGTTTTTATTAATGTGCAGCTGTTAAATGAAAAAAAAATAAAACTCACAAATAAAAATGAATCCCCGAATAATCAGGCTGATCCCGAACAGTAAGAACAAGCAGTCAAAGTAAATACTTAAAGCTTTTTATTAATATTTAAAAATATGGCTGTGGGGGTGGGGTGTTGGGGTTTTTTTTTGCAATGGCTCAATTATATTTTCAGCAGTAAGATAAAAGGAGCTAAATTCAGGCTACCTTTTCTGCCCATGTTTGAGTTGGGAAAGAGGCAGGCAGGAATGAAACCATGATGAGAGGGGTCACCGTCAGTGCATTTTTAGTGCAATTACCTCCCATATCTACTGAAGGGAATAGTCTGCAGTGGGGGCAGAAGATTGGCATTGGGCTAAAGGCTTGCACGCTCTCTGGAGCAGGGATGGTCTTTTTGCTCTGTTTGTACAGCATCTCGCACAGTGAGGTTTTGGTCCGTGACTAGGACTCCAGGTGCTACCGTATCACAAATAATAAATAATATGGGTAGATGGATATGGGTTCCAAATTAGAGCTTGTCGGGTTTGTTCTTGTGAAAAATTTCAATGAAAACAAAAGTTTTTATTAACACTTTTCTTACAAATTTTTGGGGTTTTTGTTGAAAGCCCAAAAATGCAAAATTTGAAAACCCCCACATTTAATAGAAATCAGAAATGTCTGTTTTGACAAAAAAGCCTGAAAAAACCTAAACCACATTTTGAAAGAAAAATTAGACAAGCTGTATTCACAGTACTACGTGTTGAAGGGTGGAGTGTGCAGCTATTTAAGGGGAAAATATGATGTCTAGCAGGAGTCAGTCTGCAATGAGCCAGCCTAAAGTAATGTGCATTGAGTTGTGGGTCGCTGTTTTAGGGAGCAGCCTGTTTTGTCTCTCTCTGTTTTGGGTTCTTGTGTGTTATCGGTCCGAATTCTAAGAAATATAGTTATGTTACCCTGCAGCTTCCAACAAGAGTATTTTGTGTTTCTAACAAGTTCTCTGTGTGTATGCCATGAACATAACACCTCACCTGGTTAGAAACCAGATCTTGAACCAACTGAAATTAATGAATCTCTTTCCACTGTCTTCAGTGGCTTTTGGATCATGCAGGAGGAATATTAGCATTCCATTTAAAATAGCCAATTCTTCGTGACACATGAAGAAAAATCTCTGCTGTCAGAGCGAGTATCCATAAATGGCCAGGCTGCTTTTGTGTAATTAACATAGAAAGAACTTCATTCCAAATACCCCACTTCCACGGTGTTACAGAAAGTGGAAATGCAGGGACCCTGGAAAAGAGCTGGGAGGACATACTCATGGACCCAGTGTTTTTAAGGACACCTTGAGCATGTTTAATTGATGTGACAGAGACTTATATGGCTCAATTCCAAACCTCTGTCACACCCTTTGGCAAGGTTACTAGAAATGATGGGCCAGATCTTCAGCTGCTGTAACTCATCTGAGAACAGACCCTATTTTGTATGAACGGTTGGCATCCTTTGGTAGGCTCTCTATAATTGTTCCGTATTGAGGATTTTTCTTTTCCTCTTTTCAGCTTCTTTGGGAAAGTATGTTCAAGGTCAAAGCAAAGAAAACCTGGGTTTTTGAGTCCTTTTTCCCCAATGGGAACAGTTGCACAGAGGTCTCTTTTCCCCCTCATATTCACAAAAAATGGGTTGATCTGGGACTACCTTATGACCGGAAGTGCCCATAAATAATTCCTGCATTAGAGCCCAGTGCTGCCCCCTCCCCCCACACACAGATACCTTTGCTCTGGTTAATATCTCCCATGAAGTCAAGAACCACAGTGATAAAAGTGATTCGCATGGCTGTTTGCAGGATTGGGTCCTAAATACTTAACTCAGCTTTAAGGATTTGTGGGGGATAGTATTTTTTAAGGCATGTTTTCCTGAGAATAGCATCACAGCATTGACCAGTTAGTTTTGGGTAATTCTTAGCAGCACCCTCTTTGAGAATGATAGGCAAGATGGGTCTGCCCAACAGAGCAGACAAAATCCCTAGTCTAGCCATGATCTTTAAAATTCACACAGGTTTACAGGTACATATTCTATTGGAGTGTCTCTCTTCATTCAGTGACCGCAAAGCCTCCAGAAGCAGAAGACAACTGTGACAGTTTCATCTTTGGCATCAAGAAACCCGTCAGCATGGGTAGACCGTCCACTTGAGACTTTGAATCAGCAGCCTGTTGGAATGCATAAGATAAAAATTAGATCTGATCCCAAGCCCATTGAAGTCAATGAAAAGGCTCCCATCAATTTCTGTGGTCTTTGGATCAAGCCTTTAATGTATTGTCCATAGAACTGAAAGCAGGAACCTCATAAAACAAGAACACATTAGGATACTGCTCAGGAAATGGGCATAGCCACCTGGATTATTTGTTCTGATTAAATTAAAGTTTAGATTATAACGTCTTTGGGGCAGGAAAGGTGCCTCCCTCTAGGTTCTCTTAAAACAACTTGTACATTTGATGGCATGATATAAATAATAGGTTTCTTTTAAAATGGTTCAGATGCCAAGGTGAGGAGCACATGATACAAATCGTACATCTAGAGAGACGGAGAGACCAATTCTCACTGATGGTAAAAAATCTCTTTTCATGAAACTGCAGAACACTTTGGAAGTTTGTCTTGATGTTTATTTTGTTTTGGAGGGGTGAAAATGGAAAGGCAGCTTTCTGAAACAGGAGACAGCTAGCTCTCTGGCCTTGTTGGAATACCACATGAGGCCTTGGTTTGTCCAAAAGGAAATCTGAAAGAAATGTTCTTTAAAGAAATCTTTAAACATACCTTGGGCCCCAGCTTGTATCTGTAGCACCCAGAAATCAGGCCCCATTTTGCTAGGTGCTGTACAAATACAGAACAAAGAGATGGTCCCTGCTACAAAGAGCTTACAATCCAACACTGCACTTATCTGTGACACTCTGAGTTCTTTCCAAAACCTGAAGAAGAGTTCAGTGTATCCCAAAGCTTGTCTTTCTCTCTCTCACCATCAGAAGCTGGTCCAATAAACACATGACCTCACCCACCTTGTGTCTCTAATATCCTGGGACCAACATGGCTACAATAACACTGCAAACAACAATGGAAGATACGGAATTGTGCTGTCTGAAATGGAAACTTCACAACACGAAGAAAAAGCAAGCAAAACTTAACAGCGATGTCTACTTCCTGATCAAATGCAAGAAACAAACCATCATCTCCAGAAGACGCACCATCTATGACCCTCTGACCACTACATTCCATTCCAAATATGCTGAACAGCTCTGTAGAAGGACATTGGAAGGAGAAAAAAAATCTGGCAACATACCTGGAGACCATAAAAGAAACCCCAAAGAACTATCGAAAAACCCTGATGACAGCCATCCAACTCAAAAACAAAAGATAGAATCAACTTCAACAACTCCACAACCCACAGAACACCACTTCCGGGAGAAACCCTGGTGCTAGGACCCTCAATGGACAATGCACTACACCCCGACACCATCAGTTTACCAAGAGTACCCCTAACTGGAGTAGAGTTATCTGTACTCCCCAAGGGATTGAGCTTCTGCCCCACCACAGAACCTGATACCGCACTAACATGTGAAGAATTCTTTCTATGACTCCACTTCAAAGAATTGTTTCACAACAATGATGACACTCCCATAATTACCACATCCCCACCAACAGTCGGTGCCCCACAGTGGGAAAAACCACACACTTGATTCGTACATCGATTGCTTCAGGAAAAAAACGGACGGTGAAATCCTTAACGCACATCTCACCCACTGCAATCTCTCCACTGACAAAAGGACAGCCAGACAGTCGCTAAAATCAAACCACGAGAGGGCGATCAAACCAGCAGACAAAAGGGGTGCCAGAGTAGCTCTCAACCATGATGACTATGTCAGCGAAGGCAACTGACAGCTCCCTGATACCACCTTCTATGAAGAACTCAAAGAAGACCCCACACCACAATTCACCCAGGAATTTAGGGATATCACCAAATCCTTCCCCAAACTCCAGGAGAAACATTACAAGCTCATCCCCCATGAACCCATCCCAGGGATCTTCTACGTACTTCCCAAGATACACCAGCGAGGGAACCCAGGCAGACCCATCGGATCTGGCCATGGCACTGACTGAAGGAATGTCAGGACTCCAAGAAACCCACCTCAAACTACTCACCACACAAAGGGCCAGCTGCCTCCAGGACACAACTGGCTTCCTCCAGAAACCCCACAACATCAACAACCTCCCTCAGAACACCACCCTGGATGTCACCTCCCTACACGCCAACATCCTCACAATGACGGCATCACTGCCTGTCTCAAGCATGTACAAGGCAACGGACAACCCTCAGATCTCCACCCTAAACACATCACCAAACTCGTCCGTTTCATCCTCACCCAGAACAACTTTACATTCCACAACAAACACTTTGTCCAAACCACGCAAACAGCCCCGCGTCCTAGGATGGTTCCCCAATACGCCAACCTCTTCCTGGGCCACTCTGAGGACGAATTTCTGGACAAACGCACCATAAAACTAATGATAAACCTGAGATACTTCTATGATATTTTCATCCTCTGGACAGACGACCTACACCCCCTCATAGATTTCCACCAGAACTTCAACAACCACCTCCCATCCATCAAACTCTTTCCAGATCATTCCGGCACCAGCATCAACTTTCTGGATACTCTGATTAGCTTCAACAATGGAATCCTACAGACAGCTATATACAAGAAACCCACAGATCACCACACGTATTTACACAGATACAGTAACTACCCCAAACACAGTAAGAAGTCTGTTATCTACTGCCCGGTCTTTAAGAACCACAGAACATGCTCCAAGGAGAAAGTCAAGGATACGTATCTTAACACACTTCAAAGCACCTTCACCAGACAAGGACATTACACCAGAGAAGCAGATCGTGGAATGGACCATCCAAAAACCCTGAGAGAACCTACTTCAATACAGGAAAAAAATAACCCTCTGACCACACACCCCTGCTTGTCACCTACCACCCCACACTGGAGCCCATATGGGGTATCATTGAACAATTACACACCCTCAACACACCTTTCAAGGTCAGTGGATCCTACACATGCCAATCACAACTTTTAATGTACCTCTTCCAATAACAACTCTAAATGCCCCAATAACAACTATGTGGGTGCAACCAGACAATCACTGCGCTCTCACATGAACTCACACAGACAAAAAACACCCTACCACCCATGGGCAAACCATTTTTACAAAAGGATCATTCCCTACCTGACCTCTCAGGCCTCGTCCTCAAAGGAAACCAGCACAACACTTTTGAAAGACAAGCCTGGGAGCTTAAATTCATAATTTTGCTAGACACTAAAAATTATGGTCTTAATAAAGACACTGGATTTATGGTTTATTACAACAATCAATGACCTGCTAATCCCTCTCTTTTGTTCTATGACTGCAGATATGTGTTAACTACTTGTGCTAAACAATCTGTCCCCCCCTGTATTATTTAGCTGTGACACTTAGTGTACCTTTCCCAGCCCTGAAGAAGAGCTCTGTGCAGCTGGAAAGCTTGTCTCTCTCACCAGCAGGAATTGGTCTAGTAAGAGATATTACCCCACCCACCTTGTGTCTCCAATATCCTGGGATCAGCAGGGCTACAACACTGCAAACATAAAAGGCACGAGCGTTCTCAGTCCCTGGTGGACAACTGAAATAGACTGGGCTGTTTTTTGACTAGGGACAGAGGAGACCACAACTTCAGTTGCTCCTAGGTCTGCTGCAATACACATTTCGCAAGTTCGGTAGTCACAGAAAGGCTGATATTAATTCAAGATCTGGCACTCTGCAACCACCCAGACACTTACTTAGCATGAGAGAGTTTGGGGGAAATTGTTGTTTTGCAGGGGAAAAAAAAACAACCCACTCTGCTCAGAAGCGATGCCTGATATTGTTTGTTATTGATCAATGCATCTTCCCGTGTGGAAAAACCTCATTACCACCAGAGCTCAGTCATTCTTTCCCCTGGAACGGCTCCTGGTGTGTTGGGGAAGGGTTGGATAATTGCCTTCTTTCTCAGGTTCTTTCTGGAGGGCGCCTCCCCAGCATTACGCCGGCCTGCGACACACTGCATGCTGCACATGCTTTGTGCTTTTCTTGTGTTTCCCCTGCCCCCAACAGAAACATTTTCTTTGCTGCACAAATGAGCACTCCATGACTGCATGGGTAACACAGGGTTCCTCATTATGCCTTCCTTTGCGGGTAAAGAAACAGAGAAGGGATCGTTTAAAAAGGGAGGAAATAATAGGGTCTGGGCGGCCACCTAGAAGGGAGAAACCTAAGTAACCCTCTGAGGCCCCAGCCCGTTCTTGAGACTCTGCTGCTCATATGTGAAAGGCAGCAATACCTGTGTGTAGATACAAGCAACAAATTCCTAAGAGAGGGTGGTGATCCTGTGGGACAATTTACACAGGGAAGTGGTGGGTTCATCACTTGGAGTTTTTAGACCAAAACTGGACGTCTTTCTAAAAAAGATACTGTAGCTCACCCAGAAGCTTGATGCCGGATTCACTGGGGAAGTTCTCTGGCCTGTGTTATGCAGGAGGTCAGGCTAGATGGTTATAATGGTCCCTGTGGACTTACAAGCTGTGGATCTATACTCGTGTTGCAGGGGTTTTGTATAAAACACTGTGAAAGGGAATGCACACCGTGTACTGATACCCAGCTCTGGGCAATGTGAAAACATTCTTCATTGGATTATTCATTGCCATTGAGAGAAGGGCCATGGAGTTATTAGGCACTTTACTGGACACTCTCTGAAATGATCCAAGTGTGGTTACTCTCCACAACACTATGTCACAGCCAGATAATGGGCAGCCAGGCCTAGTAGTCAGAGTCAGAGCCCACAATCCTGAGACAGGAGTCAGGTATAGGAAGATCAGAAGCAGGAGACAAATGGGAGATCAGAACCATGAGTCAGGAACCAGAGCCAGGATAGCAGGGGGTCAGAGGCAGGAAATAAACCGGAGCCTTGGAACCACAAGTGAGATGCCAGGAGTCAAGGAGGGTCAGGAGGCCAGGAAATCAGGCAGCAGGGGCAGGAGGCACAAGGCACACAGACCAGAGCAGGGTGGGGCCCTGTTGTCCTGTTCCTGCTGCTGGCTTAAGTAGGACCTGTGCGCCAATCACCTGCTCTGGGACTCTGCCAATCCTACCTCGGGGCAGAGCTATATCACAGGGCTGGGCCTCATGGATTCCGGGTAAGTCATAGCTGTGGGCTGCCATGCAGAGGGTTGGAGCGTGGTTGCTCCCAGCGTCCCTGTGGACCTGGGTCCAAGATCTGTGGGTCATGACAGCTAGAGTAAGGTGGAGCTATCGACCGTCCCGTGCAGGGATACCCAGACTGAGGCTCATGACCCGCAAGTGGCTCTTTAGTGTTGCTCTTTGTAGCGCATGATATTAAAACACTGTGTGATTTAATTATTAACCCATCTATTAACCAATCAGAAGGCTTTTACTAGGTTATTAACCAATTGTAGTTGACAAAAGAATACTACTGGGTCAGTCATTTTGTTGTGAGGATAATAAATACATAAAAACTAAAGATTTCCCCTGTCACAGTGTTTAAATATGAACAGATAGCACTGTAGGAACTGGAACAAGGAATCCATGCTGCTGTGGGTAATGCAGATTGTTAATTTGGCTCCTGGACCACTCAGGTGTGAGTGTCACCAGTCTAGTGGAGGTAACCCAGGCCCCGTGTGACTGCACTGTCTGTCACACACCAGAGGAACAGGGGTAACCTTGGTCACCCAGACTGTGCAGTCAGGACCTTTTGTACGATCTGACATGAGAGGCCTTAGACAATGACACCACAGAGCAGTCCAAAGCAGTCCAGTGTGATGCGGCTGCTAAGAACAAATGCTTCCTTACTCTCTTTTACCTCAGTAGCTATGGAGTCCCTGTTTACACGTAGCTTCCAGGCAGCAGGTGGGCACTTTGCCAGAGTGAAATCGCCAAGAATGAGGATTTGCAAGTCCCTGATATTTTTCTGTGATCACTGTTCTCATCTCTCCCACTTCTGCCCAGGCCTCCCCAGCCTGTTTATCAGAAACTCCGCCCCCAACCCATGGAGTTTCAGTGGTTTTCTTTGGCTCTTTGAATTTCTCTGCTCAGATTAACTATCAAGTGTCTTGTCATGCCTGGGAGGTAATAATTAGAAAGTTACAGAAATACCAGGGAGCTGAGAGGAGAAGGGGAAGGGGTGAAATCACTGGTGCTTGGAGAGAGGGGATGTCAATTGTCATGGGATACTGAAGAGAGAAGAGCAGGTAGAGGAGTAAACTGGTAGGAGGGCTTCGTTTGCTAGACTCTAGAAGCTTTAGGAAGTTGGCCAGAGCATCTGATAACACGGATGGTTGTACAGCTGGCTAGCTCATTTATTTCTCGTTTTCAAAGCACTGGATTCTCTAGATGTATGTTTACCATATTGACTGTGATGAATGTGAAAGCTGCTGACCAATACTACGAATGGGTGATTGGTGTTTAATGATTACCGAATACCTGGGGTGGAATTTCTCTGACTCAACGTGCCTAACGTTAAAGGAAGAGGTAAGAAACAAGCAACCGAGTGGACTGAAATAAAGAAAACAGATAAATCTTCTAAAGTAAAATGGAGATGTCATTGATAAATAAAAAGATAGAAAGGATCTGTGCTCATCTCCAAATGTAGAGAAAATCTGTTTCTTCAGATTCTTCAGAATCACGTGTCACTGAATGGATCTTTGCTGAAGTGAAAGAGCAGAACACTGATGAATCTGATGATCCGAAAAGTGAAACATTTTGTATGTCATCCTCACCATCAGCAGTGGCCGCAAGAGCAGCATCATTGCGCTAATAATTTAAGTTCCCATTCCAGGTCTTCTAGCTGCTCTGCCACACCAGCGCCATCCAACTCTGTTTATTTTCAGCAACCAAAAATGGCAAAGATCAACTGGCGATTATCCCATAAAAATAACAGCCAAAGCAAAGACTTGAGCTTGATAGGAAAGTTAAAACCTTCTTTTATGCTAAATATATGGACTTCAATGTAGGAAAAAATGAACAGTCTGAAGAAATAATTGAGAAACCCTTTGCCCTGGATATGCTCCTCCAGACAAATTTGAAGTCACAGGTCCCACATTAGATACTGCAAATGAAGAAACAGAGGAAATATTAAAGGAAGAACTAAATGAATCAGGATTGACATTAATGCAAGAGGGTCGGTTGAACATGAGAAATGCCCTGATAATGGCTACCAATATCCACAAAGGGAAAAGAACGTGCACAAGTAATGCTATAATTTCTGCATCTGAAAAGAAAGGCTGCAGAATATCATGTCCGGTGGTTGAGGATGCAATCCAGGAATGCAGAGAACATTGAACATGGAGGTCTTTGTCATTTGCTCAGATAGTGAAAATACAATGGAAAAAATGGGAGAACTTCTCAGGTGAAGTCATCCTAAGTTGAGAGACAGTTCAGGTAGGCAGCCTTCTGCTTAAACCTCACTGGGAAAAGAGTAGAACCTAAAACAGCCCTGAAGCGTATTGTGCAAGTTCAAACATTCTCCCTCAGTTGCCATTAGCCCCAGGGCTGGTTGATTGAAAAAGGAGGATTAATACCTTGGCTTCCCCATGCCATTCAATGGAACAGTCAAGAAGATTGCTTCTTGACATTTGCATCCAACAACATAAGCAGATTTTGCCCAGCGTATAAGGAGTACATTGATCAAAACACAGCATGCATATTTTGCACCACA
The DNA here is from genome assembly GCF_965140235.1 of Caretta caretta. NCBI lineage: Eukaryota > Metazoa > Chordata > Testudines > Cheloniidae > Caretta > Caretta caretta. The sequence continues at coordinate 210,608,158 of NC_134208.1, read as the reverse complement.
GCAGATTGTATAGAGAGGCACTAGCTTTCTGGAAGCAATTGAAGGAAGCTTTGGAAGATTACATGCTGATGACCCTACTGGCTAACTGGCTTGATCAAATTAGCCATTGAGAACTGGAATCACACAAGGACAAAATCAAGAAATGATTCAGAGGAGTTACAGAGCCTTTCTGTTACTGAGCTGACGCAACGAATTACTAGGAGATGCTAGAAACTGATGTCCTGTTCAAGGGTTCCATTTCCAATACACGATAATACTCACATATATGAAACTATTACTCACTACAGAAAATCTCAACATATGTTACTTGCAATACCACACAATTTGTACAGTTAAAGATACAAAATTGCAAGCACAACATATAGGCACACCTAGAAATACATTCTAGTTGGGTGATTTAAAAAAAGAATCAATGACATTTTGACACATTTCCCCCTTATTTCCCCATTTTTTTTTGACCATCTACAGTTCCGGTTGAAATGCTTTGGATTTTGAAAATGTGAAAATCTGGGAATTTTGTATTTTTTAAAAAGAAAATCAACATTTTTTCATTAAGGGATAGCTCTTTTTTCCAACCCGTTCTATGTACAGCGGATAACTAAGTCACTCCGTCCCGCCACAAAATATTCATAATGATTCATAAAAATAGTCTCTTGCTCTACCAACATGTTACATTACCAGATGTTAGAGGACTCTGACATAAACGGTTGTACCCTGAGAATATATTCCTTTCAAAATCTTTACTTTGGATTTAGGCCCCGATCCTGCAAAGACACACATGCTTAACTTCACATGCTTTGAGTAGTGTACTTGGTCTCTTGTGACCACTCATAGTTAGGCATGTGCACAAGTCTTTGCAAGTTTGGGGCATTAGTGAGCAATATATAAAATGAACAGTATACATCCAACAGCATATGTACATAATAGAAATCAGGGGGCTAAGTGAAAGGTGGGTGAGCAGGATAAAGCAGCTGGCCTGGGAGTGAATGGTGAAGGATGATACAGCAATAAGGAACAGGCCGGGTTTGCTGTATTGATCTTAACATTCAAAAGGGTGGGATAGCCCATTCCTTCATTATTTTATCCTAATATCTGACCCACTGATTTTGGTTCATTAATTTCCATACCCACATTTTCTTGTTTGCCAAGCAAGATCTTAACACGGTCCTCGAGTTATATCAGTAGGCCTTTTGTTTGGACTAGTTTAGTCTGTCTCCTTTTCGTACCTTTTCCCAGCAACATTTGCTACTATAGGTTATTGTGATATCTGATGAACTTTCACCCACTTTTTACAGTTGAGCTCACCGTGAAGGTAAAGGGTCAGGCCCCGTTATCGCAATGGGCCCCTTCAGGTTTTCTTTCGAGGCATTCTGAGGGTTGGTTTCTCTAACGGGTGTAATGGTTATTCTTGTGGCGTTAGTTGGACTCCAGTGAAACACATTTTCAATCTTCAGGCTTTTCCAGTGAGGGCCAGATTTCGATTTACAATCCTGGTGGATTGAGCCCTACTTTTTTTATTTGAGAATCTCTCTACTGGCTTATCTGATTTGCCTCAAAATAGGCAGAAGAACTGTACCCTGCCATAAGCTCATGTCTCTGGAACTTCAGCCAGATTGGCGTAGTTTTGATGGAACTGGGAGTGGAAGCAGAAGGCATCAGAATCAGGCTTGCAGCAGAAGTCTCTATTCCACCTGCACTGTGAAGAGTCCAGTGTGGCTCCATAAAAATGTTGGTAAGTTTTTGGTAGCTCACTGGATGCCAGGCACTGCGTGAATGCGAAGTGTTACAGGACAGCCCAATTCATCTCACTTTCTGGGTTTCTGTAGATGGAAATTCAGTGATGAGCAGAGAGCTACTTGCCGCAGAGCAAAAATATTAGCAGAGCATAAGCTGCATAATGACATCTTGGCAGACGGCTTCTTGTCTCTAGTAAACAGATTAAGGGCCTGATCCAAAGCCATTTGGCGTCAATGAGCGTTTTTCTGTTGGCTTCAAAGGGCCTTGAATCAACTCTCCAGGGGCATCTCTCCAGGCTGCTCGCCTGGGAGCTGGAGCGAGAGACACCCTGGGGGGAGCAGCTTGTAAATGCCATTCAGTAATTTCCCAGAGCCCCCAGAAGCTCCCCAGCCGCTCCAGTCCCTGCAGTACTTACCGCACCTCCAAAGCAGCCTTTGCTGTCATGTCCTGCAAGTTCCCCAGCAGAGCCCCTGCAAAGGCGGCCCCCTGCTCACCTACAGAGAATGCACGCTCTGCCCAGGCAAAATTTGCACTTCCCCGGTGGATCACAGCAGAGGCTGTATGTTGTACAGGAACTGGCATGGAGGCAGCTGCTGGTCACTGGACCCTGCCCCGGTGTCTGTGGGGCTTGTACTCCAGGTCCTGGTCACCGCAGAAGCTATAAACTCTGCAGGGACTGGGATGGAGCTCAGAAGAGTTGAGGGAGCTTAGGAGCTTGCCAAGCAGCCCCTGCAGGTGTGTCCTGCCAGCCCCCTCAGCTTTCCCCTGAACCCCACTTCTGGTGGTGTCCCCCGCTTCCTCCTTCCTGCACAGCGCCTGGGAGTGTCAACCACTCTCCCCTCCCTGCATCGAACGCAAGTGCCTTCCAGGCGTGAGCCTGGAGCTCGGAGTCCCCAGGCGTAGCTCTGCAGAGATTGTGAACTCCCCTCCCGCCGCCATGGAGTGTCTCACACCAGCCCCGGTCTCCACCGTGTTTGATGGCTAGCAAAGGGCGGAGCTCAGAAACTCCCCAGCCCCCGCTGAATTCCGCAGGGAAAGGGATGTGATGCAATAGATGGGTCAGCTGAGGCACAGCCAGGTTAAGAGACTTCCCCAAGGCCAGACAGTAAGTCCGTGGCAGAGATGAGGATAAACCCAGGAGTCGTTGTCCTCAATCTCCTACAAAGAGCAAAGCCATTTTTCATTCACATTCAAAAAGGAAACATATCAAAGCTGCCCCTACTTGGAGGCATTTAGTCCTTTAAAGACAATTAAACCCTAAGTGTTGTTCTCATTCCAGTCCCATGATCTGTATGGGACACGCATCTGTATGGGTGAATTCGAGAGGGAGCTAGGACAGCCTATATGCTTAGGGGTCTATTTCAGCTCTTAATTAGGTTAGCTTTTTTCACTTCAAGTGTAGTCTTGTAGGGTCATCCCTCTGAAAAATCAATACCAGATGGTGTGTTACACAGATATCAAACCGAGAGACTAATTAAAGGAGAAAGAATTCTGTTCGGTCTCAGAATGCTCTGCCTGCTGATTAGAGATGGATGGCCTGGTTTGGAAATGTAAGAACTCGGCCATACCTCACTGAATTCTCTACCATTTTTAGGTCTGAATAAGGAGAGCACTGCCTCCCTCTAATCTTCACCAGCGCTGTTATGGAGGCTGAAATCAGTCTTGGGCTCTCACCGTGTTTTACACTATCTACAGGGCCAGCTGCTTGCTTCAAACTTTGCAAGCTTGCTTGAGGGGGCAATACATTCTGGGCCACCTTTCCCCTAGAGAAGCAGGCATATGAATAGAAGTGAAGCAGGCAGCCAGAGTCCATTGGAGAAAGGGTCGGACCTGAGACCCGCCCGCATCCAGGTGGGGGGCTGGGAAAGGAAGTCGTAGGGGTCAGAGGGATGGAGAGCGGGGTGCTTCAGGAAAGATGCTCAGATGTTCCAGTGATGAAGCAATGTAAGTACCTCGAGAGACGGGCAGTTGGATGCCTGGGTTGGGAGTGGGAAAAGAGAAGGAGGAGCCAGAGAAGAGGAGAAGGCAACAGAAAAGAGACCTCATAAGCATCAGAGAAATGTCCAGTTGTTTCAGGGTTTATGCGGAGTGAACATCCAAACCACCAGAAGTTCTCCATCACTTACACTGGTGCAGCTTACATGTTGCTCATTTGTTTTAGGTTCAGTATGATTCATACGGGGAGGATAATGTTATTGCAAAACACAACCCTGTGTTTTCCCCTAATTTTCCATTAGCTGGTTGCTTGACTTTGTTGAATGTCATGAGATGAACACTTCCAATGTGCATGCAGGTTATGTCATGTATGTATCAGGAAGGGGCAGTGAACTGTTCAGACATGTGGTCAGAAAACAGGTCATGGTACAGGGCAATAGGGAAGGCCTTCACCCTTTACAGCCTGCTGCCGTTTGGCAGAGGCTTGCCAGGATGAAGGAGACAAAGAGTGATCGCAAGCCCGTGATTCCCAGTGCTGAACACGCAGCGACACTGAGCCACCAGGAACAAACACTCCCCCAAACACTCTTTGCTCAAAAAGAAAACATCCAACTGCCTTCTCATCAGCAACTCGGCTACCAGGAAACTAGCCACACGTCCCAAATGCAACCCTTCTTCTACCAGCCTGGAAATCTGTATCCCGGGGACATTTCTGCTGAATTCACCAACGCTGGGGCATTTTGGAACGGCTGCGGGGTCCCTCACCTGAGCAGCGGCCTTGGCTGGCTTTGTGACTGAGCCACCGTCTTCACAGCCGCTGGCTCAGTTTGAATGGCAGTGGTGAGGCCTGCAAGCTCCCCGGCAGCTGCCCGGCCGCTCCCGGCAGCACAAGGCTAGGGGCGAGCGTGCCCTAGACTGTCAGACCACAGCATGCGGGAGCACACCAGCTCAGTGACACTCAGCCCCTGAGATGGGCGAATATTGGTAAAACCTGCCACGACTGTCGGCCTGGATCTTTTAACCAATTCACCTGGATTCTTCTGGTGTCTTTTCCCATGTCTCCTTCCTGCAAACAGACCGGGCAACGAATGCAATGGCAGAGACTCCCACCGCCGCCGCACGCTTCGCACCAGGACTGAATTCTGAACGAGTATGTCCACCAGGAATCGATTCCAGTCAGGGAGCATGAACAAGCCACGTGAGCTTCTGAGCCCAATCAAAACGACGATCTGAAATGTCCGCTGGGAGCTGCGGCTGGACGCTGCACAGCCCAGCGACGAGGCTGGGAAGGAAGTGTGAATAACCAGGCTGGCTGACCCCCACAGGCAGCGCAGGGGGTGACATTTGCTGACTACATTATTCCTTGTAAATTATTAACCCAGCTCTACCCGATGTCTGTTTAACTGCACTCGAAGTGTCTGCAATGAGAAAAGGAGTACTTGTGGCACCTTAGAGAAGGTAACTCAGAAGTTACTTGTACCTGTCACAGCTCAGGGCAGCTGCACCTGTATTCCCCCTCAGACTTCCAGGAGCCCAGTGGTGGCCTTTCCTAGGCAGAGAGACGCCTCTCTCTCTCTCCCCTCTGACGGTGACTGCAGGCTGCCCCACGCCTGCTCGCTTTCTCTTCAGAGATGGCTCGCAGTCTGGCTGCCCACGGAGGGAAGATGCTGTTCTGGTGTGGGGAGGAAGGCGTGTGACCACTCACAGCAACAATGAACTCTCTTGTTTTGTTTGTCAGGAACAGGAAAGCTACAGACAAACGGCCTGCCAGCGAGGAGGACACTGAACGGACCCCCAGCAAACCCTGCCCTGCTCAGACAACAGCTCCCGGGTGCAAACAGCAGTGCCCCGGCACCGAACTCCAGCGTTCCCTGTACATACATCACATATCGGACACTCGGCTCTTTCTACGCCAGCCTGCTTCAGTTTTAGGGGGAAAAGCATTACAGAGAACCCACATGACACCCAAGCAAAGAACCGACACACCTGCTAACAAGCTTGCCAGAGATCACTCCCATGGGCTCTGGCAGGAGCAGTCCTTCAGTCCCCACCCACGGGGTTTCCTTGTGGTTTCAAGTTTATCACATCTTCAGCTCAGAACAAGCTCCCAGTCGTATGGGGCCTCAGTAGGCCCCGTCCTTCCAACTCTCCCTTAAGGATGGGGCCTCCCGGGGACCTGGTATCTGGTCTGTGGGCTGCATCAGGAAGAATCCCCAAGGCACTTTAAAAACCAGGCTGTTTATCCAAAAATCCTTTCTTTGTCAGCTGGTCCCTGGAGAATCTCGTCTGAACCAGGATATGTGGATCTCTCCGGGTGGAGTTTTTCTCCAGGGGTTTCGCAACCTGTGAATTCGCTTAATCAGGCCCTGCTGTTCTCCTGTTGACCTTTCTAGAGAAATATATACAATCCCCCAACAACAGGTAGACCACTGTATTGTAAATACCTTGGACCCCAAAGGTAGTAAACCTCCTTCCATCAGGTTTAACTTAGTTCAGTAAAGTTTATCTTAGTCCATCAGGTGTGTCCAAGATGTTGCAGGACATTGTCGGTCTGTCACAGTGCCATCTCAGGGTCCAGGGGATTGGACCCTGGCATTGGACTCTGGATCTGCCATTGACTTGGGATGTGAGCTTGGGAAAGTCACTTCACATCTTTGTTCTCTGTCCCAGCCACTCATTTCACCTGGGCCACCGCACAGCTGTTCAGTCACTAGGAATGGAGACCAGTTCAGAGCAGGGACCTCAGGCCGACAGGGTCTGTAACCAGTTAAACTTCTCAGCCATCCATCTCTAAGTTGTTATATTACAAATAATAACATATGTAAGTGTAAGGAAAACCTAAGTCCATTCAAAGAAATTCCTAGAGACTTCAATGGACTTGGGTTCATGCTCTGAAAGTGTCTAATGGTTTTGAAGCCCATCCATTATCCAACTTATAGGTCCCCAACTGGAATGGGACTGTGGTGTCTCGGGCCTGATTCAAAGCCCACTGAAATCAATGGGAATCTTTTTATTGACTAAAATATACTTTGGATCAGGCCCTTTTTGGGACAATCAAGAAAATCTCTGCTCTCACAAGTGGAAAAGGTGCTCTGATACTCGGGCCTGGCTACTGAGGGTTCCCCCTCTTCTCGAGAGGAAGAGGTTAGTTTTTATTTTATCTTTAGATGGAAGAAATGTGACTCTGGTGCTTAGAAAGTTGTATTTTAGGAATCTGGGCCGGAAAGGGAAGATGTACATTGCTTCTTCTGAGGATGTGGATTTAATGAATTTGGCAGCTATTGTATGTGGCTGGGAGCCTCCCAGCCATATCTCTCCTGCTTGTATTTTTTTTGCTTTAATGAGAGTTTCTCTAATTGACTTGATGATTTCTGTTTAATTAGCACATTTTGGAGGAGTGATCAAAAATAATAAAATAAGGTAATCGGACAAGCATACTGCAGTAAAAGAATAGCTCTGTTGTGGAGGTAATTGAAGTGGACAGTCTTTCAGCTAGTTTGCGGCTGCTCACAGTTGGATATCCTCAGCCCAGTTCTGCCTTGTGCCCCAGACTTTCCAAGCACTCCCATAGACACAGCTCTTACAGTCATTGCAATTAGCTCTAATGAGCTGTAAGCTAGCACAAATGATAACTAAACCTGAAGCGAGCTAGTTTTTCCACTAACTATATTTACAAGAGCTTTAGGGCCTGATCCAAAGCCCCCGGAAGTCAGTGGAGTCTGTGCACTGACTTCAGAGAGCTCGGGATCAGGTCTGCAGTAACTGTCAGTTACATTAGGAGGGAAATGCGTGTGTTTTTTAGAAGGCAGGGAAGAGTGCAGTCTGTTATGGTGGTCTGTGCCATGTCACATCTGTAACTTACCGGCTAGCACAGACTCTGTGATGGAAAATGTACTGCTGAATGTGAATCCTACTCCCCCGTAAGCCTGGCTGAGCACCACAGCTCGCTGTAACACCGACTCTGAGCAGCTCTGCCTTAGGTTTGAAGCATGGATGCTGGTGAAATACCCAAGCAGCCTAAAACACAAGTGTAAACTTAGGGATGTGGGATTTGAAGCTGGGATCTACAGCATCAAAAGCACAAGGCCTTTGCTGCTTGAGCAAAAGAACTAAGGGCTGCAGCCACACAGGTGTGTTCTGAGAACACCTGCCCGGTCAGGCCCTGCAGGTGAGCTAGGTAGGGGGTGCCAAATTTGAGAAGCCATACAGGTGTGTGCATGCCCACCGACAGAACCGCAGGTGCCTATCAGACTATGCCGGCAGAAACTCAGGCACCGAGGGAACTTTGGCACCTACAATGCCAGGTGGCAGCTGAGCGGGGGTTTTGAAGGTCTCATTGGTGCCTAAATATTGGACTTAAGTGGCAGTTGGATTAATTGTAGGGAGAGTGGTCACTTTGGATAAGCTATTACCAGCAGGAGAGTGAGTTTGTGTGTGTGGTTTTTGGAGGGGGGTGAGGGAGTGAGAGAACCTGGATTTATGCAGGAAATGGCCCACCTTGATTATCATACACATTGTGAAGAGAGTGGTCACTTTGGATGGGCTATTATCAGCAGGAGAGTGAGTTTGTGTGTGGGGGGATGGAGGGTGAGAAAACCTGGATTTGTGCTGGAAATGGCCCAACTTGACGATCACTTTAGATAAGCTATTACCAGCAGGACAGTGGGGTGGGAGGAGGTATTGTTTCATGATCTCTGTGTGTATATAAAGTCTGCTGCAGTTTCCACGGTATGCATCCGATGAAGTGAGCTGTAGCTCACGAAAGCTCATGCTCAAATAAATTGGTTAGTCTCTAAGGTGCCACAAGTACTCCTTTTCTAGTTGGATTAATGTTGCAGTTAAGCACCTAAGTCCCTTTGTGGATGTAGCCTTAAGGCCCAGATCACAGAATCAGAGAAATGTAGAACTGGAAGGGACCTCGATATGTCATCTAATCTTGTCACTCCGGGGTGTGAAATCCACACCCCGAGCGACACACTGAAACCAGCCTAACCCCAGGTGCAGACAGCGCTAGAGAGAATCCTCCCGTCAACCTGACTCCCACCTCTCGGGGAGGTGGAGAAGCCCCCCTGTCGGCTGTGCCACTGTATCGGGTTATGTGTAGACGTTCCCTGAGTATTCTCTACACCAGCCCGCACAGGTGTTTGTCTAGCCTGCACTTAAAAGCTTCTCGTGATGGAGATTTCACAACCTCCCTAGGTAATTTGTTTCAGTGCTTAACTACCCTGACAGTTAGGAAGCTTTTCCTAATGTCCAACCTAAACCGCCCTTGCTGCAATTTAAGCCCACGGCATCTTATCCTACCCCCAGTCGTTAAGGAGAACAATTTATCACGCTCCTCTTTACAACAAACTTTTACGTACTTGAAGACTATTATCATTCCCCCCGCCATCTCTCTTTTCTTCTCCAGACTACACAAACCCAACTTTTTCAGTCTTTCCTTGTAGATCATGTTTTCTAGACCTTTCTTCATTTTTGTTGCTCTCCTCTGGACTTTCTCCAATTTGTCCACATCTTTCCTGAAGTGTGGCACTCAGAACTGGACACCATACTCCAATTGAGGCCTTATCAGCACAGAGTAAAGTGGAAGAATTACTTCTTGTGTCCTGTTTACAACACTCCTGCTAATACATCCCAGAATGATGTTCGATTTTTTTGCAACAGTGTTACACCGTTGATTCATATTTAGCTTGTGATCCACTTTGACCTCCAGATCCCTTTCCACAGTACTCCTTCCTAGGCAGTCATTTCCCATTTTGTATTTGTGCAACTGATTAGTCTTTCTTAAGTGTAGTACTTTGCATTTGTCCTCACTGAATTTCATCCTATTTAATTCAGACAATTTCTCCAGTTTTCAGCTTCATTTTGAATTTTAACCCTATCCTCCAAAGCACTTGCAACCCTTCCCAGCTTGGTGTTATCTGCAAATGTTATAAAGTGTGCTCTCTATGCCATTATCTAGATCACTGATGAAGATATGGAACGAACTGGACCCAAGGCAGATCCCAGCAGGACCCTAGTAAACGTGCCCTTCCAATCTGATTGTGAACCATTGATAACTACTCTCTGAGTATGTTTTTTTTAGCCAGTTGTGCACCTACCTTATTGAAGGTCCATCTAGGTCTAGGCTGCATTTCCCTAGTTTGTTTATGAGAAGGCCATGTGAGACAATATCAAAAGCCTTACTAAAGTTGAGCTATAGTGCATCTACACCTTCCCCCCAACCACAAGGCTTGTTAGCCTGTCAAAGAAGGATATTAGGTTGATTTGACATGATTTGTCCATGTTGATTGTTACTTATTACCTTATTTTCTTCTAGGTGCTGAAAAATTAATTGTTTGATTTGCTCCATTATCTTTCTGGGCACCAAAGTTAAGATGACTGGTCTATAATTCCCTGGGTTGTCCTTAGATAGGTACTATATTTGCCCTTTTCCAGTCCTCTGGGATCTCTCCTGTCCTCCACGAGTTCTCAAAGATAATCTCTAATGGCTCAGGGATCTGTTCAGCCGGTTCCTTAAATATTCCAGAAGGTATTTCATCTGGCCCTGCTGACTTGTCTAAGTAATTCTTAACATGTTCTTTTCCTAGTTCAGCTTCAGATCCTACCCCATTTACATTGATGGTCACTATCTTAGTCATCTGATCTCTGCTAATCTTTTTGTGAAAATTGAAACAAAAAAGGCATTTAACACTTCAGCCATTGCTGCGTTTTACTGCAAAAGCTTGTGCACGTACTTACCTTTATGCACTGGGAGCAGCCCTGTTGATTTAATAGCACTGGACCACACTATCACCCAGCTGGATTGCATCCAGTTTCTCTTGTGATTACAAATAATTGTTAGCAACATCCAGAGTGTGAAATAGACACCTATTTCTTCCCTTTATACATCTAAATAAATAAATACCATTCTTTGGGTTCTTTTTTTCTTTTCCAGGTTAGGTGTGATGGCTGGATGTTCATTTGTTTGTCCTGTTTTCTGCTAGGAGTTAATTAGGAGATCTACTCAGGACTGCTGTGACAGCTGTCTTATTACTGCACTTTCCAGCAGTTTGATTAATCTGTGACACTCCAGATGTAAAAGTCCTGTGTATCAACACATGGTTTGCTCTTAAAGTCCATTTAAATCATGACTGCTCTTCTGTTTTTAATCAAACGCCTTAAGAAAGAAATCTATTAGCAGGAATTAGCAGGGATGTCTAGTGGGCATGCTGAAGATAAGGGGGGAAATAACTCACTGATGCAGAATTAGAACTCCCACTAGATTTTTATCAAGACCAATTTAATATGTCTCCAGCTAACATTTAATATGAGACAGATGTGTTTTTGCATCATGGGAATGAACTTTAAGTGGACCCCTCTGCAACGCTTGCAGAGTGGTGTTTGGAGTGAAGCCTTTTTGCCATGTATTTAAGTATCACCCATGTTTCATCTTCTATAATAGCTGAAATTCAATTGCCCTCCCATTGTCTACAGTGGGAGCAGACCTAGGCCAATGCTGAGCACCTCTGAAAATTCCACACTTGCTTTTCCGTGTCTGCTTGTCTGTCTGTCTTCAAGAGCCAATTGTCTGCTTTAAGGAACAAAGCCAGTAGCTGTGGAACAGGCACTAGGCTGCAATCAGGGAGGGAGTTTTGCTGTCACAAAAAGACTAGAACTGAGCTTTCCCTGTTGCTATTTGTGGCTAGTTCACGGCGTAGTGCGCAGCTCATCTCCAGCCAGTTACAAGCTGTGATCTCCAACACTGAATGCTACAGAAGCAGTAACAACGTGGCCAAGAATTGCCCGCTTGGTAGGACATTTGAAAGAATTTTATCGTAGAACTAGCGGACACAGGATTGTTAACGGTCTCTCTATGGCTGCCAACCCTGCATGTTTTACATACTCTCACTCACATGCACCCTTGCACACACACAGCTGTCCTATAACCTTTTACCTTAACCAGAAGGTACAGGCCACAGCCTGGGCTAAGTCACGGCTGTCATATGCTGTTTCACCAGTGAAAGTTGCCCTGGAGACAGCTTACTCCTTGCACAGGGAGTGTGGCTCGGGAACAGCAGCATGGCCGATCCCTGGATCCTACCACAGCTCTTTGGAGCTGCTGACAATGTCACACATTAGAGCAGCCAGAAGGTTGCTCTAACTTAGAGTCAAAGAATCCTAGAAATGTAGGGCTGGAAGGGACCATGCAAGGCATCTAGTCCATCCCTTGGTGCAGGGGCAGGGCTGAGTGTACCTGAACCATCCCGGACAGGTTTGTCAAATACTTGTACTGGATGGTGTGGGTGGAAACCAGAGTTGTGTCCAAATGGTTCTGGATTCACTTAAAATCCCCTTGGCACAGCCGTCCGCAGCTGGCCTTAGCACTGGTCGGCTGGCCCTACTACGCTAGCATTTATTAACACAGCAGCGCTGTGCTTTTGAGCGTTAACATTAGTAATAAGCTCTTTGATGGGCTGCTACTTAGTTGCAGTATTTTATTATTATTATTGTGATCGCTCAGTTCTGGGTCCCCCGAGTGCAGTGCAGAGAAGTCGTGACGATAAAACCTAAAGAACAATGGCTTTGGGACAATAAGTTAATCTCCCCCTCTCCCTTACTCTAGGCACTTCCTCTGCTGACGGGGCTCACCCACCGCTGCTGGTGGGCTGGGTGCTTTGCAGGTGCTTAGAACGGTCCGGAGAGATGGTGGCCAGATGCACAGGTGGCAAATTTCCCCCACCTGTGCATCTCAAGGGCCTGTGCAGTAAAGAATCCTTGCCCCGGGAATTCCCTCCTCCCGCCCCTTGGCCGGTGTGACAGCGTTTGGGTGCGTTGGCTTTCAGGGCATGGCTCAGCTACTGTCCCTGGAGTTAGGAGACTGGGTTGAGGTCAGAGGTGGGTGTGAGCAGGTTGGCAATGGAAGAATTTCCTCTTCCCTCCTACTGGTGTGAGTGAGCTGAGGACGGTCTGTGCTACAAGAGTGCACGAGGAATTGTATTGCGTGTGCTTCACTATTTTAATCAAATTGCCTGGGCTGGGCCCCGAGTGTGGGCTCGGCCATCACGTATCAGAAATAAACCAACTGGAATGGAACAGCTGATAGATACGATAAACGAAGAGCACTGATAGGAGAGTGAAGAAATGCTTCCGAGAGGGACAACGAAATGAGCATGCATCCGACGAAGTGGGGATTCACCCACGAAAGCTTAGGCTCCAATACGTCTGTTAGTCTATAAGGTGCCACAGGACTCTTTGCTGCTCTCAGTGAAACCGTAGTAGCATTGTGACCTAAAAGTCCCATCCAAGATCTGAGTCCATGGCGCTCGATGCTGTACGTGCACATAGCAAGAGACAGTCCCTGCCCCAAAGATCTTACATGCTAAACAGACAGAGGGTGGGAGAAAAGGAACCTTCGTAACATCCCTCTTTTACAGATGGGGAAACTGAGGCATGGAGCGATGACGTGATTTGCCCAAGGTCACACAGCAAGTCAGTGGCAGAGCTGGAAGAAGAACAAGGTAACCTGAGTCTCAGGCTAGTAGCTCTCCACTAGGCCTCATCACCTCTCAAAGCTTCCCGCAGGCAGCCGCTCAAAGCTTTGCAGGGCCTGCGGGGCCCAGAGTTCTCGATGGTTTGCCAGTCTGCAGCGTGGGTGCCCCTCGGCTCACGTCACTGAACTGTGGTGGCTCTTACACTGTCGACTTGTTGGTAAGGCAGAGATCCCTGTGTGGCCCAGCTCCCTCTCCCAGGGTGCTGGTCCGGCTCCTCCAGGGAGAACGCGGGAAGCTCTGTGTTTCCCACTCACCGAGGAGTTTCAGAAGAGGGCTAGAAGGCAATGGCAGCTGATTTCAGAATGGGGCTGAAATGCGGGTGCCCTAAAGATCCAAAGAGCATGGATGGTGAGGGGCGGGTGGGTCTCATGGCAGGGGAGCTGAGATCCAAGAGCAGGGACCCAGACAGCATGGTGTCCTCGGGGAAGCAGAATTACAGGTCAGGGATTCTCCGCTCTCCTCTGACACTGTTTTCTGCAGCAAGGATCATTATATGATTTCAGCAAGATGCTCTAGGGTTCAGATCATGGTCTGGGGGTGATGGGCCATGGCCACTCATGACAGTCAGCCGTCCATCATCTGGTACCTAGCAGCCACCAAGGCGTGGCTTTGTTAGACCATAGTGCACATCCTTTCCTGCCTCTGGCTTAATCTCAAACTTCTCCATGGCAGTCCTGTTTGCAGCAACGGTGCAGAAAAGAGCCACGGCTCATGCCTGGCGTTACCGTTAGACTCCATATGGATCCGGGCTTTGCCTTCTCTGCTGAGAATGGTGGCTATTTAGCTGCCTGTCTCTTCGCAAGGACTTTGGCTAGTAACACCAGCTCATTTCGCACGGGCCAACAAGGAGCTATCAGTGGGTACTAACCTGGTTCTGATCTAGACTGTCTTGGAGGTGAAAGCTTCCTTGTCCTGTTACTAATCCCCTAAATCATCCCGTCCAACATCTATCTATTCTTTCATCCAGCCTCCCAGATTCATGCATAAGGTAATTTCCAGGCCAGTGAAGATATTTCCAAAGTTATAATTTTTTATATTTGTGGGAGGGCAAGTGGTATTTAACTGAGACTGAAAACAAGGAATCAAGAGATTTAAAAATAAGAGCAGCTGGAAGTCAGTCCTTGATGTTACCAGGCTATTTGCAAGCCAAAGAAAGTAGGAACTAGAATCAAAGGTGCTGATTTAAATTCCCATTGAAAGTCAGCCAGCCACATCATGACCAACAGATGCCCTGGCAGCGTAGTCAGACTGTCAACCTGACCGCACGGGCTAGTCCCAAATGGAGCCAGGGGTCCGGCTAACAGACCGACTGGCCCCGGCTGTGGTGGCGGTCCGGACGAGGAATGTCCTGGTTCGCAAGCCGGCCGCCGCAGTTCTTCCCGCAATGCCTTTTCGCCCAGCGCCTGACTAGGCTCCGGAGCGCATTGCCGGAGACGTCCCCCAGCCTGCGCGCCCAGCGAGCCCCGAAGAGGGGCTGGAGTTGATCTGGATAACAAGGAGCCTGGTCCCAAGCTGGGGAGGAGCCAGTGCGCCGAGGAGAGGCTCAGAGAGGCACCTCCCGCTGGCCCCAGGGACTGGCATGGGAAGGCGACAGAGAATCACACCAGCCCCTGCTCCTCCAAAGGGCAGCGAGGGAAACCTCTCTCTGAGCCGGGGGGCAGGACAGAGACGGGCCGGGGCCGGGGGGTGGCCAGAGCCGCGCTGCAGCCCCAGGGAGCCTGGGGTCCCAGCCAAGGCAGGGTCCCTTCCTCTGGTGGGGATCGAAGGCTCTGTCCCCCAGGCCGGGGTTAAGCCGATGCCGCAGACACGGGAGCTGCCCGGGGTCCCCGCCTTTGCTCGCGGGGCGCGGGGGGGGGGGGGATCAGAGCAAGGAGCGATGTTTGATGTTCTGCTCTTTACGGGATTAATAATCTTTTGGCGTCGGAGAATCGCCTGGAAATCTTCTCTGGAAAATAATGAGCAGAGAAACATTTACTGATTAGTTTAATCCTGGATCATCCTCTCTGATGAGCATATATCAAGATAGCCTTTACCTGATTTATTGTCAAAGGGCTCAGTCGGGAACCCTTGATTTCTGCTCTGCATAGAGGGCGTGGGTGCGCATAATCCAATGGGTGTGCAAAGCGCACGGCTGTTAGGTGTGCGAATCGTGCAGGTATTAGGTGTGCAAAGCGCAGGGCTGTTAGGTGTGCAAGGTGCCCAGGTAATGGGGTGCACAGTGCACGGGTGCAAGACATGCAGGTGCTAGGTGTGCAAGGCATGCCGGTAATAGGTGTGCACAGCGCGCGGGTGTTAGGTGTGCACCGTGCCTAGCGGGGCAGGTCTCTAGAGTCACAGAGCCAGGGAGTGTGCGTGCAGCGTTGCTTTTCCTCGCTCCCAGTGCCGTGTGGCCAGGAGGCAGGACCCCTGTGTGTGTGTGTGTGGGGGGGTTAATCGCCGCTCTCCAGAGGGCCGGAGATTTAAACTCTATTTCGACTCCTCCATCTAGCGGCTTTCTCTCGGGCTGGAGCTTTTATGGTTCATAAACTGATTAGGAGCAATTATCTACGTGTTATCCCCCAACTTTCCAAATGACTTGGCCATATGCATATTTAAGGCTTCATCATCCCCAGGAGCCGCTCAGCCTCCCCGTAAACTGCTGAAATTAAACTGATTCGGGTGCGACGTCAAAAATTAGGGTTTTATCCACTAATATCTGGTGGGACAGGAAATTTGCTGTGGGCGGAGGCCGGATTACTGCTTCTAATTACTCCGGCAGATTTGCTCCCTGGCTCGCAGTGAAAGTCTCTTCGTCCAGCAAAACTGCAGCAAAACTGGGAAAGTGAACGTGAGGAATGTAAGTCCCCTGGGTTCTGACCTATATGTGATCTATTGGTGCGGCTCTTGGCTGGAGCCGCGATCGATCCGAATTAAAGCGTGACAGCCCTGCTGTACTCGGGGTGGGCGCCACTCCGGACTGGGACACGGGTTAGAGATGCCCCGAACAGCCGGAGATAACTGACGTGCGAAACGCAACTGAGAACAAACACGTTTGGGGCAAATTCTGTGTTCGTGGAAGCCTTTCACTGAGATTTCGTTTAATGGGAATAATGGTGTATGGGCATCTCCCTACCCACCGGGCATCTGCCGACCCGCCTCCCTGCTTTGTCTGGCCAGGGTTTTATAAAGTCGCCCGTGACCATGGTCCCCGACTGTTTAAACACAAGAAACAATTGTACTGCATTTAATTTCTGCCTGATTGAGGTGGGGATGGGGCTGTATGTGTGGAAAAGCTGATAATAAAATTGTAGACGGCTCTATTTGTTGGTCAGAAGCCCGGGTGAGGAAACCCCTTCCTGTCCTTTCTTCACACCTGTCTAACTTGGTGTCTAAAAGAAATGTCGGGATTGCTTTCGGTCCAAGGAGAAAACCTCCTAATCGTCCAAAGCAAACCCAGAAAGCCCCAGCAATTCAAATTACAATTATCCCAAATGAAAGTTATTGTTTTGCTAATCCCAGGAACAGCTTGCAACGGGAGATTTGGGTCTTTCTTTAATAATGTAAAGTTAATACGTAGTCCCCTTGTAATTATCTTTATCAGAAGACCCTTGTTTAATCTGCATGTTTAGCAGAAAAGGACCAAATCAAAAAGAGATCTGCTTTAAAGCACTTGCTGTAAGCTGTTTGGAAATGGTTTGCATAAACAGCTGAAGCAAGGAATTGCAATCCAGGTGCAAGATCTGGACTCAGACGAACAAATGACTGAATCCCCCTTTCAGAACGTGGCTAGGGCTAGACACGAGAATTCCCAGTTCCTTTAGGGCGAGCAACCGCCTCACACGGTTTTAGCAGGGCCAGGTTCAATGCTGCGAAACCATAAAGTTGCACTGGGGCGGGGGGCGAATTGGGCTCATGTATGGCCACTGTATGCGCCTTCTTTCTTGTACCCAGCCACGAGGCTGCAGAAGGAGCCACCGTTTCTCCTGTAGTGCCCCAGAGACCCTGCCAGTGCCAAGGGCAGGACGCGAACCCATCTCCGCCTCCCTGAGCTGCAACTTGCTCCTTGGAAGGGCCCGCGGCGCAGCGAGTGCCCGAGCTCAGTTTTCCACGGGAAAGGACGGAACAAAACTTTCCTTGCTAAACCGATTTCCCCCCCGCCCCCCGCTTCCCAGAATCCCCCAGGCTGTGGCGCTTCGGCAGAGGGTGTGAAACTCACGGGCTCTGGATCCGCCTTGTCCGACGGGGCCCGGAAAGCGAGGCGGGCCGGACCGAGCTTTGCAGGTCTGTGTCGCTCGCCAGGTAGCTTGTGGCTGTCGGACACAGACGGGCACCCGGCGGGGCGAGGCCCCGGGGGGCACCAACTCCCCGGCCAGGGCCGGGCGCTCCGCCAGCCGAACCTGGCCAGTGCCCTGCGCGCCCCGGGCGCACGGGCCAGGCTGCGCTGCGCGGAGCGAGCCCACGGGGCAGCGGCTGGGCGCCGTGAACCGTGTCCGCTGGAGCAGCAGCGCCCGCGGGGGAGCGGGGTGGGCTTCTGGGGGCCTCGGTGGCAATTAATCCCCTGGGATTGGGAGCCAGGCCCGCCCCCTCCCCGGCCCCCCTGCGGCGGCGGGGCCCTGCCCGGAGCTGATTGGAGCCGGGCAGCGGGATAAAAGGCTCCGGGGAGGCTCTGCCCCCGTCCATCCTGGGGAGGCAGCGGCCAGCATGACAGGCCGGGAGGAGCCCGCCGAGGGCAGAGCCAAGGGGAAGGCGCTGGTGCCCAGCGCTGCCAGCGAGAAGGCGGCCCGACTGGGCGCCCCGGCCCTGCGCTCCAAGGGCTTCGCCATCACCGACCTGCTGGGGCTGGAGGCCGAGCTGCAGCCGCCGGCCGCCCCCGTGGCCGGCGCGGGATGCGAGGGCGCCGGGGCCGGACTTGGGGGGGTGTCTCTGAGCGGCGGCTCCCTGCCCCTGGGCTTGGGCTTCCTCTGCGGCTTCGCGGCGCCGCCCCCGGCCGGAGCCCCCTGCCTGCTGCCGGCGCACGTCCCCTTCCTGCAGCCCCGGCCGGAGCTGCACCGGCACCCCGGGCCGCCCGCCGGCGGGCGCCAGGACAGCGTCTCGGGTAAGGGCCCTGCCCTGCCCCGCTGCCCCCGGGGCGCGCCCTGCCCAGGATCCCCGTCCCCAGCGGGCCCTGCCCAGGATCCCCCTCCCCTGCCGGGCCCTGCCCCGGGCTCTCCCCCTTCCCCAGCCGGGCCCTGCCCCGGGCTCTCCCCCTTCCCCAGCCGGGCCCTGCCCCGGGGTCCCCCCCCCAGAGCCCGGGGCGCCCCCCAGCCAGCCCCAGCGCCTGACCCCGGACCGGCCAGAGCCGCCGCGGGCCGAGCTCCGCAGCCACGACGCACCCGATGTAACCGGGCCCGGCGCTGTCCGCCCTCGTGGTGCTGAACCGCCCGGCCTGGGCCCGCCGACCGCTGGGCGAGACGCGCCCCACTCCCCGGGGCTGTGCTCGGGGTGGGAGGAGCGAACTCAGCCTGGTCCCAGCCAGCTTCTCAGCCCGTCACCCCTGGGTGCTTCCCTCTGAGCCTCGGGCCTGCCTCCCCTCCCCACGGCGCCCGCTGAATGTCCTTTCCCTCCCGCTGCGCACAGACGAGGACAGCCTGTCCGGGGACAAGGGCGAGCTGAAGACGTCGACTTCCCAGATCAAGAGGAAGAAGCGCCGGCATAGGTACCCGCTCAGCTAGGGGCAGCGGGCTGGGCCTTGGGGGAGCCCTGGCCCTGCTCTTCACAGCACGGATCCCCTGGGATCATGGCATTGCCTGGGCTTGCCTGTCCTCCAGCACCGCGGGCCTGGTACTGGTTCAGGGCTCGACCATGTCTACACTACGGCTTATGGCAACGTGACTGATGTGGCCGCAGGGGTGGGACTGAAGCCGTGTTTATTCTAACTAGTGTTAGTAATGGGCAGCCAAAGGGCTTTTCACAAGAATTAGCAGGGCTGAGAGACAGGAGCAAAGCTGCCCTGCCTAGGAATAAAACTCTCCTGCGGCTCAGTGGCAAATCCTGTGTAAACAGAACCAGACTCAGACCTGATTGCAGGCCAGAGTCATTGTAGACCTCGCCCTGGGGGAGTGCCTGGGGGCCCCTGAAGGAGCTACTGGGGCTCCCCGGGTGGCCAGTAACTGTTTGTTCCTTCCCCAGGACGGTGTTTACTGCTCACCAGCTGGAGGAGTTGGAAAAGGCTTTCAATGACGCTCATTACCCAGATGTGTACGCCCGGGAAATGCTAGCTATGAAAACAGAGCTGCCGGAGGACAGGATCCAGGTAGGGAGCCAGTCCCAGCGCCGGGCTGTCTTGGCTGTCTCTGCGGTCCCCTGCCCACCCCGAGAGCGAACGTGCACAAGGCGAATACACTCCGCGCCCAGCACCCACAGCTCTCTGCCCCCCCTGCCCTAGACACCTGGCTGGGCTCTGTGCCGGAGCCCACTGCTTCGGACCCTAGTTCAACAGCGCCAGGGCCAAATCTTCCCGCCTATCCTCAAGTGGCCCGGTTACTTCAATGACCAACATAGCTAGAGTGGGCCCTGAGTTTTTGCTACTGATGCCCTTAAGAGCAGGACAGTTGGACAGGAGCCAGGACTAGTTATAAGCAGCCCTTTTCCATGGCCACCCTTTGGGGCTGCAGACACAAGGTGAGGGGGGGGGGTGGAACAGGGACTCACTGCCTGAGAGCCCTTGTCTGTGTACAATGGCTGAGGGGAGGCCGCCTTTTTTGGGGGGTGTAAAAGATTTCCTGTGCGCCCAGCACAGAGGAGGTGGCCATGCAGGCAGCTGCTCCGGGGGGGGGGGGGGGGGTTCGTGTTCACTGACTCCCTCTGGACAGCTGCTGGGGAAACATCTGAGTAGGGATCCCCAGCACAGGCCTAGATCTAAAGATCCTGTCCAGTCACGGTAAACCTCATGTAATGGTCTCTCTCTCTCTCTCTCTCAATCCCTCCCCACCCCAACACGCTCTCCAACACACACATTCACACATATGCACACCTGGACCCCGCCCCCCTCCCCGAACACCTTCTGGATATAATCACACATGCCCGTGTACAAACCCCAACCCACACACATGCCCCCTCCCCGGATCTCCCCCCCCCCACCGATCTCCCCCGGGCCCCCAGGTCTGGTTTCAGAACCGAAGAGCCAAGTGGAGGAAGCGTGAGAAGTGCTGGGGCAGGAGCAGTGTCATGGCCGAGTACGGTCTCTATGGGGCCATGGTGAGACACTCCATCCCTCTCCCCGAGTCAATCATCAACTCAGCCAAAAGTGGGCTGGTGGGCTCCTGCGCTCCTTGGCTGCTTGGTAAGACAGCACCTAGTCCAGGGTGGGGTACGCCCTGCTAAGAGGGAACAGCCAGGTAGCTAGGGAGAGCCTGACATGCTTTATATTGAAAACTGTTACAAATCTCAGCCTTTCCCTTCCTTACAAAAATGCCAGTCTTTTTTTTTTTTTTTTGGGTGAGGGGGATTTAAAGTAAACCACAAATCCTTAGGTGGTAATTTTCAGAGTCTGTGTTAAAGTGTTTTGAAAAGGATGTGTTAACGAACGGATTAGAGTGGGTGACCCTTTTATTGCTATACAGTAATAATATACTGTTATTGTTCATTGTTATGATTTTAGCCCGGAGTCAGGGAAATACTTATGCACATATTTAATTTAAAGTTAACTTAAGTGTAACTTAAACTTAAGCCCATGCTTAAGTGAATGTTTGAATAGGTGCTTAATTTATCATGTTGCTGTCGTGCTGTAGAGACACAGGTAAGGAATAGAGCCCTATCTCACTGCCTACTTACATGCCAATAATAGACCCTAGACCCCAGAGAACTCGCAATCTAGGATTTAGACAATAGGCAACCGAGGCACCCAAACTCATTGCCGTCAGATGGAATCTTTCTGCTGACTTCACTGGGCTTTGGATCTGTCCCTAAGGGAAGACATAGACAAATGAGGGGAGAAGAGGAGGATAAGGTAACAGCTGAGCCGGGTGTGTTTGAATTAGTTAGTAGGCACAATGCTCTCAGTTGTCCCAGGTGGATTTAAGCAGTGTGTTATATTTACTTACTCTTCTTCATTCTTGAAGGGATGCATAAAAAATCCATGGATGTTACAAGAAAGCCAGAGAGTGAGGAGAAGATGACAGGCAGCTGGCGATTGGAAGGTCCTGAGGAGGAATTAAAAATGAAGCCAGCAGATCACCAGAGAAGCTCTGGTGACAAACTCAGCTCTATGGACAATTCAGAAGATACAGCGATTGACCTCTCTAGCACAGCAAAGCAAGAGAACAGGAGCGCTTTGAGGCAATGTCTCAAAGGAGACCTCCAGACAGATGGGAAGGACAATGACCACTAAACTCAGGGAGCAGGGGAAGGGCGGGGTGTTAGGAAAATGAGCCTCCTTAACACTTTGGAAAGATAGGACTATTTATTCATTATTTTTTCAAACAATTAATACACAATTTTACATGAATATGAGACATTTTAAAACTGGATCCAGCCAAGATTCCCTCCCCCACAACTTTAAAGCTGTTTGTTTGTAATAAACAGGGCTGAGGGGAAGGTTTTAAAATGTTGGTGTGAAAACGTCACTGGTTTTTGGTTTCAGAGGAACAGCCGTGTTAGTCTGTATTCGCAAAAAGAAAAGGAGTACTTGTGGCACCTTAGAGACTAACCAATTTATTTGAGCATGAGCGCTGTTCCTCTGAAACCTGTCATTATGCAAGGCACTGCATTTAGCCGTATGGAGTGGAAATCTATCAACTGCATGAAAAAACTGGTTTTTGGGCAGCTCTAGTGATAAATCAGGAAAACCTCCCTTTCATTCTGTAACACAAGCAACTGAAAGACACTTCTGCCAGCTAAACAGGACCATGACTGAGAGTGGAGTTATTCCTTCTGGACCCTGTTTGGCGAAAAGACGGTGCAGGACTTAACAGAACCCTTATTTCCAAAGTTACATTCCAACGTTTACTGTGATGTACTGGGTAAGCACCAACGTGGCAATTCTCGGTGTTTAAAATATGCAACTGTTCGGCCTCGAGAAGAAGCAGAAGGTATTCTTAAAAACTGTGGATCAGTTTTTCAGCTCTTGTAAGTTGACATAGTGCCATTGACTTCAAGAGAGCCAGGCCAGTTTACACCAGCTGAGGAGCTGTGTATCAGTCAATACAGCCTTATAAATGAATTATACTGTGTATTTTACTTAGAACTTGTATTGTGCGTGCGGGGGGATATGGGGGGGGATATTTTATGCAATAATTTTCTATGCTTTTGAATGTTATTTGATATACTATGCATAAAAGAACTCACACCTTTATGAAAATCAAGCCATAGCACCCCTAAGAAATTTTATGCTATTTTGTGAATTGTCATAGGAGACTATTTTGTAATTCTTAAATGTCCATAAAACAGTGTTAATGTCAGATCTGTTTCTTGGTCTTTTTATATTTTTGTCTAAAAGCACTTTAGTTATCTGAATTTTCTGAATGTTGCTCTTCCTTTTCTGTCATTTATTTATTATGCATTATTAAATAAAAGTTTTGGGTATCTTTGCTTTTCCATATGTATTTTTCATAGTAGCTCTGCTTGGATACGTCTTCAGAAAGCGTTATGGCTCTGATCCTGCCTAGAATAGTGTATATGTCTGGTTTGTGAGCAGTTTTACTGAAATCCATGGCACTATTCTAGGGCATAAAGTTAAACACATGCCTAGGTCTTTGAGAGGTTGGGCCCTAAATAGACTCGGCAGGGTGCATCCAGGTTAATTAATATCAAGTCATTTTGAAGATGAAAATCATTGTAGATGGGGCTTTCAGAAGTGCCTTAGGAGAAAGGCACCCAATTCCCACGGAAAGTCACAGGGAGATAAGGGCCTACTTTATAAGGGATAGGTATTGATTAAGTTATCCTGCTGTTAATTATTTTGTACAGAAACTCCACTGAACTTGTAGGGGATTTTGTGAGCATATCAAAGGCAAGTAGGGGGCCAATACCTTGCTGTGGTATTGATGTAATGGCCTCATTTAGGCCTGCACCCATTCTTGGTGTTTTCAGGGGGGCAGCTTTGGGCCCTTTGTCTGAGTGCCTCTGTAGATAGAACATGAGAAACAAATGGTAATGTACAAAGCCAAATGTATTTCAAATCCCCCCATGCCCCCCAATAATAGTGCCATAGCAATGGATGTACTGCCCTGTCTCCTTGGCACAGGAATGCTCTCATCTCATACTTCTTTAGGGTGAAAACAGACCCAGACCCATTTCATAGTTCTAACCGCCAGAGTATCCAGGATGGCAGTCGTAAAGTACTAAGGGGTCAGAATGGCATCATTACTCAAAACTCCCCTTTAATTAGTGGAGGGCCAAAGGCCCTCAACTGATGGTGAAATGTGCTCTTCTGAAATATGGGAGGAAGCCAGATATTAAAACCATGTCACTCAAATTGACTTTTGTCTGGAATTTGTACATACTCCACTTAGCACGCTCCTGCTTGTGCATAAGGCAGAATTGGCCCACATGTATGTTGTAACAGCAGTATTGAAACATTTCCAGTTTTATCTGCTGGCCAAAATGTAACAGAAAATGATCAAAAGGCTTTATTAAAATCTGGGTAATTCCAGTCTGGAAACAGTCCCAATACAGATCAGTATATAAATGGCCCTGTAATTATGGTTCACCTGTCCCTGGCTATAGGAGCAATGGGAAACTGGCAGCAACCTCTCTCCAGGGTTTCTAGACTAATTGTTTTTGAACACTGTCAGGATGGCCAGGCCAACCTGGGAGGAGGGAGAAAAGGCAATAGGGGTCGGGGGAGTAGTGGCAGATATGGACTTTGTACAAGACTGTACAGCTGAAAAAGTGACCCCCCCCCATGATGAGGGAAGAGGTCATTCCATCCACGAGCGGAGCCTTGGCACATTCAGTGTCTAATCCTGATTCAGCAGCATTTGCCGATGGTTGATCGGGGCTGTGCAGTGCTGGGACGGGTATTTCCCCATATTTATGTCCCCGCGTTTGGAACAGATGAGGATGGTGGATCTTGGTTACTGACACATATAGCAACAGTGGGGCTATTAGTGATGGCATGGGCAAGAGTGTCTTCACTGAGCGAGCTCAGAGATTGTCCTCAATGACTTGAAATGGAGGGTAGGGGACATGCGGGCTGCATCTGGCTCACTGACAATCCTGCAGGAGAACAGCCTGTCTGAGCCTGAGCTGTACACTGGCTGAGAAACTGCCCGTGGGTGTCTGGTCATAGAAGGGCTCTCTTCCTATAGACCGCAGGTATTTCATACTGTAAGGCAGTGAGGAGCTGCCAATACGTCACCAAGGGGCTTCTGCCTTAGCCACAGTACACAGCGTGTCTCAGGGACGTGGATACTCTCAGGGTAAGATTCCCTTCGGAGTGGGGACCAGGCAGAAAGGCCTCCATATGCCACTTAAGGCTCACGTTGGGGCAAGTCTGTACAGCAGCAGGGAGAGGTCCCTGTACAATGCCTCCATGCCACAGAGAGGGTCTCTGGGCTGGCCCCTGATAGACAGAAAGCAGTGATGAAGGCAGGCTGTTTTAGCAGACTAGATGTGACTAGTGTGACCAGACAGCAAGTGTGAAAGATCGGGACATGTTTTTCCCCCAGGAGGGCCGGTATAGTTGCTTAAATAAGACAAAGCCCCTAATATTGGGACATCTGGTCACCTGAATGTGAACACAAATCATAACCATCCAGTCACAGCAACCAGGAGTATTTGTCTGACTCTCAGGAACAAGGGTCTGATCCAGATCCTAGATAAGTGACTTCAGTGGGGTAGGATCAGGTCCTAACTCATTGATGACAGGGATGAACCAGCAAAGGGCTAGAGAGTCTATTTAGATTATAAACTCTTCGGGCCAGAAACGGTCTCTTACTAAATATCTTTGTACAGCCCTTAGCCCAGTAAGCCCCCCAAATCAGCTAGGACTTATAGATGCTACTGTAACGAATGATGCTGATGTTATAATAAGACTAAACTCTTTGGGGGCAGGGACAGTGCTTGTACGGTACTGAATACAATAGGGCCCAGAGGTGCTACTGTCTGATAATAATTTGATTTTTCACCCCTGATTTAGTGAATGACATTCTTGGTACAACAAGAGTATAACACTATTCCAGAGACAGCCACCTCCACCCTGGGTGGTCCAGAATGGAAACATGTAAAATGTGGTAAATAATTCTGTGATGGGATCCCTGGAGAGCAGCCTGGGACCGTGAGACCACTGTCTCATATAGCAACAGCGGGGCTGTTTCAAGTGATTATAAGGGACAGGCAAAAAGTCAGAGTGGTTTCCAAAAGAAAAGAAAATATAAGCACGCAGTCTAAACTCTCAACCCTATTAGACTGGGCAACATCTAGATCATAGAATTGTAGGACTGGAAGGGACCTCCAGAGGTCATCTAGTCCAGTCCCCTGCACTCAAGGCAGGACTAAGTATTATCTAGACCATCCCTGACAGGTGTTTGTCCAACCTGCTCTTTATCTCCAATGACGGAGATTCCACCACCTCCCTGGGGAATTTATTCCAGCTGACAGCTAGGAAGTTTTTCCTAATGTCCAACCTAAACCTCCCTTGCTGCAATTTAAGCCCATTGCTTCTTGTCCTGTCCTCAGAGGTTAAGGAAACAATGTTTCTCCCTCCTCCTTGTAACAACCTTTTATGTACTTGAAAACTGGTATGTCCCCTCTCAGTCTTCTCTTTTCCAGACTAAACAAACCCAATTTTTTCAATATTTCTTCGTAGATCATGATTTCTATACCGTTAATCATTTTTGTTGCTCTTCTCTGGATTTTCTCCAATTTGTCCACATCTTTCCTGAAATGTAGCACCCAGAACTGGACACAGTACTCCAGTTGAGGCCTAATTAGCGCAGAGTAGAATGGAAGAATTACTCCTCCTGTCTTGCTTACAACACTCCTGCTAATACATCCCAGAATTATGTTTTGCTTTGTGTTTTTTAAGAACCCCCCCCCCCAAAAAAAACACAAAAAAACCCAACAACTGTTGACGCATATTTAGCTAGTGGTTCACTATGATCCCTAGATCCCTTTCTGCAGTACTCCTTCATAGGCAGTCATTTCCCATTTTGTATGTAGATTAAGCAGTTTCTCACCCCACTGGATATTGCAGTTCATAGTACACAGGTTTCACCCTTGAAACCTGGGCCAATCTCCTCTGTTGGAGTCTTCAGTCTTCTGAGTGTCTTTTTCGCTTGCAGCATAGGTAGGGGAAGGAGAAAGGCCAGGCATGGGCCCGTGTTCTGTTTTATACCCTTAGTCCAGGTGCTTGCAGAACACAAGTCCAGACATGTCTGGTGGGCATTGCCGAGTCCCCAGACAAGGTTCAGCAATTCCCCTGGTGTGGCCTTATGCAAGTGAGTCATTGAATTGCAGTTCCCTTGCTGGACAATGGCTGTTGACAATTGTTTGACACCTGCCTGGATGCTGGTTACTTTCCTTGGCTTTGTCTCTGGGCACTTCCCAAACCCACAGCATATTTTAGTGACAACCATAAAACACAATTCTCATAACTTCATATGCATTAATGATATATATATTTAGACAGAACAGTGACTTTCAGCAGATCATAACCTTTCCCCTGATACCTCATACGGCCTGCTTTATATGCCATATCACAATGATCTATAAATGAGGAGTATGGGGGTGACAGGGTGCTCCCCCAAGGTATAGAATGTCACAAATTCCACAACATCTCTTTCAATAGATCTAGGTTGCAACATTTCCTGCCACGTTTACATCTCTTCTCTGTGCCAGATGTTCAGCTCTATCCTAGGATTTAAAACAATCTGCTGAACTAATCATCAAAGAGGGGGAGGCACAAAGAAGAAAAAAAAAAAGTGAACAAAATGAGCTTATTTCAATGTGGGTCCCTGAGACTGACTGTGGAGAATGCATTTTGAGTGTTTATACAGAGACCGAGGGGTCTTCTTAGAATGGACCTACACCAGACTTTGTAAAATGAAGGCAGTGGGGTTTTGTTTGTAGCAACATCTGCATTCTGCCATCACTGGATGGCTTAGTAACATTCATTTTTAACTGGCATTTTATCTAGGCTTATCCTGTCAAGCTGCTTGATGGACTTTTAGATTGGAAGATTAAGCAAATGTGAAGATTTTAACAGAGCGCCCCCCACTGTAAAACGGAGGTGATTGGGCAGTGGAGAAAATGTGTCATTCATAAGGCAGCAATGGTCCTGTGATTTTCTGTGAGGTTCCAGAAGTGCTGATCTAGCCTGCTCCAGAGTCCATGGAAGTGAGCAAGTCTTTCCATCGCTTTCATGGGCCCCATGTTCCCATCCTCCTCTTAGTCCACAATCCATACGTAGATGTTGGAGCTGGGGGGCTGTCACGCTCCCTGGCTTGAAGTGGATTCCATCGTATCCAGGGTTTACAGTTTGGCTCAATGGTTCTCAGCACCCCCACTATCCGCATTGTTCCAGCCCCCCTGAATCCATATCATCACCTAGCTGTTGATTAGACAGCACAGAAAATTACTGTTTATTGAGCAGCCCCATGTCCTGGCTTTATGTAGGACACCAGGAATCCTTGCACATGCAGATTCTTCAGTTTTCCTGCCACCAAAGGTCCCACAGAACAGCACACCCTTGAATACAGAGAAAGCCAAACAGCCAG
Source organism: Caretta caretta (assembly GCF_965140235.1). Classification (NCBI taxonomy): domain Eukaryota; kingdom Metazoa; phylum Chordata; order Testudines; family Cheloniidae; genus Caretta; species Caretta caretta. The sequence continues at coordinate 210,580,278 of NC_134208.1, read as the reverse complement.
GGCTAGACCGGGTAAGCCCTGGGAGAGGCGGTCATCAGTATCTTAGACACACCTCTGAGGCACAGTCGTCCCCCCCCCACCCCAGTTTGCCCCTTGCTCAGGGAGGGGGTGTTCATAATTTGCCACTGGTCATTACCTGCAGTATAGTATAACACCAGCCATGCCAGTGGGCTGTGCACTGGGGCAGAACCAAGCCCCTGCCCGTTCCTCATCTCTCCCTGCCCACTCCCACCTGCTCTGGGGGCACACAGAGTAAGCAGGCCCCCAGCGCCCGTTTACCAGACTATGTGCCCAGCACACGCAGGGATAGAGGGGGATTCATCGTTCTATTAGTCTCCCACTTACGCTTGCTTCTTTTTGTCTCTTCCTTTGCTCAGTGGGTTGAGCCGGCGCCCTCACCCCACTCAATACACATTACTGGAGGGGCTCAGTGCACAGGTGTTGCAGAACTGAGCTCTCCAGTCCAGATCTTCAGAGGTTTTTAGGCCCCTAATTCCAATTAAAGTCAATGGGAGTTAGGCACCTAAATACCTTTGAGGATCTGGGCCTGAGTTCCCATGGCTTTATTCCAGCCCCTAGCGTGGATGCACAGGGCTTCACACTGTCCGCAGCAGCACACACGGCTCCTCTTCCATTCATTTCTCACCTCAGGGTACAGTCTGGATCATGGGCCAAGAGTTTCAGACGTGACTAGTGATTGTGGGTGGCCCATTTGAGACACCTTAAAGGGGCCGAATTTTCAGAGAGAAGCTGCCCAGCCATTTCAGAAAGTCCAGCCCCTCAAACACAATTCAAGTTGGGCATGGAGGCCTCTCAAATCACTAGCCGCCCCCTCCCCCAGAAAATCTTGGCCATGATCTCCCCATTTTCTCACCAAGGAGCGGATGGGGCACGGACTATGGTGAATACGGCAGCTCACAAGGACTTCAACACTGTTGCCTAAACAGCAGTGCTAGGCACGACTACAGAACACAAGGTGGCAATGTTCCTTTATTTTTATTACCACAGCCCCAGGACAGACAGAGTTGCTGAAGAAATGATATCTAGTTCCCCACGCCCCCATGTGCGCACAGCTAAGTGCTGTGGCTGGTGCAGTTCAACACCTTTCAGCCTTGGTGTTAACCCGTCAGGGGTTAACCCTTGGCAGGGTTAGGGCTCAGGGGGCTGATGCGTTGGAGCACAGACCTTGTGCAGAAAAATTAAAGAGTCTTTTTTTGGTTATCAAACTTTTTATTTCTGTAAAGTGCGAATTAGTGGGCTGAGGACAAGCTTTTCATAAAAGCCGAAGGCCCAGATCAATGGGAGTTAAGTGTCTAAGTCTTTGTGGGTCTAGCCCATTGTGACTTAGGAGCACACATTCCCTGGACTTTCAGCAGGACTATATAATACTGTATCCCATTGACATCCAATGGGACGTGTGCTCCTAAGTCACTTAGATGCTTCTGAAAATCTGCCCCCCCTTTATCCTCAGATGTGTGGGAGCTACTTGTGGCTCCTCTGAGGGGCAGGAAGAGAGCGGTAAGTGCAGGGAGCAGCCAGCCAACCAGAGACTGAAGCTGCCAGGAGCAGCTGAAACTGGGACTGTTGCACTGGAATGGGATAGGGTGTAAGAACATAAGAATGGCCCAAAGGTCCATCTGGCTCAGGATCCTGTCTTCTAACAGTGGCCAATGCCAGGCGCCCCAGAGGGAATGAACAGAAGGTGCCACAAGTACTCCTTTTCTTCTTTGATCCATCCCCTGTCACTCATTCCCAGCATCTGGCAAACAGAGGCTAGGGACACCATCCCTGCCCCTCCTGGCTAATAGTCAAGTTCATGGAGGACAGGTCCATCAATATCTAGTTCTGTTTTGAACCCTGTTATAGTCTTGGCCTTCACAACATCCTCTGGCAAGGAGTTCCACAGGTTGACTGTGCATTGTACGAAAAAAAAATACTTCCTTTTGTTTGTTTTAAACTTGCTGTCTATAAAAAGTGGGGCCCAGTTAGGGCCACTCCTGCCCCCCAGCACCCTCCAGAGTCAAACTATGCAGGGGAGTCTCCCCCCATGGAGTCACTAGGACCCATGCTGTGTCCCCTCCCCACACCTCCCCAGCCAAGTGGCTTTGGACAAAGAACTTGCAGTGAGGAGCCAGGCAGAGGCTGAAGCAGAGCAGCTGTCAGAGCAGCGAAAGCAGGGACCCCAGACAGTGATGTCAACCCTGTCCCTGACGGTCACTCACACCTGCCCTTCATACCTGCCACCTCCTTCTCCCTGACCTGTCTCCTCCCCGTCCCCTCAGCACCCCCTCTCCCTGCTCTTGTGTCCCCGGTTAGTGCCATCACCCGGCTCCCTCTGCACGTACCTTCTAGCCCTTACCCCAGCCAGGATCTCTCCTGTCTATTTAGGCTCTAAGCTCTTTGGAGCAGGGACGGTCTCTCATTCTATGTTTGTCCAGCATCTAGCACAAGGGATCCTGCTCTTGGTTGGTCAGGGGGCATTACCGTAACCCCATGATTACTAACATATGCCACTTTCCTGCTCACCCTACTCCTAGCTGTGACTGGAGACCCACCTAGCCCCTGGTGTTGTTCAGAGCAGGCTAAAGGGGCCGCAACCCCAGTCATGGATTGCCAGCTCGCAGTGCATGCTGGCCAGGCTCCCCACCCATCCCTCTGTGAGGGTGGGCTGAGAAGGAGAGCATGCAAGGATGGGACCAGCAGAAAGGGGATTTAACAGGGCACCGAGTCTATGCTGCCGAGTTGGATGGTGTCAATCCCCACCCATCCTCACCTTCTACCAAAAGACAAAAGGCAGAACAGAATCCCCTCCCCTAATCCCAGGGAGAATCCTCCAGGTCACTGGTGGAGCTCCCCTTTTTCCTCTTCTTTATCCCTGTGACAGGGTCAGGACTCACCAATGCAGCACCTCCTGCTGGCACGTGTGGGAATTAGCGTTGTCCATTGTGGAGCACCCTCTGCCGGTGGTGTCCCGTCCGTCGTCTGCTGTGCCGGTATCCGGACTCGCATTGCTCCCCGCTCGGTGACATCCACTTCAGGACACTGCCCCCTAGTCCATCCTTACCCCCTTCCAGGGTGGGGTGGGTTAACAGCAGTCTTCCAACTCACCCCTCCCGCAGTGCCCAACCACAACTCCCAAAGTCTAGCTCCTCTGCTCAAGGGCCAGTTGCAGTCTGTCATGCCCACTCCTCCATGCCAGGTGCAGTACGGGGGGGGGGGACCCAGACCCACCCACTGCTCTGGGTCCCAACCCAGGGACCCTCTAGTAGCAGCCTCTCCACCCTCCTTCTCTCCCCTTGTCTGTCCATCCTTCCTGGGTCACTTCCCCTCTGACCCCTTGCACCCTCTAGGCCTCTCTGGTCAGGGCCTGCAGTCTGACAGGTAACGGAACGGAACGGAACGGAGCGGAGCCGAGCCGAGCCGAGCCGAGCCGAGCCCATTTCCTTAGCTCAGGAAACAGCCCTTCACCTCTGAGAGAGACTCACTGCTTTGCTCCTGGGCAGCCTTTTTATAGGGCCTAGCCTGGCCCTGATTGGCTGCCCTCGACTCTGCACTGATTGGCTCCCCCACAGACCCTCTTTGATTGGCTGCCATTCTGCGCAGTCACTCTGGCCTGTTGTAGCCCAATCTTGCCAGGGGGTGGGGCACCGCCCCACCACAATCCCCCTAGCCTAAGGGATAACTTTGTGACCACCATTGTTCTGTACCTGGAAGATTGGAACGATTCCTTTGGGAGCTTATCCACACAACTTCTTTATGTTCAGCACCAGGTCCCCAGCAGTAAAAGGATCAGAGATGGTGGCACCAGCAGGAGGGAGGTCTTCCTGCTGCAGGCAGAAGAGACACTCTAGAGTCAGGCTGCTAAAACTGCAGGCCTAGTAATCTACATAGAGCCAAAGCCAGGCTAGGGAGCGAGGTGCCAATCTGAGCCTCGGAAGGTACGTCTACACTGTGAAAAAAGACCTGCAGCATGGCCGCAGCGGGCTCAGGGCAGCTGACCTGGTCTTGCGGGGCTATACAATTGCAGTGTACAGCCTGGGCACTGAGACCCCACAAGGGGGAGGGTCCCTGAGTCCGGGATCCAGCCTGAGCCCAAACACCTACACTGCAATGTTATAGCCCTGCCCCCCAGGCCCGTGAGGCCATCAGCTGAGCCGATACCCAGTGCTGCAGACTTCTGATCGCAGAGTAGATATACCCAGAGAGTGAAGTAATGGAACACCACAGCCCTTTAGCAATCAGGGTGAGCTAGCTCTGCTCAAGGAAAGTTTCTGGTGCCTTCTGTGCATGCTATGACTTCCTGCTTGAGAAGTGCTTTGAAGACGTAGCCGTACAGCTCCAGAGAAGTGATGTTATCATTCAAGCTAATTTGCAGAAGAGAAGCACCACGTGCAGGAGAAAAGGAAATGAACAGAAGGGAAGTTATATAAAACTGAACAGAAAATAAGATGAAGCAAAGAACTGAAGCCTCTAGAGTGAGAATGTTTTCCTCACCTTAATACTTCGGAGCCAAGTTGAACTCTAGAGGTAACTCTGGGGCAAGGTTTCTAGGAATGAAAGAGTGTATTCTCCTGGACCAGGCAAAGTGATGTAGCTTTATTGGCTTCAACAGAGCTGTGCCGATTTAGGCCAGCAGAGGATCTGGCCCATTTGTTCTAAAACACAGCTCCAGCTGGCTGTGCATTTTGAAGGGTTACATGGAAAAGATCTGGGACAGCACATGAGAACTTATTTTCTTTCAAAGAAAAATCCCCTTTGGGGAAGCAGGAAGGAGTGCGAACAAAGCACACAAAGACAGCTGATTCACAGGACTATTTGTTCCCTCTTGTTGTTCCTGCCAAACCACAGAAGGGACCTGCCTGATGTTAGAACAAAGGAAAGGCACAAAGGCTGCCGATGGTCAAAGAAGCCAGCAAGAACATTCCAGCTCCAGGAGACAAACACCGAGGGGACAGCCTGCAGCTTTACCACAAGCCTCGGCAGTGCATAGTTGTGATCGCCCAGGAGAAGCACAGAACAGATTCTGGGCCCTACAGTTACCTTCCTGCTTAGCCCCTTGCTCTGGGGGACAAATGGGTGTAGTCATTTGGTGGTATATGTTTTACCTCCACTTGTCACTGGGGCTGATGGCGACATGTGCTGGGCCACAGTGAATATGGGCCAGGGTGGCTGCTAGGGAGGATGGGCTACAAACCAAGTCTGACCTCTGATGGGTTCATCTCACTCATGCTGATGAAGGGCCATTGAGTTCAGTGCACTTATTCCTGGTTGATCCTGGGAGCAGTGAGAGGTGAGTCTGGCTAGGTGACTTCAGTGGGACTGCACCAGAGTTAACTGAAAGCAGAATTTGGCCCTACTAGTTAAACAAGGGACAGAGCTAATTTGTAATGATGAAGTGAGGGCAGTTGGAAAGTGTACCGATAGCACTGAACACCTGCCAATTTTGCTTGTGGTTACTAAGAACCATGGTCAGCACATTAGCTAGTTCTTTCTGTAGCTGCTTGTGATGCTTCAGTCAGTCTGCGGAGAGCAGTTGTTAACAGGGAGGCAAGGTGCCAACAGAACTTGCTACAGAGCCTGCAGTTAAAGCTGAGTGAAGCTCGGTGGTTTTATTTCGCTAGGGACTGCGAGAGTATTTGGGTGCAGACTGCATCCATTTGCAAAACTCCTTCCCCACTTGGTGTTTTGCTTTGAGAACAGCTGTGTTCATCAGAAATAAACAGAGGCTGAATATATGGCAAAATAGGATAAGCCTGTAGCAAACTGTATTTGTAATATGTCTTAACTTGCTTGAGAGCAGCCCATTGGATTGCATTCCAGAGTAGTCAACACGCAGTGAGGAGCTGTAATTCCCAGCACGGGTAGATGGACGGGCACTTCTCCAGCTGCAGGCCAGGGGTGGGCTGGCTGGGTGGCACAGGCTAGCTGCCAGAGTGCAATGTCCCCCACTCCCCTGAGTATGTCCCTGGGCTGACAGCCCATGCACCATGGGCGCACTGCTGTTTTCAGGTGCTAGCTTGAGCACGGGTACATCTACCTGGGAATCACGCCTCCCTGCTGCAGCGTAGATGTACCCACAGGCAGCTGCCTTGGCCAGGAAAGGGTCTTGTCACCTCACTGAGCAGCCATCACTGAGGAGCCATCAAGACTGCAATCTGGGGCCCACAGTTTTGATCGTCTCCCAGCGGCTGGCCCCTACCCTCCTGGAACAAGGGTCTCTCCACATGGGGCCCACAAGGGGGAGGACTGTGTGGCTGGGTGGGGGTTGGAGGTTCCCGGTGGCAGAGAGACAGAGACCCTACTTTGCTGCAGCGTGCAACGGGCTGGCCTGACCACCTGTCAGGACTAGTAGGAGGGAGCACAGCAGGGACTCTGCCCCGCTGGAAAGGCCGACAAAAGCAGACTCGTGGAAGGGGAGAGATCGGACCAGGGGAGGACGCGTCTCAGGACTGCTGTTGTTTTCTGTAACTCTCGAGTACTTGCCTTCCACCGCGTTGTCCCTACGCTAGAAGCCGAGTGCCCACAACCTCAGCAGAGCGCTGCGGTACAGGGGTTGGCAGGTGTGAACACCTAGGAGGGTCAGAAGCCCTGGTTTCAGGGTCTAGGGTGACTGGGTGGTAGCACCCTGTGTTCCAAGGAAGGCGTCAGAAGAAAGGTCTGAACCTAGACGTGTTCCCTGTAGACCCAGAGACTAGACTCTGCCTGGACCCAGCTGGCTGGGAGCGTGTGAGAGCCAGTGGCTGGGCCCCCTCAGAAGGCTGGGGATGGTCCGGGGGGGACATGGGTGCAGTGGTAACAGAATAATGGCCACTTTCAGGTTAGACTTACGTGACATCACAAGTGCAGAAGACAGAGGCGGATTAGGGGTTTGTGGTGCTCTGGGCCAGAGCAAGTGGGGTCCCTTCCTCACCCCTTTTGCCTGCAGCCCCCCTGCCTCCCTCAGTGCTCCTGCCAGGGAAATGAGGTGGGGGCATGGGGGCTTCCTCCACCCGGTGCTCCTGCCGGGGAGCGGGGTTGGGGCACAGGGTCTTTCTCCGCTGCTGGCAGAAGCACTGGGCTGATAGGTGGACTGGGGCAAGCCCCCGTTCCCACTCCCAGGCAGGAGCACCAGATGGAGTGGGTCAGGGCATGGGGTGCCCATATTTCTAGGGGCCCCCAATTGGCCAGGGCCCCTGGGCACAGGACCTGTTGGCCCAGTGGCTAATCCACCACTGGCTGAAGTCTCAAGACAAAACAACACAATCAGTCAAAGGCGGGAAGAGCGTACACACTGCGGGTGTGTCCCAGCATGGCTGGGCAGGGCAGAGCAGCTCTTCCCTGACTAGCGCCCCTCACCTCTTCGTGTGACTCAGCCCTCTGGCCAGGTTACGTTTTAGCTCCATCCTTTCTGGGGTATCATCACATCCAGCACAGTCATAGCCCCAGTGTTTACATCCTGCCTTTGGACTCTGGGCCCTGTGGTCCTTGCACCCCTGCTCTTGCGGTTTTTTAAGCTTATCTCCTCAGGGGCTTTGCACCAGCTTCCTAGGCAGATCCTCCCATTACACTGGGTTTCAGTTCAGGGACCCTAGAACCAGCAGCCAAAGCCTGCTGCTTCTCTAGATTCTTCCTCCAAAGCACACCCCTCCGCTCAGGACTCCTGTGAGCGGGTTCCCTGCAGAGTTTCATTCTGTGGGCCCTCCGCCTGCAAGTGCTGCCCTGCAGAACTCTTCCAAAATCACCTGCTGCTTCTGGGTTCAGTCCCCCCTGTTGAGCCAGTTCTTTCCCCTGGCCTAGGAGCCTCCACGCAAGCTTTCTGCTGGTGGGGTTCCCAGCTGTGGTCAGTTCTGCCCAGAGAGGCACTGCAGAGCGCCTGTTCCCCTCAGTAAAGCCCCTTTCTGCTCCAGATGTCCTGTCTTTACAGCACCACCCAGCTCCTCCCCATCAGCTCTCATCCTTAATTGGGCCTCACCCACCCTCCAGGTGCAACAAGGTGGGTTGACTGGCCTCTCCCGCTCTCTTTAACTCTTCTCGAGCCAGGATGGGGCATAAGCCGCATCACACCACATTTGCACTAAACTGGGCCCAGATTAATTGCAAGCTTCCCAATACTTGCTGGGCCAGATTCAGACAGCCCCACTCACCCCCAATAGATCCTCGCTCAACAAAGACTCCCACTGACTTCAGCGGCACTGTGCATGGAGCTAGGCACCATGCAGCATGAGAAGGGCAGCAGAACCTGGCCAGAGGGGGATCTTTCTATGACCTTTCTGTAAGTCTGCGTGCACCAAAACATGAAAGCAGGGTTGTGGTTTCAGTGCAGCTGTTTCACACAGCTCCCCTTGGGAGACCACAGCACAATTACAGACACTGTAGTGCAAGTTTATCCCACTTCACACGTGTTTCTGTTTTATACCCCTTCCCCACCCCTTTTCCTGTTACTTTTCACAAAGGCCCAGCTCCTCAAAGGTATCTTGTAGCAGATGGTCTGTTTGGGCCCCGAAAGTGAAGCAGCATGTGCTAGCCTATGTTTGGCTGGCCCACTTGCTCACCTTCCCCTGTGCCACTTCCTCCATGCGTTGTGACCTCAGATGCATCATACATGCGAGGTCACATAGGTGCTGGAACCAGGGATGCTGGGGGAGCTGCCACATCCCCTGGCTTGCAGTGGTTTCTATCATACGCAGGGTTTTCCGTTTGGTTCAATGGCTCTCAGCACCCCCAATATAGACATTGTTCCAGCACCCCTGCGCGGTCACGCCATTTGGAGAAAAATGGCAGCCTCCACAGACTAGGAATTGTCACGACCCCAACTGCTGATTTAGGGGTCATGGTAGAAACCAGCTGAACATGATCTCACTGTGCGATGTTGGTGCTAAGACATCCAGTGCAACCCTTGGATGCATAGGTAGGGGAATACAGAGTAGAAGTAGGGAAGTATTATTACCCCTGTATATTGCCTTAGTGAGACCATTACTAGAATACCGTGTCCAGCTCTGATGGCCACACTTTGAAAAGGAGGTTAACAATTCAAAAGGATTCAGAAAAAAAGCTATAAGACTGATTCCAAGTTTGGAAAACCTGCCTTACAGTGAGAGGCTAAAGAAGCTCAGTCTATTTAAGTTAAGAGATGACTTAATTATGATCTATAACTACCTACATGGGGTGAAGATTTCTGACACTAGAGAGCTGTTAAATTTAGCAGACAAAGACATAAAAAGATCCAATGGCTGGAAGCTGAAGTGAGACAAATTCAGACTGAAAATAAGGCACAATTTATTTACAATGGGGATAATTAACCACTGGAACAAATTTTCTAGAGATCTGGAGGCTGGCCCTATCACCTGAGGTCTTTAAATCATGACTGGATGCTTTCTAAATGATATGCTGTAGCTCAACCAGAAGTTATGATCTTGAATCAGGAACCAAGTTCTCTAACCTGTGTTAAGAAGGAGGTCAGATTAGATGGTCATAATAGTCCCATGTGGCCTTGAAATCTGTGACTTTATGAAAATGTATGAACCTTTAATAAAAAATGGAGTAAATCAGACAGGTTAGCTTTGGCCATGGGTGCGGAGGTAAAGCAGCAAGCACAAGATCTGACTGGAATAGAAGTCTCAAGCCTTTCTGGATAAAGGAAAACAAAACTCAGTTTGTCTTGGAAAATATGGGAAACCAGAGCTAAATGAAAAGATTAAAATTATTGTACAGAAGGACATCAAAGCATCTGACCCAGCTTCCCTCACTGAACTCTGGATCTCCAGAGCTCTGAATTTGAAGATAATTGATGAAACAAACCATCTGCTCAAGCAGGAAACCATGACCAGTGCATAAAGAATACAATTTTTGAACCTAGAGTTGGTCTGAAAGTGGGGTCTTTTTCCATGGACATTTTTTTTGTTGAAACTTCAAATACAAAAATATTTCAGATTAAAACCAAAATATTTTGACTCGGAAATGCTGTCACGGTGCCTCATGGGAGTTGTAGTTTGGGTGTTCTGTGATTCCATTCTTTTCTATAGGCTGGGTTTCCTATAGCTCCCTTGATGCACCAAGGTCTTTGCTCTTGAAGAAGGGAGGTGGTACATCACGGAAGTCCCTACCCATGGTGCATCATGGGAAATATAGTCTTGCCAGGGAACCCAGCTCATAAAGCAGAATGGGACTCGAGGCAACCAAACTACAACTCCCATGAGGTATGGCGACAGCACAGCCCAATCAACATCTTTCCTTCTCAGCCACAATATTTCATTTTTGATGTTTGTTTGTTTTTTCTACAAAAGCAGAATTTTTCCAGGGAAAGCAGACACTTCACAGAAAATGTTGCTTAGTTGGAAACCCAATTTTTCATTGAAAATAATTTTGATGGGGAAGTTCTGACCAATCCTAGCTGAACCTCCTAATTTATGAAGAATGACCCATATTCTTATATGCCAGTAGGTGGCACTCGTTCCATTAACGATCTACATGTACAAATACATATAGCTAGCACATAGCCTTCCTCTAACACCACACAGGTGGAAAGATCCCTCAGGCTGCTGTGAAAGCGAATAACTTAGTAACTAACCCAAAAGAAGTATTAATATTTCTAGTGTTCAGAAAGGGGATAGAGAATTACCTTAGCACTGCAGAAACAGACTTTGTTGTATAGATATAGATATACAAATAAGTAAAAGTGTATCTGTTCTCAGATATCAGCCCTGTCATACAGGTGAAGACTCCTACTGTGTCAGGAATTCAAAGGTGTTGATATTGTAGCTACTTTGCAGGTCCCTGAGAAAATCCAGGTTAATCATCAAACTAAAATTTATGTGTTTGGGAACATTTCTGGAATGGGAAAATTTAAATAAAATTATATTTGTTGTTACTGCTACCCAAGAAAGTTTCTCGATTTTAATCCTGGAGGCGAGGACTAGAGCCTGTTACTCTGAGAAGAGAAATGAGCCCTTTTAATAGTAAATGTTCTATGAGTGAGCAGAATTTGAGTATCACTCCCATGCTTTTGCATTGCTTCTTGAGGCACATGAACCCCGCAGACAGTACAGCCCTGTCAGGCCAAATGTGTGCTTAAAACGAACGGTTCCTCATCAGCCATTGCTTCCAAAGTGTACGTGTACTCCCCTTCTGCACCCTGCCCCAGGCACCGCTCAGTGTTGAGTGGTGGGATGATGACATCCCAGGTAAACTGCCCCTATAAACAGCTCGTTTTTGTTTGTGAGTGGTGCTGTTGAGAAATCAGAAACCCGTAATGCAGCCATTCCTGTACGTGGGTTTGCTGAGGGGCAGGAGAGTGGGCATGGGTATGGACCACACAGCCACATACAGATGTTTTGTACCTCTCTAGATAGCAAAGCTGTAGTTATCCGTTCTTTATGTTCATCAAGATGTTCTTCACTGAGGACAAACAGTAACTATGCTTATTAGACAGAAGTGATCTGAGAATTTTGTCAGCCACAGCGCTCTCCTCCACTACGATACATGTACCTTCCTTTCGTTTGTCTGCACGTCTGAGATGTGCCCAGATACCAGGGTGAGGGCGCAGACAAGAAAAAGGAGGACCCAGAGGCAAGATGTGTGTCAGAACTAGCGCCCGTGGTATACCGTCACACTAAGGATCCTGCAGAGTAAATATTCCCTGCGCTAATCTGCCGCAGAGTGATGTCTTCTCTAGGCGTGAAATGACTCCTCGGGCCTGATTCTCTTCTCACGCTGGTAATGTAGCAGTGTAACCTCACTGGCAGGAGTGAACACTGGTGTAATTGAGTGCAGAATCTGCTACCTGTCTGGTTTGACTCTGTCTTTTCAACCTCCCCTTGGATGTTAGGGGGAAAAAGTCAGCTTAAAAAAAGAAAAGGAGGACTTGTGGCACCTTAGAGACTAACCAATTTATTTGAGCATGAGCTTTCGTGAGCCACAGCTCACTAAAAAAAAAAATCATCTGAGGCCCCTCTGGAAAAGAAACGGTGGGACAGAGAATAAGTTTCACCCTGGGCAACGCCAGTGCTTGGCGGCTGACAGGAGGGATGTTTCTATGGGGTACCAGGGATAGGGTCAGGGGAGGGAGAAGTGTGTGGGAGTTGGGGAGGGTGATGTGCAGGGGACGATTGGGAAGGCTGTAAGGAGGATGGGGGTTCAAGTGAATGTATGGGGATAGTGTAAGGGGTGTACATAGGGGCTACGGAGAGTATACCTGGAGGGCTGTGAAAGTGATGGGGGAGTGTACGGGGGGGGGGTTAGCAAATGTATAGGGGAATGTGCAGGAGTTTATAGGATGTTCAGGGGTTTAGGGGCTGTATAGGGGTTTGGGGGAATACAGGGTGTATAGAGATTTAGGTGGCATATGGAGGCATTTATGGGTTGTATAGGGATTTAGGGGATCCTAAGGGAGGGTGTGCGGTTTAGAGGGTTATGGGGGAGTGTATCGGGTGTATAGGGGAGGGCATGGGAGGTTAGAGGGTGCATGGGGCGTACAGGGGATTAGAAGGCATATGGAGGAGTGTATGGGGCCCACAGCAGTTTAGGAAGTATATCTGGAGTGTATCAGGGAAGAGAGGGTTTAGGGGGTGTACAGGGAGGGTAGGGGGAAGTATATGGTGCATAGGTCTTGGGGGTATATGGGAGAGTGCACAGGGCGTAGAGGTTCAGGGTGTGTACAGGGGAGTGCACAGGGTGTATATGGGTTTAGGGGGTGTATAGGGGAGTGTACAGGGCATGTAGAGGAGTTTAGGGGATGTATATGGGGGTGTCGAGGGCTTTAGGGGCTGTATGGGGGGCTGGGGGATTACAGAGGAAGGTAGGGGGCGCAGGGGCTGCCAGGGAGCATCTAGGGGGTTAGTTGTGTGTGGCTCAGGGAGGGGCTGAGGGCGGGGGGCAGGAGGGGCGGGGGGCACGAGCAGGGATTAGGGGGCGGGGAGGGGCTGAGGGCGGGGTCGCGGGCAGGGATTAGGGGGGCGGGGGGCCCGGAGGGGCTGAGGGCGGGGGTCGCGGGCAGGGATTAGGGGGCGGGGGGCCCGGAGCAAGGCGGGGGGCAGGAGGGGCTGAGGGCGGGGGGCGCGGGCAGGGATTCGGGGGGCGCGGGGAGCGGCTGAGGGCGGGGGGCGCGGGCAGGGATTCGGGGGGCGGGGGGCGCGGGGAGGGGCTGAGGGCGGGGGGCGCGGGCAGGGATTCGGGGGGCGGGGGGCAGGAGAGGCTGAGGGCGGGGGGCGCGGGGAGGGATTCGGGGGGCGGGGGGCCCGGAGCAGGGCGGGGGGCGCGGGGAGGGGCTGAGGGCGGGGGGCGCGGGCAGGGATTCGGGGGGCGCGGGGAGCGGCTGAGGGCGGGGGGCGCGGGCAGGGATTCGGGGGGCGGGGGGCAGGAGAGGCTGAGGGCGGGGGGCCCGGAGGGGCTGAGGGCGGGGGGCGCGGGGAGGGATTCGGGGGGCGGGGGGCCCGGAGCAGGGCGGGGGGCGCGGGGAGGGGCTGAGGGCGGGGGGCGCGGGCAGGGATTCGGGGGGCGGGGGGCGCGGGCAGGGATTCGGGGGGCGGGGGGCAGGAGAGGCTGAGGGCGGGGGGCGCGGGCAGGGATTCGGGGGGCGGGGGGCAGGAGCGGCTGAGGGCGGGGGGCGCGGGCAGGGATTCGGGGGGCGCGGGGAGCGGCTGAGGGCGGGGGGCGCGGGCAGGGATTCGGGGGGCGCGGGGAGCGGCTGAGGGCGGGGGGCGCGGGCAGGGATTCGGGGGGCGGGGGGCAGGAGAGGCTGAGGGCGGGGGGCCCGGAGGGGCTGAGGGGGGCGCGGAGCAGGGCGGGGCTCTGTCCGGCCGGGGGGGGGCCCCACGGGCGGCGCTCACAGTGACCCCCCCCGGCCGCGCGGCGGCAGCAGGCGGTGCCGTTGGGCGGGGCGGGGCGGGCGCTGGGGGCGGGGGCGGGGCTCGGGGCCCGGGGCTCGAGGCTCGCGGCTCGCGGCGCTCAGGACCATGGCAGCGGCCGCGACGTGGGGCCGGGCGCGGGTCGCCCTCAGCCGGCGGAGCCCCTGGGGCCGGGGCGGCGCCCCCCCGCGGCAGCCCCCCGCGCGCCGGGCCGGCGGCGGGTCCCAGGAGCGGGCGGGCGCCGCCCTGCCGGCCGCGGACTACCGGGAGCTGCGGGAGCGGGCGGCCCGGGAGCCCGCCGCCTTCTGGGGGGCGCTGGCCCGGGAGGGGCTGCGCTGGGACCTCCCGTACCACACGGCCTGCGACGGCCCGCTCGGCCGGGGCCGCTGGTTCCTCGGCGGCCGCCTCAACGTGTCCGGTGAGCGGCCCCCCCCCGCCTGCCCCCGGGACCGGGACCGGGACCGGGACCGGGACCCTGCCCCCGCCTCCCCCCGGGACCGGGACCCCAACCCCCCCCCCGCCTCCCTCCGCCTCCCCCCGGGACCGGGACCCCAACCCCCCCCCGCCTCCCTCCGCCTCCCCTCGGGACCGGGACCCTGCCCCCAGCCTCCTATCGGGCCCCCCGACTCCCCCCGGGCCTGGGGCCCCGCCCCCCAGCCTCCCCCCGGGCCCCCCGACTCCTCTCCGGCCATCCCCCACCTCCGACAGAGACCCCGTCCCCGCAGCCTCCTCTCGGGCCCCGCCTCCCCCCGGGCCCGGGACCCTGCCCCCCAGTCTCCTCTTGGGGCCCCCCACCTCCCCCAGGACCCCTGACTCCCCCTGGGCCGCCCCCGCCTCCTCCCGGGACCTCACCCCCCAGCCTCCTCTTGTGCCTCCCGGGCTTGGGACCCTGCCCCTCCAGCCTCTGCTCGGGCCCCCCACCTGCCCCAGGACCCCCGACTCCCCCGGGCCCCCCTAGCTTCCCCCCAGGACCCCCCACCTGCCCCCGGCTTGGGACCCTGCCCCCCAGCCTCTCCCCGGGCCCCCAGACTCCCTCCAGACTCTCATCTGTCCCCCACCAGCCTCTGCCCCCAACATCCTCAGACCCCCAACCACCCTCAGGCATTCCCGACTGGAGTCCCAGGACCCCCCCCACCTTCTGTTGGACCCTAGAGCATCCCTGAGACTCTTTCTAGGCTCCCCATCATCCTTCCCTAGGTTCCCTGCTCACAGGCAGTTGCCCTGGGCACCCTCACTCCCTCTGGGCATCCCCAGCCACATCGTCTCCTAATCCCCCCAGCCTCCTCCTCTTTCAACCCCAATCATCACCCCTCCCCCCACTCCTGGGCATCTCCAACCTCCTTAGCATCCCTAATGCCCCATCATTCCATATCCCCCCCCGGGTGTCCCCTACTCTCTCCCCCAGTCCCCCATTATCCCCAATCATCTTCTCCCCAATCCCTTTTCACCTCCAACTCCTTGTCACTCCCCAGAGACTACCCCAACTTCCCTGCATCCCTTATCTCCCAAACATCCTATAATTCTTGGTCATACCCCTTCATAATCCTTCCATCACCTGCAGACCAATATTATCTCCCATTTTCATCATTGCTGTCCCAACCCTCCCAACTCCATGTCATCCATCCACTATATAATTCCAAACTCCCATCACCCCACTCTTCCCTAGACTCCCATCGTATCAGTCCCCCATCCACTTTCTCTCATCAGTCTCCCATCGCCTTAACCCTGCATCAATCCCCCTATATCATCTCCAGGCACTTTCAGTCCCCTAGTCCCTCTGTATTATCCCTTGAAATCCAAACCCTTAAAGTCTTCTCCAAATCCCTTATCCTCCCAAGTCCCCGTAACCTCCTGTCCATCCACCCAAGTCCTATACCCTCCAGTCTTCTAGCTTCCCTGAACCCACATATCCTTTTTCTGACTCCCAGTTGGCATGACCTCTGGCCCATTGAGAAGTCTCCCGCCAACCCTCTAGGGCTTGTTCTTAATTAGTTTGCCTGTGTCTCCTGCTTCTGTTTCTTCAACTCATCCATTCACAAGCAGCACGTGGGATGGGCTCATGCTGGTGGGCTGATTGGTGGAGAAGGAGGCGTCGTCTCACCACAAAGCCCAGCCCATGCCACATAAACAAATGCTGGAAACTTCGCCTGCTCTTAGTGAGGAGGGAGACAGGCTGGGACGCTTCAAGTGTCTGTTTTTAATCTACTTTTATATGTCTTAGAAATGATATAGTTTATAATGGCCTTGCTATTTGGGATGTTCTCTCAGCTGGGGTGTAATTTGAGCTAAGCAGGTGTGACGTTGCTAGTATTTGGTTGAGAGACCTGCGCAAAAAGCAGGTGCTGCAGGAATAGGTAATGGTCATTAAGTAGGTGGCACTCTTCCTACTGCTGCTGCAGATGCATCTTTTGTTTTGTTATTGGCACATCGGACCAATTTTCATAGTGCAGGCTGGCTCTGCAGCACATGTGTGGGTGTCAAATTTAGCTGCATAGTTAATGTAGGTCTCTTTTAAAGTGCACAGTGAATAAAGTAAGTTTCACTTTATAAAAAGTATGTATGAACTTGGGTAAATCACTTAATTTTTTGGTGCCTTGGTCAGTCCATCTGCCAACCAGAGCTTCTCATATATGCTTAGCTTTGCAAAATGCATTGGGGGTTTTCAGGAAAAAGTGCTTATTATTAGGCATATTTGACAAATTAAAAAAAATTGAGGCAGAAAATTTGTGTAGTATTGGGATAGCCCTGGGCGTCTCTAGCCAAAATACCTGTGTCAAATCCTGATCTGACACGAATTTGCTTTGTGAACTTGTAAAAAAATCTTTGCTCCAGCTCCATCTATAATATAAGGTTACATCTATGCAAATTGCTTTTGAGACTTACAGATGAAAATGTTTGTCCATTTTCATTTAAAGGTATTATCACAGATGTTTTATTTATGTTAGCTGAGTTCTTTTGCAGCCACTCTATACCAGTAGCATGTAGAACTGGGCCACTGGAACCATGAAAACACAGATTTCTTTTCTTCGCTTCTAGCGCTGCCATGGTCTGACCTGTCACAGCCTTCTGTGCAGGGTCTCTGAAGGGCACTTACAGTCTTACAGAGGTCCTTAACATAGATGTGCAGGGATCATGCTTGCATTTATTGAGCAGAGCATTCTAATGCTGCTGAGCAAATAGTTGCACATCTTGGAATTTTGTTGTTTTTTAACTTTATTCCTCTAACGACTATGAAATTCAATTAAGAAAACACTATAAGACTATTAAGGTTAATACTCAGAATCAAGAAGTGGCGAAGTTAAGGCTGTCTGAGCGACTTTACCTCTGCCATCTCTTGTATAGGCATTATTGAGGTGATGTTTTACTATCTGGTCGCACACCTTTAGAAATAAAACCTTAGAGGTCATATCTATGTTGTTTTCTAATTAAGGAAAACTGTTCTTAAAAAGATACTGGAGTCCTTTTGAGACCGTTATAAGAGAGTTGTTGTTGCATGGGTACATACAGATTCACTGTATATTTTACAGGTACACTGACATTAAGGGATACTATATCACTTGTCGTAATTGTACAGTTTGCCGTGATCTTCTTGACTATAATTGCTCTTCTGACGATTGTCGTGCAGCGTGCTCATGCTAGTTCATTGCTGTCCATCCCAGAGATGGCTGCACTTTGGTGATGTAAAGGGCTCTGCAATATCCACACAAGGACATCCTATTACTCAAGTAAAATATTATTAATTTCTTGAGAAAAATGAAAAAGTGATAAAGAATGTAAGCATCATCACTCTGTTTTCTGTTTCCAATGAGATGCTGATTGCTGGTCTCTTCACCCATCTTTGTTAACATTTTTAAAAGAAAATACTTCGTCATGACTGTTCTGTGCACCAGTGAGTGAAAAGCAAAAAACTGCCCATGTAAGGGACAAGTATGCTATCCTGGCATCGTCCTGCAGACCCTGACATTTTAATAACTAGCGACCCCCTTATGCATGACCAGCCAGAAGCACCTTACTCCACAAGTAGTCCCGTTGACTGTAGTGGCAGCACCCATGGCATAAGAGTTTCACAATCTAACCGTAGGAAAGAGATGATTTCTTTAGATGTCTGTACTTCATGCTCTGTATGTTTTGCTGCAAGGTCATAGAGCATGTTCATTCACTCTACTCTTTAGGCTTTTTATTTATTCTCAGATACGTACTATGGTGTGGTTCCAACTGTCAGGTGATAGGCAGATGACCTAGCAGAAATAGCAGTAGTCATTTGGAGGGAACCATTCACAGCTTCTGTTGTAGAACAATCTGACATTGTGTTTCAGAGTGATGCTGGCCTTAGAGAAAGGTAGTCTTTAAAACCTTGACATATAGCTTTATTCCGCAGATTTTTACAAAAGATGGCATTCAAATGCCCTCAGATATATAAAATCAGAAAGGATTTTTGTACACCAGGAAAAGTTAGAAAATCATGGATGCAAACCATTCAGGATTCTGCAGGTATTGCTTTTCTGAACAATCTGGGTTTCTGTGTTAAAAGCAAATACAAGTGATAATAGTAATCTAAGAAAAACACTAAACTATTCCTTGCCTATTTGTTGTTAGCATTTTTTCTCTTTCTCTTCCTCTCCCTGTAGTCAAGAATGAAGAGGTTTGTGCAGGGTGGTACATTGGGATATATGCTAGAATCAGTGTATGAAATAATAGGAAAATGTAGGCTGAATATCACTGAATGGTTTTGCAGTGGAATTAGTAGAACCCCATCACTGGAGAGGTTTAAAACAGAGCTGGAGAAAGCACTAGAAGACTGCGCCATAAGGTACAGCCCCGTGCTGGCAGGGATGGGATAAGGCAGGGGTTCTCAACCTTTTTCCTTCTGAGGCCCTCGAAATATGCAATAAAAACTCCACAGCCCACCTGTGTCATAACAACTGCTTTTCTGCATAGAAAAGCCAGGGCCGATGTTAGGGGGTAGGAAGTAGGGCAGGTGCTCGGGCCCCACATCACAGGGGGCACTGCAAAGCTCAGTTGCTCAGGCTTCAGCTTCAGCCTGGAGTGGTGGGGCTCAGGGTCGTGCAGTCCCTTGCAGTGGGGCTTTGGCTTTCTGCCCTGGGCCCTAGAGAGTCTAATGCCTGCCATGCTTGATGGCCCCCCTGAAACCTGCTTATGGCCCCCCGGGCCCCAGAAATGGCTGACCTACTCAAGGGTCCTTTAGGATATGTCTCTACTGCAGCTGGGAAGTGAGATTCCCAGTTCAGGCAGACAGACTTGCACTAGCTCAGCTCGAGCTAGCGTGCTAAAAAATGGAAGCGTGGACGTGGCAGCATTCACTGGGGACAGCTCATGCTAGCATCCCGAGTGCGGACCCCAGGGGTCAGGCAGGCTTGGACTCTGGCAGCTAGCCCAGCCTGCAACGTCCGCACTGCTGTTTTTACTGCACTAGCTTGAGCTGAGCTAGCGTGAGTCTGTTTACCTCTGCTGGGAATCATACCTCCCAGGTACAGCATAGACACTTGGGCAAGCTGTCTAGAATGACATCACCAAACACAGTATTATAGGTTTCAGAGTAGCAGCCGTGTTAGTCTGTACTCGCAAAAAGAAAAGGAGTACTTGTGGCACCTTAGAGACTAACCAATTTATTTGAGCATAAGCTACTTGCATCCGATGACGTGAGCTGTAGCTCACGAAAGCTTATGCTCAAATAAATTGGTTAGTCTCTAAGGTGCCACAAGTACTCCTTTTCTTTTTGCACACTATTATAGCTATTCAGATAATGGTGTTGTGATACTTCCTGCACTGACTATTCCAGAATGCTCCTAAAAGACAAGTTAAATAGTCAACTAAGCACATAGTCCTTTACCTCTGCGTTCAAATGCATTTGGTCTACTGAGAAATGGATAGATCCTTGCCTTTCTTCCAGGTGAGACCTTGTAATGGGATTGATTAGAAGTATGTGATTTAGGTGTGTAGCATAAGCTACATATTTTTCTTGAAATTCAATATAACTTCTGACAAAACATTGTATATCTGAGGTGGCCGAGCTCCAACGGATACTTTCAGCATAAAAGTAGCTGTCCATATGCTCCCTCCCCAGTCCTGTTTCATAGTGCAAAGGGGAGCAAATTTGACAGAGAAAACTGCAATGAGACGCTGGCCAGGGGGAAAATCACATGTGGGATGTTGTCTCCCCAATAACAGTGCGTGATCCGCATGTAAAACCAGTCAGGAATTAATGCCAGTAGACCCCAGTTCATCAGTCCATTCCTATTCAGCAAAGCACTTCAGAGCATGCTTTGGTCAGCTGGAGTCTGAGGGTATGTCTACACTGCAATTAAAGTCCCCTCCGGCTCAGGCTGTGGGGCTGTTCAGTTGTAGTGTCAACTTTCAGGCTCCGGCTGCAGTCCAAGCTCTGGGACCCTCCCACCCTGCAGTGTCTTAGAGCCTGGGCTCCAGCCCAAGCTTGGAAGTCTACATTGCAGTTAAACAGCCCTGTAGCCTTAACCCTGGAGCGTGAGTCAGCTGGCACAGGCCAGCGGCTGGTGTCTAATTGCAGTGTAGATATACCCTGAGGCATCAGTAACTCCCACTGAGTAATCCATTACCTCCATCTGTGAGGCAAAATGTTGCTGGGGCAGTGAGTCAATGTCAGCATGACCTTCTGGTGTTGCCGTGCACCATAGCTGCACGTGAATGGGAGCTGCAAGGTACCTGAGCACAATGCATAGACTTGAGGGCAGTGATTCCCACAGGTCCCTGTCCCTCCACGTCCCTTCTAGTCCTGTCCCCTCCCCTTCTGCATGCTTGCAGATTTTTGGCTCACTTCTAGAAGAGTTTATAAAAAGAATTCTCTGTACTCTAATAAATGGTGAATGATCTCTGAGCCAAGTTTAGATTCACAGTGCTTTTTCACAGCAGGCTTAACTGTGTGTAAATAATAATTAATAATTATCATACCTAGCTCTTGTATAGTGCTTTTCTTCAGTAGATCTCAAAGCACCTCAGAATCTTTTGATGTATGTATTCTCACAACCTGCCTTTGAGGGAGGGAAGTACTATCATCCCCACCTTTCAGACGGGGAGCTGAGGCACAGTGAAGCGAAGTGACTTGCCCAAGGTCATATAGGAAGTCTGTGGTGGAGCAGGGAATGAACTTGGGAATTGAATGTTTACAGCAGGGGTTCTGAGGCCCCCTCAACGTGCTATAAAAACTCCACAGCCCAGCTGTGCCACAGCAACTCTTTTCTGCATATAAAAGCCAGGGCTGCCGCTAGGGGGTAGCAAGGGGGGCAGTTCCCCGAGGCCCCACGCCACAGGGGGCACCACAAAGCTAAGTTGCTCAGGTTTCAGCTTCAGCCCCTGGTGGTAGGGCTCGTGGGCCCTGCCTGCAGTCCCATAGAATCATAGAATATCAGGGTTGGAAGGGACCTCAGGAGGTCATCTAGTCCAACCCCCTGCTCAAAGCAGGACCAATCCCCGACTAAATCATCCCAGCCAGGGCTTTGTCAAGCTGGGCCTTAAAACCTCTGAGGATGGAGATTCCACCACCTCCCTAGGTAAAGCATTCCAGTGTTTCACCACCCTCCTAGTGACAAAGTTTTCCTAATATCCAACCCAAACCTCCTCCACTGCAACTTGGGACCATTACTCCTTGTCCTGTCCTCTTCTACCACTGAGAATAGTCTAGAACCCTCCTCTCTGGAACCACCTCTCAGGTAGTTGAAAGCAGCTATCAAATCCCCCCTCATTCTTCTCTTCTGCAGACTAAACAATCCCAGTTCCCTCAGCCTCTCCTCATAAGTCATGTGTTCCAGACCCCTAATCATTTTTGTTGCCCTTCGCTGGACTCTCTCCAATTTCTCCACATCCTTCTTGTAGTGTGGGGCCCAAAACTGGACACAGTACTCCAGATGAGGCCTCACCAATGTCGAATAGAGGGGGACGATCACATCCCTCAATCTGCTCGCCATGCCCCTACTTATACATCCCAAAATGCCATTGGCCTTCTTGGCAACAAGGGCACACTGTTGACTCATATCCAGCTTCTCGTCCACTGTAATCCCTAGGTCCTTTTCTGCAGAACTGGTGCCGAGCCATTCGGTCCCTAGTCTGTAGCGGTGCATGGGATTCTTCTGTCCTAAGTGCAGGTCTCTGCACTTGTCCTTGTTGAACCTCATCAGATTTCTTTTGGCCCAATCCTCTAATTTGTCTAGGGCCCTCTGTATCCTATCTCTACCCTCCAGCGTATCTACCTGTCCTCCCAGTTTAGTGTCAGAAAGCCATGCGCTGGGGCTTTGGCTTTCTGCCCTGGGCCCTAGCAAGTCTGATGCCAGCCATGCTTGGCGGCCCCCCTGAAACCTGCTTGTGGCCCCCCAGGAGGCCTTGGACCCCTGGCTGAGAACCACTTGTCTACAGCATCCCTGGTGTATAGCGAGTAAGGCCATAAGAAAGTGAGCGCATAAGAAGATAAGTTGAGATTTCTTTGGTTCAAAAGTTTTGGCCACTGTTTGTTACATTTGCGGCTTTGGTGCAGTCGGTTAAATACCATAAAAAAACCAAAACACACTAATTTGAGTGAGTGGTGCTGTGAACTGGTGCCACTCAAATTTGGCAAAGCTGCTCCTCTCTCATGACAGGCAGGTGCAGGTGTGTGTAGAGCAGGGTGACCAAACAACAAGTGTGAAAAATCGGGACAGGGAGTGGGCGGTAATAGGAGCCTATATAAGAAAAAGACCCCAAAATCGGGACTTTCCACAATAAAACCGGGACATCTGGTCACCCTAGTGTAGAGGTGCCCTCAAAATGGAGGTGTGAAGGTGTTGCAGGGCAAGAGGGCCTTCAGGACAGAGATATAGCTTCCCTCCGGGCAGAGATATGGCGGGTACAGACCTAAACCCTTGTTTTGTAATTGACTAGATGTGGAGTTGGCAGTAGAGTCCTTTACCCTTCAACAGGGGCTGGAACCCACCCCCCATTCCTCCAATATGCAGGGCAGGGCAAGCCCTTGAGCCAGCCCCGAGACCCATGGAGGCCTTGTGCGGGACAAGCATCACCAGGGCTCCCTTGTCCCAGCCCTGTGGAATGCACAAGCCCCAGTCCTTGCCCAGCCACACTCACTGGGGCCTCCCTGAGCCCCTCCCCAGGTGTGGCCAGGCAGCCATGGAACACAAAGTTCTTGAGGTCACGCAGGAGCTGCTCCTGCTCAGAACTGCACCTGGACAAAGTGTGAGGCCAGCACCAGCAGGGACGAGTGCTGTTGGCAGTACGTGGAGACGGGGCAGCAAGTGGGGTGAGTCCCTGGCCAGTGCAGGTCCTCCTCATCAGCTTCTGCCACTGCCCCCACTGCTCATGCTGGAAGGATGAGAGGTGACTTTGTTACTCCATCTCCAGGTCGCAATACCACTCACTCAAATTCGGCCCTGCTGCCCCTTTGCTAAATTTGAATGAGTGGTATTGTGACCCTGTGAGTGCAATGGTATTGCAACCTGGCACATGGGGTTGCAATGCCACTCAAATCTGTGGCAATTATAAAAAGTTTTGGCAAGTACTGAAAGTTGTGGTGAGTGTTGAAAGTTGTGATTTCCAAAATCACAGGCTGCAATTCTTATAGCCTTAGTACTGACCACCGTAGACAGTGTACAGTATTATGATGACATATGTTACTTTCTTTTACTTTTGTGTTAATGCATTTTTACAACCAAATCTTCCCAGTGGATACTTCTGAGTTGGAAGGCTATATTAAGAGTTAAATTGTTTTCTTGAAATTTGGATACAGTGGTACAAATTTCCTGACTTCACTGGGAATTGCACTTACTGTATGTAAAATGTATAGAGGCCAGTTCTGTTACAGCAGTGCAAATACAGAAGAATATTGGAACGTAAAGCTGATGGGAGAGCAGAATCAGGCACAGGAACTGCAGCTCATCTCTTTAAAACAATAGCAAAAAAATCCCTTGCCCCTCCCCCCCAAACAAATGGGGATACCAGAATGCTTAATTTACATTGGAGTTGTAACTTTAGAAAACCATTTGTTTACCCCACAGATATTAACATTACTAGATATTCTTCATCAGCTGGTTTTATAAGTTATTGTTTTCAAAAAACTATTTATATATGATTGCTTTACTAATGACCCGTTGGAGTAAAGTAAATGCATTTAAAACCATTTAATTAGATCATTAACTTTTAGTTTAGATTTCTGGTTAATATCTAACGCATCATATGATGGTTAATATGGGTAGCAACTGCTTCATTACAGGGTGTCCTTTAATGTCTTGGAAAAACCTAACCCATTTTGCCTGCTATATAGCTAGAGATTTGAAATGATGAAGTAATAAATAATGAAAGTACACAAAATAGAAATAATGTTGTACTCTCATACCTCCTAATAGGTACTGATCTAAATACATTGCTATAGAAATAATTTAGTTTAAAAAAGAGTTAAGGTTGACAGTGTTTTAATAGTCTCTAGCTCATTCACCCTCTTCCCCCCCATATTATAATTTCTCTAGAAAAAATTGTACACATCTAAAAAACTCTCAAATGTTGAAAAGTCAGGAAATGCACAGTGAAGGGACCCAGCCATTTCCCAAGGCCATATAACTTATTAGATAATGTTTATAAAAGTTTGAAAGTAATTTTAAGCGTTGGTCTTTATACAAACAAAATCAGCTCTCTGAGTGTGGCTGGGGCATAGCAGCAGAAAATATGAAAAATATCCAACTCTTTAAGCCTATGTTGCTGAATTAGAGGGCATACAAACATTTGGATTGTTTTTCAAAGGCAGGCTGGGTGTATTAAAGGGCTATGTCATGTGAGACACCAAAAGCAGTGGAGTTGAATAATCACTTGCATAATTTTTAGATACGCCAAAAGTGCAGATGGTTTTTAAGGTACAACTAACAGCCCTGCCACTGAGAATTGTAAATCCTTGTGAGCCATATGGTAAAATTAGTAGAAAATCAGTAGCAAGGTTGGCTAAAGAACCACATCACCACGAAACAGGGACTTTCCTTTCACATTCAATGTAATCAGGAGCCTTATACCAGAAGTGGGATCTCTTGATCAGTTAGAGCGTGAAGATGCTGTCCAATAAAACCCTCTTCTCTGGGGCAAAAAAGACAATAGTGGCATCAGTGGCACCAGGCAATTTTGGTTCTTCTGTTTGCATACACAGCAGGCCTGAACCTCAGCAGGTGTATGTTGGCGTAGCTCCTTTGAAATCAGTGCAGCTATACTGATCTAAACCAGCCAAGGATCTGGCTCAAGGATTCTCATGTGGGTGCCCTTCTGTAAGGCTGTTTACTGATCAAATGGAAGTATTGCATCCAGTGCATCACTGTGAATGGCTTAAATAAAAACTTTCCAAATAACGTAGATGATTGCATGTCTATTTATCTAACTTCTGACATTTCACCTCATATTTATTTGCATGCATGTATGACCAGGGAGCTAAGTTAGCCAAATTGCAAACATCTTTGACTTTAATACAAAACAAATAAAATGCGTTCTTAAATGTTTCTTTTCATACAGTAAACTGCTTAGACCAACATGTCCATCGGTCTCCAGACAGAGTGGCTTTGATCTGGGAGAAAGATGAGCCTGGCACTGAAGTGAGAATCACATACAGGTATGGCACATTCTCTCAGATTGCTGTAAAATGGGTCTTGCATACCAATATGGCAGTTTTACTAGCTAGTTAAAGAGCTGTTGCACTGAAATATTATTATATCTATGTTAAATCTTCTGCCTCCTCTAGAGGCAGAGCAGTGTTAGGGATGGGAATGGACACACTGCAGGAGTACTGGTATCTGGATGTATTATCGTACATTTAACAGGTGTGGCATATGTTTTCTTCAGTCATTCTGTTGCATGGGAAGTGGAGCCAGGGCCCTGTCCAGAAATGAGGCCCTGTCTGGGGCTTGTCAAAGCTCTGGACAGAACTATATGCCCCCTTTCCTTTGCACTCTGGGTCCTGGCAGGCGATTATTTCTCTCTTTTGCATGGGGATGGGCGAGGTTCTCTGCTTTCACACACCCACGAATGAACATATTTTAACATGAATATTAAGGGCAAGCTCCTCGGCTGGTATAAACAAGCATAGCCTCGTTGCTATCAGAGGAACTCTGCCAGTTTACACCAGATGAGAATCTGGCTCTAAGTTTCTGTTACATTTTTAGTTAGAACTGCCCATAGTCTGAGTGGAAACTTTCAGGACTGAAAGGCCCAGCTTTTCTGTTTTATCCGGCTTATTTTCAAATCTGTCAATTTTCCTTTTTGCCCTTTAGAAAAAGCTGGGACTTGTAGGAAGAATGCAAAACTTGAGCACTCTAAGTACCCTTTTAACATGAACAGTACTAGAAGTGGAGGCTTTCAGTCAATTAAAATGTGGAGATGCTGTGAGATTACCCACTTCTGTCATGGGAAACTGAGATGATATCGACCACACCAGGTTGGGAGCTGGGAAAATTGGTTTTATTCCCTAAGCCTTGCTGTGCTTCACTTTCCCCATTTTAGAATCTGACTAATGATGCTAACCCACTGTTAGAGAGAGTTTTTATTTTCCAGTTTTTCCAGCACAGTTGTACTGTGCTTTTCTTCCCTGTCATTATTATCCAATCTTATTCACTGATGGCAAACTTTGAATTTTACATGTAATTTTTCAGAACAGTAGCAAATGTGTTGGTTATCTAAATATGCAAAACAATATTGAGCTGTTTGTGTATTCAAAATGGAGCCGTGGGCTGAATCGTCAGCTGTACTCAAGGCACACCCAGTTGGGTGCAGCTCCCTGTCTACACCAACCCTTCTCATGGCTGGCATGACCCTATATGTGGGGAGGGGTGGGGGCTACACTGTCTCTATGACAGCTAAGGATTCCCCCACCTTTGGGCAATCCTCAGCAACCCACTCAAGGCAGCTTTAAGTTTGCTTGTCCACTTGAGTAGTGTGTAGGGCACATGGTGTGAGCTGAAATCTCACCTGTATGTCTACAGAATATTCTTTACAAGGTATGGATGATTGAGATTCCTTGAATTTATTTGAACACCTGTAGGTTCCTATAGTCTTTCTTAACTTCAGGATTTGTTAGTGTTGCTTTAAAAGAGGGCTGGTTCAAGTGTGTGACCTGGTTAGTAGAAAAAACAAGACTTGCAACTGAATACATTTTATGGCAATGGAGAATTATAGTGCTGTTCAAGAGTAATCATAATGAGGCAGTTATAGCATCTATATAATTGCTGAAGAAGTAGATTAGTTTGGATCATGGAATTACTAAACAATCAGTTGCACAGGTGCATTATCATCTTTCTGATATGAGTAGTGATTAACTGTAGCACAAGGACGATATGTTAAGGAAACCTTGACTGATCTTTGCTAGACACATCGGCCTTGATTCTGGGCCATGTTCCACCCCTTTATGCCATTCTAATGTCAGAACCCAGGGAGACCTCACCCTGCCTTGTGACAGGTAATCTCCCAGAGTGGGGAGGTTCCTTGGGTGGCATAGGATAGCCCAGTATTCTGTTTTCTGACAGTGACCAATGCCAGGTGCTTCAGAGGGAATGAACAGAACAGGTAATCATCAAGTGATCCATCCCCTGTCGCCCATTCCCAGCTTCTGGCAAACAGAGGCGAGGGACACTTTGTAGAGCATGGTTTTGCATCCTTGCCCATCCTAGCTATAGCCATTGATAGACCTATCCTCCATTAACTTATTGAGTTATTTTTGAGCCCTGTTATAGTCTTGGCCTTCACAACATCCTCTGGCAAAGAGTTCCACAGGTTGACTGTGCATTGTGTGAAGAAATACTTCCTTTTGTTGGTTTTAAACCTGCTGCGTATTGATTTAATTTGGTGATCCCTAGTTCTTGTGTTATGAGAAGGAGTAAATAACACTTTATTTACTTTCTCCACACTAGTCATGATTTTATAGACCTCTATAATATCCCCCCTTAGTCATCTCTTTTCCAAGATGAAAAATCCCAGTCTTATTAATCTCTCCTCATATGGAAGCTGTTCCATATCCCCAATCATTTTTGTTGCGCTTTTCTGTACCTGTTCCAATTCCAATATATCTTTTTTGAGATGAGGCGACCAGATCTGCACTCATTATTCAAGCTGTGGGTGTACCATGGATTTATATAGAGGCAATTTGATATTTTCTGTCTTCTTATCTGTCCCTTTCCTAATGATTCCCACCATTCTGTTAGCTTTTTAGACTGCTGCTGCACATTGAGAGGATGTCTTCAGAGAACTATCCACAATGACTCCAAGATCTCTTTCTTGAGTGGTAACAGCTAACTTAGACCCCATCATTTTATATGTATAGTTGGGATTATGTTTTCCAACGTGCATTACTTTGCATTTATCAGTATTGAATTTCATCTGCCATTTTGTTGCGCAGTCATCCAGTTTTGTGAGATCCCTTTTTATCTCTTCACAGTTTGCTTTGGACTTGACTATCTTGAGTAGTTTTGTATCATCTGCAAATTTTGCCACCTCACTGTTTACCCCTTTTTCCAGACCATTTATGAATATGTTGAACAGTACTGGTCCCAGTACAGACTCCTGGGGACACCACTATTTGCCTCTCTCCATTCTGAAGCTGACCATTTCTTCCTACCCTTTGTTTCCTATCTTTTAACCAGTTACTGATCCATGAGGGGACCTTCCCTCTTACCCCATGACAGCTTACTTTGCTGAAGAGCCTTTGGTGAGGGACCTTGTCAAAGGCTTTCTGAAAGTTCGAGTACACAATATCCACTGCATCACCCTTGTCCAAATGCTTGTTGACCCCATCAAAGAATTCTAGTAGATTGGTGAGGCATGATTTCCCTTTACAAAAACCATGTTGACTCTTCCCCCAACAAATGGCATTCCTCTATGTGTCTGATAATTCTGTTCTTTACTATAGTTTTAACCAATTTGCTTGGTATTGAAGTTAGGCTTACCAGCCTGTAATTGCCGGGATTGCCTCTGGAACCTTTTTAAAAAATTGGTGTCACATTAGCTATCCTGCAATCATCTGGTACAGAAGCTGATTTAAATGATAGGTTACATACCACAGTTAGTAGTTTTTGGAGTTTCACATCTGAGTTCCTTCAGAACTCTTGGGTGAATACCATCTGGTCCTGGTGATTTATTACTGCTTAGTTTATCATCTTGTTCCAAAATCTCCTCTAATCATGCCTCAATCTGGGACAGTTCCTCACATTTGTCACCTAAAAGGAATGGCTCAGGTTTGGGAATTTCCCTCACATCCTCACCTGTGAAGACTGATGCAAAGAATTCATTTAGTTTCTCTGCAATGGCCTTCCATGAGTGATCCTTTCGCATCTCAATTGTCCAGTGGCCCTACTGGTTGTTTAGCAGGCTTCCTGCTTCTGATGTACTTAACAGTTTTGTTGTTGTTACTTTTTGAGTCTTTGGCTAGCTGTTCTTCAAATTCTTTTTTGGCCTTCCTAATTTTATTTTTACACTACATTTGCCAGAGTTTATGCTCCTTTCTATTTTCTTCAATAGGATTTAACTCCCACTTTGTAAAGGATGCCTTTGTTGTTTAGCCAAGGTGACACTTTTTTGGGCCGCTTACTGTGTTTTTTAATTTGGGGTGTACCTTTAAATTGAGCCTCTCTTATGGTGTCTTTAAAAAGTTTCCGTGCAGCATGCAGGGATTTCACTTTTGGCGGGGTACCTTTTAATTTCTGTTTAACTAACTTCCTCATTTTTGTGTAGTTCCCCTTTCTGAAATTAAATGCTACCATGGTGGGCTGCTTTGGTGTCATCCCGCTCTCCCCCCCTGCCCTGGGATGTTAAATTTTATTATATTATGATCACTATTACTGAGTGGTTCAGCTATATTCACCTCTTGGGTCAGATCCTGTGCTCCACTTAGGACAAAATCATGAATTGCCTCTCCTCTGGTGGGTTCCAGAACTAGCTGCTCCAAGAAGTCATCATTTAAGATGTTAAGTAACTTTATCTCTGCATCCTGTTCTGAGGTGACATGGACCCAGTCAATATGGGGATAGTTGAAATCCCCTATTATTATTGAGTTTTTTATTTTTATAGTCTCTCTAATCTCCCTGAGAATTTCACTGTCACTATCAGGAAGGACAGGCAGGGCAGAAAAGGTGGGGGAGTAGCACTGTATGTAAGGGAGCAGTATGACTGCTCAGAGCTCCGGTACGAAACTGCAGAAAAACCTGAGTGTCTCTGGATTAAGTTTAGAAGTGTGAGCAACAAGAGTGATGTAGTGGCGGAAGTCTGCTATAGACCACCGGACCAGGGGGATGAGGTGGATGAGGCTTTCTTCCGGCAGCTCGCAGAAGCTACTAGATTGCACGCCCTGGTTCTCATGGGTGACTTTAATTTTCCTGATATCTGCTGGGAGAGCAATAAAGCGGTGCATAGACAATCCAGGAAGTTTTTGGAAAGCGTAGGGGACAATTTCCTGGTGCAAGTGCTAGAGGAGCCAACTTGGGGGGGAGCTTTTCTTGACCTGCTGCTCACAAACCGGGAAGAATTAGTAGGGGAAGCAAAAGTGGATGGGAATCTGGGAGGCAGTGACTATGAGTTGGTTGAGTTCAGGATCCTGACACAGGGAAGAAGAAGGGTTTCTTCAGGTATGTTGGCAACAAGAAGAAAGCCAAGGAAAGTGTGGGCCCCTTAATGAATGAGGGACGCAACCTAGTGACAGAGGATGTGGAAAAAGCTAATGTACTCAGTGCTTTTTTTGCCTCTGTCTTCACTAACAAGGTCAGCTCCCAGATTGCTGCGCTGGGCATCACAACATGGGGAATAGATGGCCAGCCCTCTGTGGAGAAAGAGGTGGTTAGGGACTATTTAGAAAAGCTGGACGTGCACAAGTCCATGGGGCCGGACGAGTTGCATCCGAGAGTGCTAAAGGAATTGGCGGTTGTGATTGCAGAGCCATTGGCCATTATCTTTGAAAACTTGTGGCGAACGGGGGAAGTCCTGGATGACTGGAAAAAGGCTAATGTAGTGCCAATCTTTAAAAAAGGGAAGAAGGAGGATCCTGGGAACTACAGGCCAGTCAGCCTCACCTCAGTCCCCGGAAAAATCATGGAGCAGGTCCTCAAAGAATCAATCCTGAAGCACTTACATGAGAGGAAGGTGATCAGGAACAGTCAGCATGGATTCACCAAGGGAAGGTCATACCTGACTAATCTAATCGCCTTCTATGATGAGATTACTGGTTCTGTGGATGAAGGGAAAGCAGTGGATGTATTGTTTCTTGACTTTAGCAAAGCTTTTGACACGGTCTCCCACAGTATTCTTGTCAGCAAGTTAAAGAAGTATGGGCTGGATGAATGCACTATAAGGTGGGTAGAAAGTTGGCTAGATTGTCGGGCTCAACGGGTAGTGATCAACGGCTCCATGTCTAGTTGGCAGCCGGTGTCAAGTGGAGTGCCCCAGGGGTCAGTCCTGGGGCCGGTTTTGTTCAATATCTTCATAAATGATCTGGAGGATGGTGTGGATTACACTCTCAGCAAATTTGCGGATGATACTAAACTGGGAGGAGTGGTAGATACACTGGAGGGCAGGGATAGGATACAGAGGGACCTAGACAAATTAGAGGATTGGGCCAAAAGAAATCTGATGAGGTTCAATAAGGATAAGTGCAGGGTCCTGCACTTAGGACGGAAGAACCCAATGCACAGCTACAGAGTAGGGACCGAATGGCTCGGCACCAGTTCTGCGGAAAAGGACCTAGGGGTGACAGTGGACAAGAAGCTGGATATGAGTCAACAGTGTGCCCTTGTTGCCAAGAAGGCCAATGGCATTTTGGGCTGTATAAGTAGGGGCATAGCGAGCAGATCGAGGGACGTGATCGTTCCCCTCTATTCGACATTGGTGAGGCCTCATCTGGAGTACTGTGTCCAGTTTTGGGCCCCACACTACAAGAAGGATGTGGAGAAATTGGAGAGAGTCCAGCGAAGGGCAACAAAAATGATTAGGGGTCTGGAACACATGACTTATGAGGAGAGGCTGAGGGAACTGGGATTGTTTAGTCTGCAGAAGAGAAGAATGAGGAGGGATTTGATAGCTGCTTTCAACTACCTGAGAGGTGGTTCCAGAGAGGAGGGTTCTAGACTATTCTCAGTGGTAGAAGAGGACAGGACAAGGAGTAATGGTCTCAAGTTGCAGTGGGGGAGGTTTAGGTTGGATATTAGGAAAAACTTTGTCACTAGGAGGGTGGTGAAACACTGGAATGCATTACCTAGGGAGGTGGTGGAATCTCCTTCCTTAGAAGTTTTTAAGGTCAGGCTTGACAAAGCCCTGGCTGGGATGATTTAATTGGGGATTGGTCCTGCTTTGAGCAGGGGGTTGGACTAGATGACCTCCTGAGGTCCCTTCCAACCCTGATATTCTATGATTCTATGATCAGCATCCTGGTCAGGTGGTTGGTACTATATTCCTACTACGGCTGTCAGGAGATTAAAAAAATTAACCACGATTAATTGCGTGAGTAATTGCACTGTTAAACCATAATAGAATACCCATTTATTTAAATATTTTTGGATGTTTTCTACATTTTCAAATATATTGATTTCAATTACAACATAGACTACAAAGTATACAGTGCTCACTTTATATTTATTTTTATTACAAATATTTGCACTTGGAAAAAACAAAAGAAATAGTATTTTTCAGTTCACCTAATACAAGTACTGTAGTGCAAACTCTTTATCATGAAAGTTGAATTTACAAATGTAGAATCATGTACAAAAAAACCTACATTCAAAAATAAAACAATGTAAGATTTTAGTCCTACTTCTTGTTCAGCCAGTCACTCAGACAAACAAGTTTGTTTACATTTGCAGGAGATAATGCTGCTCGCTTCTGAAAGTCACCTGAAAATGAGAACAGGCGTTCTCATGGCACTGCTGTAGCCAGCGTTGCAAGATATTTACGTACCAGATGCGCTAAAGATTCGTATGGCCCTTCATGCTTCAACCACCATTACAGGGGACATGTGTCCATGCTAATGACGGGTTCTGCTTGATTATAATCCAAAGCAGTGTGGACTGACCTATGTTCATTTTCATTATCTGAGTCGGATACCACCAGCAGAAGGTTGATTTTCTTTTGGTGGTTTGGGTTCTGTAGTTTCTGCACTGGAGTGTTGCTCTTTTAAGACCTCTGAAAGCATGCTCCACACCTTGTCCCTCTCAGATTTTGGAAGGTACTTCAGATTCTTAAATCTTGGGTCGAGTGCTGTAGTTATCTTTAGAAATCTCACATTGATTCCTTCTTTGTGTTTTGTCAAAGCTGCAGTGAAAGTGTTCTAAAAATGAACATGTACTGGGTCATCATCTGAGACTGCTATAACATGAAATACATGGCAGGAAGCTGGTAAAACAGAGTAGGGGACATACAGTTCTCCCCCAACGAGTTCAGTCACAAATTTAATTAACGTTTTTTGTTTTTTTTTAATGAGCATCATCAGCATGGAAGCATGTCCTTTGGAATGGTAGGGCATACGTTTAGCATTTCTGACATATAAACACCTTGCAATGCTGGCTACAAAAGTGTCATACAAATGCCTGTTCTCACTTTCTGGTGATATTGTAAATAAGAAGAGGGCAGCATTATCTCCCGTAAATGTAAACAAACATGTTTGTCTTAGCAATTGGCTGAA
Organism: Caretta caretta; assembly: GCF_965140235.1. NCBI lineage: Eukaryota > Metazoa > Chordata > Testudines > Cheloniidae > Caretta > Caretta caretta. The sequence continues at coordinate 210,546,804 of NC_134208.1, read as the reverse complement.
CAAGAAGTAGGACTGAGTGAACTTTGTTTTGTTTTTGAGTGCAATTATGTAACCAAAAAAATCTACATTTGTAAGTTGCACTTTCACGACAAAGAGATTGCACTACAGTATGAGGTGAATTGAAAAACACTATTTCTTTTGTTTATCATTTTTACAGTGCAATTATTTGTAATAAAAATAATATACACCTTGATTTCAGTTACAACACAGAATGCAATATATATGATACTGTAGAAAAACATCCAAAATATTTAATAAATTTCAATTGGTATTCTGTTGTTTAACAGTGCTATTAAAACTGAGATTAATCGCGATTAATTTTTTTGAGCTAATCGCATGAGTTAACTGCAATTAATTGACAGCCCTAATCCCTATTGCTATATTCTTATTATTCAAGCATGGAATTACTATCCATAGAGATTCTGTGGTACAGTTTGGTTCATTTAAGATTTTTACTTCATTTGACTCTACGCTTTCTTTCATCTATAGTGCCACTCCCCCACTAGTACGACCTACTTTGTCCTTCCAATATATTTTGTACGCTGGTATTACTATGTCCCATTGATTGTTTTCATTCCATCAAGTTTCTGTGATGCCTATTTTATCAATATTCTCATTTAATATGTGGCACGCTAGTTCACCCATCTTCGTGTTTAAACTTCTAGCAATTGTATATAAGCACTAAAAATTGTCATTTTTTTTAGCTGTCTGCCATTATGTGGTATAACTGAATGGGACTCTCTTTCATTTGATTGTTCAATAGGGATCAATCCTGCAAAGTGCTAAACTGCTGCTGGAAGTGCAGAGTGCCATCAAGTCCAGGGATTAGGTGGATTGTAAAATCCTACAGCACAAATTTCTAATGGTTGGGAACTGCAAAAGCAAATGCTTGTTTTCTAAGGGCAGAGTGCATTCTTTGGGTCTGATTTTCCACTTGTGTACACTATTGTAATTCAGGAATAGTTCCTCTGCAATCAGTGACAGGGGCTGGAAAAGGGGGTGGCATAGAAGCTGTTGCAACACTGTCTCTGTGTCACCCAAAGATCCCTGTATGGTGACCCTCCCAGGGCCAGGTATATTGACTTTAAGATTCATTCTGTCTCTGCACGAGTGCAGATTGCCCTTAAAGCAATTAAGGATTGGGGCCAGAGCATTTACTAGAACAGAAGTGGGCAAACTATGGCCTGCAGGCCACATCTGGCCTGCGGGACTGTCCTGCCCGGCCCTTGAGCTCCCGGCCAGGGAGGCTGTTCCCCCTCCCCTGCAGCCTCAGCTCACTGCAGCGCCTGCTCTCTGGCCCACCGCTCCTGCTGGGCAGCACGGCGACGTGGCTGGCTCCAGCCAGGCGGTGGGGCTGCAAGCTCCTGCTTCTCTGAGTGGCATGGTATGGGGAGTGGGGGGGTTGGATAAGGAGCAGGGGGTCCCGGAGGGCAGTCGGGACAGGGAGCAGGGAGCGGTTGGATGGGGTAGAGGTTCTGGGTGGGACGGTCAGGGGACAGAGAGCAGGGGGCGGTTGTATAGGTGTGGGAGTCCCAGGGGGCCTGTTGGGGTGTGGGTGTGGATAGGGATCGGGGCAGTCAGGGGACAAGGAACGGGGGGTTGGATGGTCAGGGGTTCTGGGCAGGGCGGTCAGGGGATGGGGAACAGGGGGGGTTGGATAGGGGTGGGAGTCCTGAGGGGCTTGGCTGGGGGTGGGGGATAGGGGTCGGGACAGTCAGGGGACAGGGAGCGGGGGGGTTAGGGTCGAGGGGTCCTGAGTGGGAGCGGTCAGCACAGAGAGGGAAGTAAATTGCACCAGGAAAAGGGCTGGCACAGATTACTTCCCCTGTGGAGCGAGGGACTGAACTGGGGTTCTCAGAATCAGTTTTTTCCCGGCTCTGCTCTTGGACCGCTGGCCTTTACTCAGGCTGGATTGCAGTGTGCCAGTCCAGCCTAAAGTTACCAGTTCCTTATCCCAGTTTGAACTAAGGCACCACAGCACACTGGTTGCTCTCCTGTGGCCGTTGCTTGCAGCCTGCATTCCAGATAGCATGAGGACATACCGAGTCAGGCATGCAAAAGGGATTGTTATCAGCAAAGTTGACTGTATTTATAGCAACGGAGGTAAGTACTTTTTTCTTGGAAGTTAGTTCAAATGTCTCTTTATCCAAAAAGATTGATGAAGGAATGGGCCAAAACAAACAGCTTTGTGCAGACTTTCATCTCTGCCCTTACAGCTAGATTTAAATAGTCCTATGTCATCTAATAAAACTAACTGCCATAAAGATGAATTGACTCCTCTGGGGCCTTAGCCCACGCCAACTGTTGCTAGGAGGGACAAGCTGTCATTGTTGAGCTACGGAGAAAGCAGGTGACAAGCAAGATAACTTAGGAGATTGGGGACAAAAGACAGAGTGATGAATTTGAAACAGAGGATGGGGATTATAAGTTATCTCTCATTGGTGAGCATGTCCTGTCTCATAGGCCACTGGAGAGCATTGCTTCTCTGAGGGATTCAGTGTGGTGCAGTAGGCAGGGCACTGGACTGAAAGCTAGGGGTCCTTGCACTGTCACTGAGCTGCTCCGTGCTTCAGTTTCCCCAACTGTAAAATGGAGATAATGAGATTTGCCTTTTTTCAAGCACTTTTACAGCACTTTCCATCCATGTACCTGAAGGAGCTCAGCCTTGTTGTGACATGTAAGAAGCTAGTTGTCAGAGGCAATAGCCCATCTGAAGAAGCCGGCTGTTAGAGTGAGAGAAGACATCAGGAGCAAAAGAGAGAGAGCTTGATGATCCCTGGGGAGGGAAGCCAGTGTAGTGAGAGCCACCTGTCAGCAGTCAAACTGCATGTTTTGGGTAAGGGACTCAATCCTGTCAGGTGCTTTTTGCTCTCAACTCCCGTGGAGATCATTGGATACAGAGAGTGCTCAGCACCTTGCCTGTTCATTTTCAAAAGCATGGTGTAGATCAGGATTTAAAGATGTGATGTTAGCACATGTTAGCCAACAGGTTATAAAAGTCTAGTGTAGAGAAGGCACACTGCCTTTAACACATGCAGGTTGAGTCAATGTCTTGTTAAGGTGACCAGCTCAGCATAGGTTAATGGCAGAGGGTGGAATCCTGGCCCCATTGAAGTCAATGGCAAAACTTCCATTGGCTGAAATGGGGCCACAATTTCCCATAGGGGTCCTTGTTTACACTAGACTTCTAAAATGTGTGAGTTCAAATATATTAACTTCACATCTTTAAATCCTATCTACATGAGGTCAAAATGACCAGCTCACTGATGATGCATGTATAATAAACATTACTTTGCTAACTGGCTGAATCCTTTTGTTGACCATTGGGATGAGTCATAAGTTTAACTGCTTTTCTCTTAACTTGTAAATTTAGAACAAAGCCCACTGGTGACACTTTAGTAAAACTGGGGATTTTGGTTTTGCTCTTCAGAGTAACGGAGTGGAGCTGACCAAAAAATATCTGTAAATACTCATTAGAACGTCTAAATGAATCCACTTCTTAGGCCATGTTTATATCCCTTTTGCGTTTGCTTTGTGCAAACATTAGAACACTGTAGTGCAGTGGTTCTCAAAGCCAGTCTGCCGCTTGTGCTTGGAAAGCCCCTGGTGCACTGAACCTGCGCATCTGCAGGTTCGGCGGATCGCGGCTCCAACTGGCCGTGGTTCGCCGCTCCAGACCAATGGGGCCTGCGGAAAGGGTGCCCAGCATGTCCCTTGGCCCACACCACTTCCCGCAGCCCCCATTGGCCTGGAGCGGCAAACTGCGGCCAGTGGGAGCGGTGATCGGCCGAACCTTCAGACGTGGCAGGTAAACAAACCGGTCCAGCGTGCCAGGGGCTTTCCTTGAACAAGCGGCGGACCGGCTTTGAGAACCACTGCTCTAGTGTATTGGCTCAAATGTTTATGGAAAGTTTGAAAACAGATATCAGCATTTGTTCTCATTCCCTCCTGCTCACTTCTGTGGTTATGTAGTCTGAGTCACAACCTAGTTAGTTCTAAGTAAATAAAAATATGTACCTAGGGAGGTCTGTAAGGTGGAGAAATAAAAATACTTACAATTCAAAAATTTGGGATCAGATTGTGGAGACTTTACTCACAAGTGCAAAGTTGCTCACCTGAGTAGTACCATTGATTTGAATGGGACTACTTGTTCGCGTAACCACTCACCCAGGGGAGTCAGGGGTTCATAATCTGGCCCTGCAGTGTACATCGTATTTAAGTAATGATGAAATCTTAACACAAGTGAAAAAGGGTATGGCTAAAGTCACAGGCCAGCCAATTCTTCCTTAGAGGTTTTTCCTTCCTTAGAGGTTTTTAAGGTCAGGCTTGACAAAGCCCTGGCTGGGATGATTTAACTGGGAATTGGTCCTGCTTCGAGCAGGGGGTTGGACTAGATGACCTTCTGGGGTCTCTTCCAACCCTGATATTCTATGATTCTATGAATTCACTGGAAGGGGATGTGGCTTTCCGTTGATCACATTTTTTTTCCAGGAACTCTGCAAGCACGGGTTCAGCTTTTCAAAACAAGGAGAAGTAGCCAGCAATAGTAGTGAACAAGTTGTTCCGGAGAGCAGCTGCAGTAAGCATTTCTGCAGAATGCTGGCCTGGCCTACATGGAATTCTGTACAGCAACAGAGCAGGATCCCTATTGTAGTGGCTGGATGCAGCTAAGAGTAGACTGTTGACTTGCTGCACTGCCTTTTGCATGTATAGTCAGGGGTAGCCTGTTTTATGCAAGAATATAGAAAGGTGGAAACAGAAACACACATTTGTAATACATCAGATTAAGCTTTGTAGTGTCCTCATGGAAAGGTCTTGCTTAAAAATGGTATAAAAAAGATTCTCTTTTTACACAGATACAAAGAAACATATCCTATTACAGAGGTTAAAGGGATACTTTCAGCTAATTTGGGCCAAAAATGAACTTATGCTTAAAACAAAAAAGTTTTACAAACTCTAATATTACCAGATTTTTTTCATGTTAACATAAACATTAAAAACATTTTGTTTTGTATTTCTACATTAATTTTCTTGTGATGTTTACAACTGAGCACTTCCTTGTTGGGCTGAATTGACTTGAAACTGATTAGAAATGAAAGTGGAACTATCTAGTTTATCTTCATTGACCAAGATGAGTAAGACAAACTAACAGAATTAATAGCAGAAAAGTAAATTGCATTTTACAAAACATTCAGTTTTAATAATCTAACATAGTAGTAACCCAAGTAAAGGAGATTTTTTTTAAATAGATAAGTATTTCAGCTTCACAGTGTCCCTTTAGAGACCTGGTACCAATCTTGTCACTGAACAAATTATGGAACTCTTTACATTCTCTATGAGTTGGCATTAGAGAGTGTTAGGGCAGAGTTTTCATCTTTAAAGTGAAATCCATAAAGATTTAATGTGAAAATGCACTACATACCTATTTTTAAAATTAGGTTCTTAGATTGAGGCTGTCATTCCAAAAAATCAGATTTAAAACAGTAGTATGTCTTGTACTGAGTTTTATTTCCATTTCAATTTGTCTTTGCTGATCACAAAGGTCAGTAACACAGAGCTATTATGCATTATTAAAAATTTAAGGCATTTTCGCTTCACTGTAGTGACTAAAACAAATGAAGGCTAATTTGGGATACCATTCTGTAAGGGCAAATTTGGGGGCATTATTTCAAGTGATTTAACTTGAAAATATCCAACAGTTGATGTAGTACTAAAAATGTATTCACCTGACCAGTTGCACTTGCAAAGTTTGATCATTTAGGGTAAAGCTCTGCACACATTGCTCCTGCTGAATTCACTCACATGTGAAATCAGAATTTTGCCCTGGTAGGGCCCAAAACTTATTGTAATGTTCCTAAGAACAGATGTGGGATAATTCTGCAGCACTTTGCTTATAATGACACCTGCCTTTGACACAACGCCATGATGTTTGGGAGTATTAAATTTTTAGTAAGAAAAAAGGATTTATAACCAATTACAAACTTTTATAGGTAAAAGAAAAACAGTGGCAGGGGGCAGTTGGTTAGGAGCTAGAGTTACCCTTCTAATACAAAGATTTAACAGGTTGCTTTTCCTTTTATTAACTTTGTACATGGAAGTCAAACGAAGACTATAATCTGTGGATCCTCAGGCAAGTAGTGGCAGCCTTTGGATCCTGAATGAGGAAATTGGGCTGTGTATTACATTCCCATCCATGCCCTATTTCAAAGTGGAGGAACTGGCTGGGTGGAGAATTTCCTTCAGCTCAAATCCTGCCACTGCATGGAGAGATGGGATCAGCATGTGAGATGTTGAGCCAGCTTGGGTTCAAAAGTTCAGGTCCCAAGAAAGTGGTGTCAAAGTCAGATTCAGGCCTCACATAATTTGTCAGACCACTCTGTTTATTAGCAAAGCGCCTTGCTAATGCACCCAGATGTGAGCCCGTCTCTGAGGCCCAAGATAACTTATTTATACAGCTAAGCCAATTTAACATAAGAGACAAAAGAAAGCAGAAACTGACAAATATACATACATATCTTATTTGCATACTAACGTTTATCAATCTCCTAGCTCAGTAGGAGCTCTAAGTTAATTAGTTTGAGGACCCATTGTCTCACACACCTTAATGTTTCTCTTCCTGACAACTATATTTCAACAAACCCTTCAAGTAGCATTTCTTTAATGAATTATAATTTCAATATAATTCATTCTACTTTCACAATCCCTCCTTTTGGTCAATCTACGCAATGACCAACAATGACTGGGTTCCACATATCAAGCGTTCTTTATGTCTTTGTTCATCAGTGATATTTAAAATCATCAAATTAGCACTCTGGTTTGGGGCAGCTATCTGTGTAGCATGCCTGACACAATTTTGGATACAACAGGAAAGTAACTGTGCAGGAAATAGCCCGACTTGATTATGTAAAGAGTTGTCACTTTGGATGGGCTAGCACCAGCAGGAGAGTGAATTTGTGTGGGGGGGTGGAGGGTGAGAAAACCTGGATTTGTGCTGGAAATGGCCCACCTGTTGATCACTTTAGATAAGCTGTTACCAGCAGGACAGTGGGGTGGGAGGAGGTATTGTTTCATATTCATGCTCAAATAAATTGGTTAGTCTCTAAGGTGCCACAAGTACTCCTTTTCTTTTTGCGAATACAGACTAACACGGCTGTTCCTCTGAAACCTTTCATATTCTCTGTGTGTATATAAAGTCTGCTGCAAGTTTCCACGGTATACATCTGATGAAGTGAGCTGTAGCTCACGAAAGGTCATGCTCAAATAAATTGGTTAGTCTCTAAGGTGCCACAAGTACTCCTTTTCTTTTTGTGAAAACATACAAAAATTATTAGGATTCCAAACAGGAGAGTTAGGGCTCCCTGAAACAACCAGTTTCCTATGCCAGAGAAATTGAAAAGGTTACTTAGCCACTTCCATAAAGAACTTGGCTCTTCGTGGGGAAGATATGCGATTTGTTCTAAGTGGCTAGCACGATCTGTTACCTCATTGGTGTTGTCTGGTATATACACACAGCAGTCTTTTCCAATGAGAGCACAAGTCCCTCCTTTTGCCACCAGCACTATGTCCAATGCCTGACGGTTTTGGAGGGCCATCTGTTGGATTGCCCCTGTTTCTTTGGCTAGGGCTCTTAAACTTTCTCCGGTTTCATTTGCCATTATTTCAACTACTGCTTGTAACCTTAGGAGCCTTTTTTGCATGATGTATTACTCCCCCTAATGGTATGAAGGAACCGCCAATGGCCTCTTCCCAGGTTAAGGGGGCTTATGTTATTTACATACCATTGGGCATCTGTTAAGTCCCTTCTTTTTCGCCTGAAATTGCGGAGGCGTTCTCGAGGGAAGGTTCCTAGCACTCGGAATTGTGGGAGGAGTCGGGCAGGATAACAGATTCCTGACCAATTAGCTGGTAGGTGCGGTGTATGCTCTGGTCCCACACACCCAGTGATGGCCTATTAAGGCCGGGAAGGGTTGGTTGCACCCATTTGTCATATAGGTATTTGCAAAGGAGGAGGAGTATCCCCTAAAGGGTACAGGGTAATTCTCCTTACGAGGAGTGGTGTTATTTGCATGACATTGAAAAATTGTATTGTTTTCACTGTTACTGTAGGGGGAACATGAGATTGATTTCTCTGTTTGATCCCAGGTTGAGAAAAAATTCAGATCTCCATACCCGGCCCGCCACTTTTTAGTTTTGTTTGAATAATCCCATACACCATTGGCCACAATATGCTGAAGGCAACGGCTTTTCCCCAGATCCAGCCCTGTCCCATTACACACCCAACACCAATGACCTTTTCCCTCCACCACACTTATCCATTGAGATGCATTTATTCCCACCGCTTCCCAAGTGTCACTGCTGTTCCATATTTTGTTAAACGGACGAGGCCCTCCAGTGAGGTCTGGGGACTTGAGTGGGATAGCCAGGACAGGAACGCCAGTTTGAGAGTGGGCTGGGATGTGGCTGCAGACCCAGCAATTAGAAATATTAAGGGTCTGAGCTATCCACACCTGCTGCTGGATAAAAGAATTGTCATCGTGGTCTCCCCAGACCGTAAGATACCAGCAGCCGAGGAACAGGCAGAGGTGCATGTTGGAGGCAAGGCTCTTCTGGTTCTGACAACCTCAACTGAGGGAATCGCAGTCACGGTTTTACGCTCACCAGGCAGTAGGCGCTAGGCTCGCTACTGCTTTTTTTTTGTTTGTTTTTGTTTTGTTCGTCGTCTGCTTCTGGCAACCCTTACGAGAGCGTAGATTGTAAGGTATTGCAGACTGTTCCTCTATGTCGTCTTCTGGAGTCAAAAACGACTCTGCATTGTCCTGAGGTGACGATTGGTTCTCTGGGGATGGTGCTGCCTTACGCTGTGAAGCATGTATCCACGCTGCGATGCCAGGTAGTTTAAGAGCCGTCTGTGTAGTAAGCAGTACCTGATGAGGACCCTTCCACTGGGGCTCCAAGGCGTGCTTTCGATGATGGCGCCATACGTAGACCCAATCACCTGGCTCGAGGTTGTGGCAAGTGTCGGAGGTGGGTTTCGTGGGCCAGGCGACTCGAACCTGTGAATGGAAGTGACTTACAGCTTGTATTAGTCCCTTGCAATACTGAAGGAGCGCACTGTGAGTCAAGTTCAAATCTGGAACGGGAGTAATAGTAGTCATAGCTCGCATAGGGTGTCCCATAACAATTTCAAAGGGACTTAATTGATGCCTTTGGGATGGAGTGGATCTCGTGTCCATAAGGGCTAATGGTAAGGCTACTGGCCAGCTTAATCCTGTAGAGTTACAAATTTTAGCAAGCTTATTCTCATTTAGTCTGTCAACTGCACCTGCACTCTGTGGGTGGTAGGGACAGTGCAACAGGTGTTTGATATGCGATATACGGTCCAGGTGTTGAACAAGTTGTGTACTGGACAACTTGTTCAACACCTGGACGTATATCGGACGGATGTATATCGGACGACCGTATATGTGGACAGAGTAGCAGGAATTCCCTTGGCAGGCATAATATGAGTTAACAAACATTTGGCAACAGACAGTGAGTCAGCCTTGCGACAAGGAAAGGCTTCAATCCAACCAGAGAATAAATATACCATAACCAGTATAAATTCATATTGTTGACACTTAGACATTTGTACAAAATCAAGTTGCCAATGCAAGAATGGTGCTTGAGGCAGGCCCCGGAACCCCTGGGCCACTTTTACAGGTTTACCAATATTATGGCTTTGGCAAATGGTACAGGCTGCACAGTGGCGGGCTGCAAAAGAGCTAAAATGGGGGTCCCACCATCCTGTCTTAGTTACATCCCCTCCTTTCCGACATGTGAAACACTGTGTAGCAGGGCGGCCAGAGACGGGTAAAGTGAAAAGGGGGCTACAAAGGCGCCAGTAGGCGAGTGCCAAAAAGAATCGGGATGTAGAGAGCAACCTTGGGCAACCCAGGATTCTTTCTCGGTTTCTGGGGCAGAGCCTTGGAGCAGGGCGAGGTCAGTGAGGGACCAGGAGGGTAAGAGGAGAGCGGAGAACAAGGGAATCAGACATTTCGGCTAGGCATGCTGCAGCAGCCACAGCACACAGGCAGGGGGGTAAGCCTTGGGCAAAAGGGTCTAAAGTGGCAGAGAAATAAGCCACTGGGCGGTTCTTTTCTCCGTGCATCTGAGTGAGAACCCAAGTGCACACCCAGGTTGTTCGTGGCAGAAAAGGGTAAAAGGCTTAGAATAGTCAGGCAGCCCTAAGGCAGGGACAGAAGCCAAACCCTGTTTGAGGGAAACAAAGGCAGAATTGGCCTCAGGGGCCACGGCATGGGGTCAGGCACAGAGAATCGAGTGAGTTCCTGGAGAGGTTTTGCAAGGGAGGCATATTGGGGAATCCATTGTCTGCAAAATCCAGCCATGCCGAAAAACTTCTGGACCTGGCTTGGGGAGCAGGGTCGGGGAAAGCTAAGGATAGCTTGGACGCGGGTGGGAGAAAGTGCACGGGAACCCTGGGAGAGGAGAAAGCCGAGGTATGTGACAGAAGCTTGACAGAGTTGTAGTTTAGAGCGAGAAGCCTTGTGACCCTTATTTGCTAGGGCAGTAAGGAGCACTAAAGAGTCAGTTTCAGAGGCAGACAATGAAGGGGAACAGAGGAGTAGATCATCTACATATTGGACTAGTGTGTACCTGCACAGGAAAACAAGGTCAGCAAGGTCTCGGGCTAATGCTTGGAAAAATATTACGGGCTTTCAGTATACCCCTGGGGCAGTATGGTCCATGTGTACTGTTGCCCCTTGTAAGAAAAGGCAAACAGGAACTGGGAGTCAGGGTGAACCGGGAGAGAAAAGAAAGCAGAGCACAAATCAACAACAGTAAAATGAGTTGCATCTGGTGGGATAGAAGCCAGAATCTTTGAGAGAGGCAAGTTTTGATTCTGTCCACCTATGATTTGCCTCTTCCCACCACTGCATGAAACAATCAGCCTCTCCTTTTGCCAATTTAGTTGTAGGTTGACCGAGTTTCTTTTAAGACGTCTACTTGGTCTTTGTCCCAAGATCCTAACAGTGGCCACTGAATTTTGGGATTCTCCTGAGTTAGCCTTTTGCATTCCCATACACATCCCCCCCCACCCCCCCTAAGGTCAGCCTTTTGAAGCCATCCCCCACCCATGTCATGAGGTTTTCTGTTCATTAAAACACAACAATGCTAGCAACAAGACAAACACCACAGACAAACAACACAAAACATAGATCCATGGTATTCTGAGTTTTTCTTCCGCTGGCGCCAGCTTGCTTGTAGAGTCTAAAAACAAAAGAAACAATTTCAACCTCCCTGGTGGGGACAGATTATTGCTTCATAATAATACCACTTTCTTTTACAAATTTCCTTGCTAATTGCAGGAAAAACAGAAGAATTACCTCCAGGCTGTACTTATTTTGTTCTATAGTCAGGCTGTTCTATAGCCAGGCTAGTGAATTACCCCACTCACTGATCATTTATGAATTCATGAGGTGGTGTACCTCAGTTTCCCTTCTTGTGCAACAGACCATGTTTGCAATAGTTTCTCTGCTGTACCAAGCTATAGGTTTATTCTCAGGTAATAGCAGAGACACAGCTTCAGATTTTAGCACTATTCACACACACAAAATTCTTTTTTGCCTAACATCCCTTGCGCTGTGATTACTCTTTTACACAACTGTACCCCGATTACACTTCCATCTTGTACAACTAGACACAACCAGGAGCAGCCAAGTTAAGTTCCAATAGAAACCCCTTACATCCTTTATTGATTTTGATTACATTACCCAATAGTCAAACAATTTTGATCTGATTCTCTCTCTGCCTGCTGCCTGCAGCAGTCCCTTATAGACCATTTCTGTGGGAAAAGGGCCCATTTTCCCTCAGAATAGCTGTAAAGGCTTCTGGGGACAGAAGCGTAGTGCTGGTAGTAATCACTCTACCTGACCCCCTTAGCCTAGACCATTTTTCCAGAAATTTACAGGAGTTCGGACTCTTCCTAAAATACATAAACTGAGCCGGCGTTCCTTTAGGGAACTGTCCCGACTTAGACGTCTGGTTACCCATACAGGAGGACTTTACACACCAATCACACAAGAAGGAAAGTCGGGTTCGTCAGGGCGATGCCCGGTGCAACACACAAAAGGAGCCCACAGGCTACTGCCTCAATCACCCTTGCTTTCACACTAAGGGTTTTACCCAAGGCTTTGAAGTTTTTTTGGTTTAAGATAGCGACCTTCATGTCTGTGATTGCGTGACCAGCAATGCCCCTCTGCCATGTACATTGGTCAAACTGGACAGTCTCTACGTAAAAGAATAAATGGACACAAATCAGATGTCAAGAATTATAACATTCATAAACCAGTCGGAGAACACTTCAATCTCTCTGGTCACGCAATCACAGACATGAAGGTCGCTATCTTAAAACAAAAAAACTTCAAATCCAGACTCCAGTGAGAAACTGCTGAATTGGAATTCATTTGCAAATTGGATACTATTAATTTAGGCTTAAATAGAGACTGGGAGTGGCTAAGTCATTATGCAAGGTAGCCTGTTTCCTCTTGTTTTTTCCTACCCCCCCCCCCCCCAGATGTTCTGGTTTAACTTGGATTTAAACTTGGAGAGTGGTCAGTTTAGATGAGCTATTACCAGCAGGAGAGTGAGTTTGTGTGTGTATGGGGGTGGGGGGGATGTGAGAAAACCTGGATTTGTGCAGGAAATAGCCCGACTTGATTATGTAAAGAGTTGTCACTTTGGATGGGCTAGCACCAGCAGGAGAGTGAATTTGTGTGGGGGGGTGGAGGGTGAGAAAACCTGGATTTGTGCTGGAAATGGCCCACCTGATGATCACTTTAGATAAGCTATTACCAGCAGGACAGTGGGGTGGGAGGAGGTATTGTTTCATATTCTCTGTGTGTATATATAAAGTCTGCTGCAGTTTCCACGGTATGCATCTGATGAAGTGAGCTGTAGCTCACGAAAGCTCATGCTCAAATAAATTGGTTAGTCTCTAAGGTGCCACAAGTACTCCTTTTCTTTTAGTGTAAGGAGAGTGATCAGGTAAGGTAAGCTATTACCAGAAGGAGAGAAAAAAAAACAAAACAAAAACCTTTTGTAGTGATAATCAAGGTGGGCCATTTCCAGCAGTTGACAAGAACGTGTGAGGAACAGTTTGGGGGGGGGGGAAATAAACATGGGGAAATAGTTTTACTTTGTGTAATGAAACATGCACTTCCAGTCTTTATTCAAGCCTAATTTAATGGTGTCCAGTTTGCAAATTAATTCCAATTCAGCAGCACTTGCTACCCAAGATCCATAAACCTGGAAATCCTGGACGCCCCATCATCTCAGGCATTCGCACCCTGACAGCAGGATTGTCTGGCTATGTAGACTCCCTCCTCAGGCCCTACGCTACCAGCACTCCCAGCTATCTTCGAGACACCACTGACTTCCTGAGGAAACTACAATCCATCGGTGATCTTCCTGAAAACACCATCCTGGCCACTATGGATGTAGAAGCCCTCTGTGCCAACATTCCACACAAACATGGACTACAAGCCATCAGGAACAGTATCCCCGAAAATGTTATGGCAAACCTGGTGGCTGAACTTTGTGACTTTGTCCTCACCCATAACTATTTCACATTTGGGGACAATGTATACCTTCAAATCAGCGACACTGCTATGGGTACCCGCATGGCCCCACAGTATGCCAACATTTTTATGGCTGACTTAGAACAACGCTTCCTCAGCTCTCGTCCCCTAATGTCCCTACTCTACTTGCGCTATACTGATGACATCTTCATCATCTGGACCCATGGAAAAGAAGCCCTTGAGGAATTCCACCATGATTTCAACCATTTCCATCCCACCATCAACCTCAGCCTGGACCAGTCCACACAAGAGATCCACTTCCTGGACACTATGGTGCTAATAAGCGATGGTCACATAAACACCACCCTATACCGGAAACCTACTGACTGCTGTTCCTACCTACATGCCTCCAGCTTTCACCCTGACCACAACACGCGATCCATTGTCTTCAGCCAAGCTCTACGATACAACCACATTTGCTCCAACCCCTCAGACAGAGACAAACACCTATAAGATCTCTATCAAGCGTTCTTACAACTACAGTACCCACCTGCTGAAGTGAAGAAACAGATTGACAGAGCCAGAAGAGTACACAGAAGTTACCTACTACAGGACAGGCCCAACAAAGAAAATAACAGAATGCCATTAGCCGTCACCTTCAGCCCCCAACTAAAACCTCTCCAGCGCATCATCAAGGATTTACAACCTATCCTGAAGGACGACCCATCACTCTCACAGATCTTGGGAGACAGGCCAGTCCTTGCTTACAGACAGCCCCCCAACCTGAAGCAAATACTCACCGGCAACCACACACCACACAACAAAACCACTAACCGAGGAACCTATCCTTGCAACAAAGCCCATTACCAACTGTGTCCACATATATATTCAGGGGACATCATCATAGGGCCTAATCACATCAGCCACGCTATCAGAGGCTCATTCATCTTCACATCTACCAATGTGATATGTGCCAGCAATGCCCCTTTGCCATGTACATTGGCCAAACCAGACAGTGTCTACGTAAAAGAATAAATGGACACAAATCAGACGTCAAGAATTATAACATTCAAAAACCAGTCGGAGAACACTTCAATCTCTCTGGTCACTCGATTACAGACCTAAAAGTGGCAATATTACAACAAAAAAACTTCAAAAACAGACTCCAAGGAGAGACTGCTGAATTGGAATTAATTTGCAAACTGGACACCATTAAATTAGGCTTGAATAAAGACTGGGAGTGGCTGTGTCATTACACAAAGTAAAACTATTTCACCATGTTTATTCCCCCCCTCCCAACTGTTCCTCACATGTTCTTGTCAGCTGCTGGAAATGGCCCACCCTGATTATCACTACAAAAGGTTTTTTTGTTTTTTTTCCTCTCCTGCTGGTAATAGCTCATCTGAAGTGATCACTCTCCTTACACTATGACAGGTTTCAGAGGAACAGCCGTGTTAGTCTGTATTCGCAAAAAGAAAAGGAGTACTTGTGGCACCTTAGAGACTAACCAAAGCTAACTAACGAAAGCTCATGCTCAAATAAATTGGTTAGTCTCTAAGGTGCCACAAGTACTCCTTTTCTTTTTTCTCCTTACACTGTGTATGATAACACCCATTTTTTCATGTTCTCTGTGTATACTTACTGTATTTTCCACTGCATGCATCCGATGAAGTGAGCTGTAGCTCACAAAAACTTACGCTCAAATAAATTTGTTAGTCTCTAAGGTGCCACAAGTACTCCTTTTCTTTTTGAGGATATAGACTAACATGGCTGCTACTCTGAAACCTGTCAGACTAACAAGTTAGTGTTATAACATTCTAAACTACAGTAGTGTAACTATATATGGGATCAAATTTATTAGGAAAACGATCTAACTACATTTCTTTTGCAAGATACCACATCTAGAAAGAGTATTTGATGTCTCATGTGAAAATAACTAGCCTCTTTCCTTTAGAGAACTGTAGAGGATCTTTCTGTGGTTAAAGATAACACCAGAGTTACTGGAGAACGTTTCAATAAGATAGGAGAACAGTCATAGGCATGGTGAGAGCACAGCCACATGCTGATAACAGCCAGTTTTTCCGGGGCCCTTTAGCACTGGTGGCTCTGTCAGCCGTTTGTTCCAGGTATTGGGCGGTGGGTTTTGAGGACCTTGGGCGGGGAAGGAACGGAAGGATATGATTCAGGAAGTTTTTAATAGAGGTACTATAGAGACAAGAGGAAAAACGTTTGCATTCATTAGGTTATGATTTTAGCAGGAGCATTGGCTCAGATAATGACTTGCTGGCTGAGTTCAACAGTTTTCTGTGCTTTTGCCAGCAGATGTTGCTATGATTAATAGGGCCAGCTTTGAGAGCTTGCACAGCATTTGTCAAGCATTCAGAAGAGAAGGAAAGCAAACAATAATTTTTCAAGGAAGAAAGTGATGATTATCCCAGCAGCCCTGCTTCCTTCTGGCATGGTGCTTCCACACACGAAGCCTGAACCAAAGCCCTTTGAAATCAATGGAAAGACTTGGAAGCCCATACCCATGGCCATGGAGCCAGCTGCGAGAGCAGTGCTGTTGCTTCTTAGCAGGCAGGAATGTGCATGTTAGCTCCCTCCTGCTAATATTCCTAATCGCGCCATGTCAAATTCAATGAAAGAACAGGCTAGCCATGCGGCACCCTGTTGGAGGGCATCTGAGTGTTGCTAGCATGGCTCTTCAGTTATAGATTCAACTCCTACAGGGTCAGTTTTTAATTTTTTAAAAATTTAATTGATTTCCCCCAATTCCTTCACCTCTGCCAGAGACTGACAGTATGTGTGGTTTAGAAGGAGCCTGAGCCTAGAGACAGTTGGTTTGGGTAACAAGTTGCTTACTTCCTCTCCCAGATCGTTACTGCAGATATTAGATAAGACCAGACCTAGCCCTGATCCCTGAGGTAAGCCACGAGAAATACCCTCCCACAGATGGA
Organism: Caretta caretta; assembly: GCF_965140235.1. Taxonomy (NCBI): domain Eukaryota; kingdom Metazoa; phylum Chordata; order Testudines; family Cheloniidae; genus Caretta; species Caretta caretta. Next base: position 210,530,270 of record NC_134208.1, on the reverse strand, counting down.
CATGTAACCGTTCGTTTGTTTATGGCCAGTTAGCCATGCTGTTATCCAGGCTAGTGGCAATTCATTTTTCAAATAACGTTTTGTGAGACCATTTATTTCAGTTTTGTGCTGGTGTCAATCCTTCATTTTAACTAATTCGTCAAACTTCTTGTCTTTATTTTTCTTGCTAAAGATGAATTTTTGAAGAGAGAGTTCAGAATCTCATCCCTTTTGGGGTCATCATTAATTTTATCCCCATCTTCGTCTATGAATGGACCTGTTGTCTCCCGGGTCTTCTCTTTTTTACATCTGTAAAAGCCCTTCATATTCTCCTTGGCCCCTTTTGCTAGCAGGGGTTCATTTGCCTTTGCTGTCCTTATCTTCTCTCTGCAGACTGCAACTGACTCTGTGAATTTGGTTGCCTCCCCCTTTCTCGTTTCTAGTACAGGTTTTGTTTTATTAACTACAGCGCTTTGAGCAGCCCTATTATGAAGCCTCATTGTCCAGCTCTTAACTCTTGGAATCAGCTTTTTCAGAGGAACTGCAGTCTGTTGTGCCATAAACTGGAGTGTCTTTAAGGTTTCGCCAGCTGTATCTTAGATTGGTGAATATTAATACTTCCTCTTTTTACACCATACTCACTAAATGTTTGACTTTCCCAAAAATCTAACACCCTTTCTTCGATTTCCTGAATTCAAGGAGCTTGTGATCACGGGTCCCAAGTGTCCTTATTATTTTGTCACTTCCTCTGTAGATCTAGATGGCTTCTCTTGCCTTCCCTCTGCATAGGAATAATTTAGATGTTTTGACTGGCCGATAGAGAGTCAAATTCCTCTACAAATACACTGTCTTGCAGATGAGAACCTTGCGAGTTGCTCCAAGATTCTCCTCTGGTGGTTTATAGTAGATCCTAAAGCGTCCCCACCACACCCTGCATTGTCAGTTAGCTCCCTTGCAGTGTAAAAGTTTTTGATCTTCAAAACTCCACCCCCTACATCCTTTCTTCCTCTATAAATATTGTACCCATCTGTATGGATATTTTGCTTTCGAGAATCATCCCTCTGGGGTTCCGTTATGCCCACTTGCTCATAACCTTCATAATTTAGTTTAGCTTTGAGTGGTTCTTGTTTGGTTCCCATGCTCCTTTTGTGTGCAGACGGGTAAAAGCAGGTCTGGGGTAAATGCCACTCTCCCACATAGATGCCTCTTTCCTCTCCAGGGCTGTTGTGATGGAACTCTGGTCTGCACAGCCTGAGGGAGCAGGTTGACGTCAGCAAGAAGAGCAAGAAAGTAAGAAATAGCTACTGTATCCAGCTTTCCTCCCCGCCTTTAAGTCCTTTGGGATTTACAGTGCTTAAAACAGTGTACGTTATTCCCCTTCCATGATTTTTCAGTCCCACAGAGGATGTCTGCTTGTGGGAGAGGCAGGTGCTTTGTAGCCTAGGTGAGAAACACAAGACTTGCAGAGGTAGCTTCCTGACAGACAGGGATTTTATTTAAGTTTCTTCCTTGTAGATTCCAGCTGCCCCACCTTCTAATAGCCACCTCCCCTCCAGGTCTCTTCCATCATGGACCTCACGTCCAAGAAGGGATAACATGACAGAGTGACAGTGACTTAGCAGCCGTGGGTTTGTCCTCCTCGTCTGTGCTTTTAAGGTGCAAAGTTAACAGGTCAATGGAATAAAGAGCCTAAAGTTCTGTAACTGTTCCTTAATGCTTATTAACTCAGTGAAGCTCCGTCATTAAGCAAATAACTCTAGATCAGTCATGAGAGTTCCTGTGTGTTTCTACAGATGCTGTTCCTGAGAGCTAAGTAAATAAACAAGCATTTAAACAATTAGAATATAACTTCTGAATTAGGGCTTTTTTGGCATTTCTATTCAGGACAAGCAGGTAGTGTACTAATAAGCATAGACATATTTTTTTTCTCATTTTCCATTGCGGTTAAGTGGTTGTCATCCTGCTTGCCCACAACCATCTGCTTGAGGGTCATTTCCTCCTGTACAGCCCAGCTGATCAGCAAAAACAGTTTCTGTTTGTCTTGCTACATTTTATGTTTGATTTATTATCATAGCTCTCAAGTGTTAAAGAAGATTTGAACTGTACCTAGAAGCCTGATGTGACATTTTGACTTAGTGTTAGAGTAACAGTAATTTGTGCCATGAGTCCTGATGGTTGTGTTTATTTAAAAATTGCATTGAAACAAGGACTCTGAAACCAAATGATCTGAATAAACAAACTGCACACTGGTTGCATTCTGTGTCCACATGGGCACACCTGCACACAGCTCTGTCTGTATACCTATATAGCACGGATTTCTATGGGGCCTTTCTGCATAGAGCAGTGGTCTCCAACCTTTTTACGCCCAAGATCGCTTTTCGAATTTAAGGACAACCCAGAATCTACCCCTCTCCTTCCCCAAGGCCACGTCTCACTCACTCCATCCTGCCCCCTCACGGTTCCCCGTTCCTGGCCAATGGGAGCTGCGAGGGCAGTGCTTGCAGGCAGGAGCAGCGTGCTAAGACCCCTGCCCCTCCTCATGGGGCCATGCTGGCTGCTTCTAGGAGCGGCGTGGGGTGTGGCAGGCAGGGAGCCTGCCTTAGCAGCAGCCCAGCAGCATCACCGGAGACCACAATCGACTAGGAGAGTCCCCAGGATTGACCAGTCAATTGGGATCGACCGGTTGGGGACCACTGGCATAGAGCATCGTAAAGTGAACTATAGATAGGGTTATTTATTCCCATTATGTGACATTTTAGAACAAGAAGTAAAAAGAATATGGGCGGTCATTGCACAGGAAGTCAATGAGGCTTAGTAAGAACATAGCAAGATTAAGGGGAAAAAGTTGGGCATTTATATGGATAACAAGAATATGAGTTAGAAAACTTATTGCTAACAAAAATTTTGGAAGGGATATTAAACGTTGTGCTTTCAGATTTAAGCCAGCTGCTATTAGCAGTCTCTAGCTATTAGAGATCAGGATGAGACCTAATGCAAGGGGCAGATTACCCCACATCTGCTGGTCTATACTATTATGTTGACCACTTTTACAAGTCTAGGATATACTTTTGTACAAAGCATGCCTTGTGAGGTACCATTTGAAAATTCATGATCTGCTGAACATTATTATCCTGGTAAAATATGTGTATCAACATTGTATGTAAAGTTATGAGATTCTGCTGTGTAGCATTGTTATAACATACTCCAGTGTTAAGAAAAGCAGGCCCAAACCAGTTTTTCAGAGACAAAGACACACTGACACCCCAGCCAGGTGTTAAAGAGCTATCACTTGCTTAAGCTGCCATTCTCCAGGAACAGGAAGGTGTGAATAAGAAATTTACATTTAATCACAGGGACAGTTCAACCCTCATATCCACAAGAGACTACTTGTTGCTTGCACCCCAGTGCAGGGAGGGGTAATTCTCAAGGTGCGGGGAAGGGTATAAAAATGGAGGACACACACAGCACAAATGACCTCTCTCCTCCTTCATCTCTGCTCATGACATCAACGACTCAAAGAACTGAACTAAGGGGGTGAGGTCCCAGGCTGAAAGGAGACCCAGCCTGTGAAATTTATTGCAGCATATGGTGAGATAAAATCTTTGCTTTTAAATTCACATAGCTCGTTAAGTTAAGTATTAGCTGCATTTTACTCTTTTATTTTCTTTTGTAACCAGTCCTGACTTGTATGCACCATCACTTGTAATCACTTAAAATCTATCTTTCTGTAGTTAATTAACTTATCTTATTGTTTTATCTTAACCAGCATGTTTGGACTAGTGTGGGAAACTCCATTTGGAATAACAAGGGTGGTGCATGTTACATTTTCCTTTGATGAAATGAGGGACTTGCTGTGAGCGTGCCCTGCCCAGCACGCTGCTGAACAAGATGTACATTTCTGGGGGACAAGGCTGGGATCAAGAATTTGAAGGTGTCTCCCCGTATATAGTTAATGAATGACTGATCAGAGTGCTCATGTATTTATCTGGGAATGCATTTGCTGGGTGGGGGGAGGGCGATCTAGGAGTACAGAACACAATTGCCCATTTTGGATTTGAGGCTAATTTTCCTGTTTCTTGAAAAAAATCTCATGGGATTTTTAATGACCACCGATCGTTATTCTGTCTTCCCCTTTTCCCTCTGTGTGTCTGCATCCCATCCACCTCCTTCCCATGCAGATGGAGGTACTATCTTAAAATATTAGGGGACCAAGCTAATTCCAACCTCACAGGATTCCTCCTGTAATGCTCCCATTAGCTGTATACATCCCACATGGTGCTAGAAATGTTGTGCTACCAGGAGTGCTGTGCATGGCTGAGGCTTGGTCTGCACTTGAAAGTTGTATGGGCATACCTGTGTCAGCCAGGGGTGTGAAAAACTGGCCAGCATAGCCATGCTAATATAGCCCCCAGTGTAGATGCAGCTATGTCCACAGAAGACTGCTTCTGTCAATGTAGCTATGTCATTTGGGGAGGTGGTGTTCCTACATCGATGATAACACCCCTTCTGTTGGTGTAGGCTGCATCTGCACTCCTGGGCTGGGCTGCCATAGTCTCCAGGGTAGTATAGACCTACCCTTAGCAAGGTTGTGTGGCTTGTCCACATTAATTCATAATGAGGTGTGGTCTGTGTAGAAAAGAGTGAGTTAGTTTTTGCTGACCAGTGGAAGAGTGGCAAGGGAGAGTAGGACAGAGTCAGTTTTTCTTTTTAATGGTTGGATGCAAAATATCTTGAGCTTGTCAAAAAAAACATTGAAGCCATCCCTGGACCTAATGTGGTGATGGGGGCGCTGTGTTGCAGAGACGGGGGTGGGTGAGTTACTAGAGGGTACTTTCCTGTCTGAGTCAGCACTAACCCCAGCGTACCAGTGTGTGCTAGGGGAGATAAGATCTTTTACACCCACAGACACCAAGATCCAATGAATTTCAGAACCTAGGAGAGAGTTTTCATCACATGTGATCTCCCTGCCATGCCCCAGGGCTGTTGTTTCCTGGGTTTCAGCAGCTCAAAGCTCCTGCTGCCTTCAGGGGGCCCCAGAGCTTTCCCTAGCCCTCTGGCTACTTGGCTCATGCTAGCTCCTTTACCAATACCACATCCTGGAATAATCTGGGTTGCTCTTGGAGTTCTTCAATCCAAGCACTAAACCATGCTGAGACCTGTTTTGTTTGTGAACCATGACAACACCTTGCCCCAAGGTGTGGCTGTTCTGGTCTGTTCTCCACAGTACAGATGCTGAAGGAAATGTATGAGAAATTGCAATCTGTGAAGCGCACAATGCTGTCTTTTTTTTGTTTGACAGAGGACCATTTCTGCCATTAACCCAATGCATCACGTGGACAGGCAGTGTGAATAGTGCATTTATTCTTATTCGGTGCTTTTGGGTTTCTTTCTACAAGGAACTGGATTGTGGTTTTGTTCTTGTGACAATGACCCCCTGTACCACCATTCCAAATAATGTCATACCATAATGAAATTATACATTGTAAGGAGCATGACCCAGTTGTTGATCACACTCTTGTAAAATATACTGTTCAGACTAGTCTCTCAGGGGTATATTTCACTCTGCCTCTGCTCTCATACATGTAAAATAAATGCAGTGTTTATCCTTGCAGCTTAGACATTTCTGAAATATCAAGTAGTTACTGCAGTTCTGCTCCAAGATGCCAAAGTTTTTTGTTGAAGTGAATTTATGGCCTGATTTTCAGAGGTTTTGAGCAGCCAGAGCTTCCACTGAAGTCAATGAGAGCTGTGCCGCCCAGCAGCGCTGAAAATCGGGCCATACGTGAAGAGCCAAATATAGTAATAGGCTTGCAGCTACTGCAATTGCTGCATTGCTTAGGCAACCTGGCAAAACACAAAGACACATTACCGTCCATTCTACTGCCACCTACATTGTTCCACTGATATTATTCAAAGGTTCATTCATATATTCAAAGGCCAGAAGGGACCATTGTGATCATCTAGTCTCACCTCTTGTATAATATAGGCCAGAGAACTGCACCAAAACAATCACTAGAGCAGATCTTTTAGAAAAAAATCATCCAGTCTTGTTTTAAAAATTGTCAGTGATGGTTAATTACTCTCACCATTAAAAATTAACTCCTTATTTCCACTCTGAATTTGTCTAGCTTCAGCTTCCAGCCAGTGAATCATGTTAGACCTTTCTCTGGTAGATTGAAGAGCCCATTGTTCAATATTTGTTCCCCGTTTAGCTCCATATAGATGGCAATCAAGTCATCCCTTAATCTTCTCTTCGTTAAAATAAACAGATTGAGCTCTTTGATTCTGTCACTATAGGTGTGTTCTCTAATCCTTTAATCATTCTCGTGGCTCTTTTCTGAAGTGTCTCCGCTTTTTCAGTATGCTACCCTATACGGACAGAGGAGTTTCAACTTTTGTTTTTGTCACAATTAAGTCTCTGCTCCCCTGAGGTGATTTTGAAAAGTAAACACATTCTGTTGTCTCTTAATGCAGTTTGGATGCTTAGGACCATATACTTGATCTGCATATGCAGCTCCCATTGACTTTATCACCAATACAGATGCCCATCTGGATTAAAGACAGTGTACAATAATGCTTTCTCTGATGAAAGCATGTCCTGTAAACTTCATTGAAGGGCTGCAGTGCACTTTCTAGAGAGATGGAGGTAGCCTGAAATGTTGAAGACCAAGGCAGCTTATTCTGGGAGTGTCTCTCCTAAGTCCCATGGCCAGGTGTTCTGCCTCTGTGGAAAACGGAAGGTGTTTGTGAGAATAGCAGATGCTAGTGGGGACTAAATTTAGCTGCTCGGCAAACCACTGTTTTTTTGTTTTTTTTTTTTTAAATCATTATCTTATCCAGATGGTGAATTGCATTGAGGAATGAGTGGGCAGCTTGGAACAGTGAACTGGCATAAACCAAAATTCATATAAAAACATATTAGCTTGATTAAAAATCTTGTAGCCTGATGTGCAGGAGATCAGACTAGATGATCATGATGGTCCCCTCTGGCCTTAAAATCTGTAAGTCTAAATATGGTACCCTATCATTAAAGAGAATCTGTGTCCGAATGAACCCTGTAACCACAAGACCAATCCATTTCTTGCCTCCACATATCTATGTATAGCCTCCTCTTCGTTATTTTGTGGCTGTCTCCTCAGCTTCTCTTCTGAGTGCTGCATTGGTTACGTGCAAGTGTTGATTTTGGCTAGGAGCTGAAAAAGCTGGGAGATTGCGCTGTTTACATCAGATATAAAGGAGATACAGATCTGGGCATAGACTGAGAACTGCTGGCACTTCAGCCAGTGCTGTGTCATCAGCTCCCCAACGGCCTCATATAGGGTATGTCTACACTGCAAGTAAAGGTGATTGTAGCACTGGTAGGCATACCTCTCCTGGTGTTAATTCAGATAGCACAGGTAACAATAGCAGTGAAGACAGCGTGGCATGGGCTTCAGTTGCCTGAGTACAAGCCAGCCAGGGACCCTGGGTACCTACTCAGTGGGGTTGTTAGCCTCTGCTGAAGTCCACGCCACCACCTTTCTGATTATTATTACCTGGGCTAGCTAGATATAAAGTTAGCTTGGGTATGCCTACCCATGATACAGTCACGTCTTCCCGTGTGGTATAGCCATCCCCAGAGAAGCTGGAAAGTATGGGGGAGAAGATTGAACCTTGTAGGACTATACAGATAAGAGCTTTGAGGATGGATGAGCAGTTGCCCATCATGACCCTCTGGGTTCAGGTTCCTACGTTTGTAGACATAAACCTTTAATTAGGAGCAAATGAATGTAAAGCAGCTTGCAGGTGAAAATGACAAGAAACTCTCTTTCTGTGCTGCAGGGAACTTCTGGACATGACCTGCCGTCTTGCCAACACACTGAAGAAATATGGAGTACAAAAAGGGGACAGGGTTGCAATCTATATGCCTGTGACTCCACTGGCTGTGACTGCCATGTTGGCTTGTGCCAGAATTGGTGCTGTTCATACAGTGGTCTTTGCTGGATTCAGTGCAGAATCTTTAGCTGGGAGGATCATTGATTGTAAGTAGTTTTAAAATGATGAACAAGCATATTAGGAAAGTGCTTTGCTCCTTGGAGGATTGATCCTTTGATCCAGATTCAACATTCAGCTTTCAAAGAAAGGCACACCCAGAATATGGTTGGCTTATTCTCCTCTTGCTGGGCAGTTCAGTTCTCTCCTTAGCAGAAGCATCAGAGTACTATCACTGCGTTGACTCTCTATGTTCCTGATTGTCATGAACGGCTGGGGGTTTAATAAGCTTTCAAAATCACTGTAACATTCAATCAATTTTAAATGGCTGTCAAATAATGTTTAAACCATAGGGAAAACTGAGATCTCTTGAGGGGAAGGGGAGCTGGTTATGTTCTCTTATAGTGAAGTGACAGTATCCTAGTGCATTCTTGTGAAGTGCTAACTCTGCAGCGTGTAATTATTTATTTGTATTTCTGAAGTGCCTAACGGCCCCAATTAAAGATCAGGGCCCCATTGTGTTAATCATGGTATAAGCATATATCGACAGTTGCTACCCCGAAGAGGTTATAATATAAATCAATAAACCAATGATAGACCACACAGAAACAAAGTATCAAAAGGCAGAGGTTTAATACAAAACATTAGGTCCTATGATTATTACAAGTACATCTTTTAAAAAATCATCTTTCTCTATGGCTAGCACGAGGAATTAAGTCTCGGAGTATTTTGAATGGAAGGTAATCTAGGCGGGGCAAGTAAAGGTTTTGTCTTATCTCTGGTAACTAGTGTAGGGGTTATGGGTAAACATTCCTTTATTATACAGCTATATATCTGCTACATAAATAACATAACATGAAATGTGTGTTGCAATTTGAAGTGCTATGTTGAAGTGGTACAGTTGTGTTATGGCTCCCAGGAAAATCCAGAAATCCTGAAAACCCCACATGAGCTAACTGGGTGCTAGAAATCCACTGCCATCTTTTAAAAAAACAAAACAACCCCCCCCCCCCCCCAAAAAAAAAATCCAAAGGACACTGAATTTGCTTGGAATTGGGGTTGAATGGAAGATTTGAAGGGGCTGAAATGAGCTAAGATCAAATGTAAGTAGTCTCTTGGCCTGTCCAAAGCCGTGATCAAGTGTCTTGATGTTTTTGGTCTTTTGGCCTTGAGATGAAAACCTTGTCTGTGTCTCTTGGACCTTGAAGTGAAAAAATTATCTACTCCATAGAAAAGGTATGAGAATTGTCTGGAAGAAGATGGTGTTTACTCATTAAGGGACCTGATCAATTCCCATTAAAATCAGCGAAAAGGCTCATTGATTTTAGTAGGCTTCAGATCAGGCCGTAATTCTCTTCCTCTACCTTGGGATTGCAAAGGCCATCTTGCCTTCAGTTTATCAGGATTACAAGGAGCGTTTGTCAGTGATGTTGGCTGTTACTGTCTGATAGAATTTCTGAGTAGCCGCACCATTGTAATGTGTGACTTAATATCCCCATGTGTGACACAGGGTGAAGGTAGTGAAAACCAAACTGATAGGTCTGTAAAATCTCTCTCTTGTTAGCTGGCTGCAAAGCTGTCATTACCTACAACCAGGGAGTCAGGGGAGGACGAGTTGTAGAGCTGAAGAAGACTGTGGATGAAGCTGTAAAGAATTGTCCAAGTGTCAAGCATGTCTTTGTGGCTCAGAGAACAGACAACGCAGTCCCCATGGGTAATCGTGACATTCCTCTTGAAGAAGTATGTTGACTTTGTTAAATGTCACCCTTTTATCTAGGTATTTCCTACAGGGTATGATGGTTTATATCTCAGCAGGTCCCCATGCCAATTACCAAACACATTTTCAGGGACAGTCAGAGGCAGGGCTAGAAGCTGTGTTCTTATGTAAGGGCACTACTAGCGGAGCTAAGGAGAAAGTACAAAATCAGCTTAATCTGGAACGGACACACTTGTAAATGACCCGGACTATTTTATATTGGCCTTTGTTGCTATGTAGTCTCTGTGCATTATGCTGACGAGGAATATCTCTGTGGTCTGTGTAGTCTCATTTTATAAATGTGGTAGATTAAAAGAATTTGAAGCAGTTACGTATTTTCTTTTCTCTCCTTTTAGTATTTTAAACCTCAACTTTTTTTTCTTTGGTCTGGTTTCTACAAATCCAGACTGCTGGCTTCAGTCTGTCTTCTCTGACACATGTAGCAAAGGGATAAAAAAACCTATGGCTGGCCCGGATCAGCTGACTCAGGCTCGTGGGGCTTGGGCTCTGGGGCTGAAAAATTGCTGTGTAGAATTTGGTCTATGGCTGGAGGGTCCCAGAGCTCAGGCTGCAGTCCGAACCCGAATGTCTACACAACAGTTTTTAGCCCTGCAGCCTGAGCCCTGTGAGCCCAAGTCAGCTGAGCCGAGCCAAGCCAGCCGCGGCTATGCCATTGGGCTTTTATCCGCTGTAGACGTGTACCCTCAATCCTCAGTCAGCAATTTTGCTTGCTCCAAGGTAGGAATGTAAACACTGTTTAAAAAGTTTAAAGATTAAGAAATATTTTGTTTAAACGGTTAACTGATTAAAGGGCTGGCTGGTGTGGCTGGGGCTGGAGCCGCTCCAGCTGGGGCCAGGACTGTTTGGGGCGGGGCTGCTGGGGCCGGCCAGTCGGTTGGCCTGGGGGGGTTAATGGTTAAGGCGGGTTGACATTTTACATCCCTACTCCAAGGCTCCTGCTACTGCCCTAGTCTTAACCCCCTCCCCCAGATCAGAGGAATGGTTATGGCACCCTTCTCCTAATATGGGCGCTAAGACCCGGAGTACTCTAAACAAAATGGTGTTACTTACAGTTTCTGTAGCTTCTGCTGCCTGTAGAATGCCTTGCATTTACACACAACCGGTGTCATAGAATCATAGAATATCAGGGTTGGAAGGGACCTCAGGAGGTCATCTAGTCCAACCCCCTGCTCAAAGCAGGACCAATCCCCAACTAAACCATCCCAGCCAGGGCTTTGTCAAGCCTGAGCTTAAAAATATCTAAGGAAGGAGATTCCACCACCTCCCTAGGTAACGCATTCCAGTGTTTCACCACCCTCCTAGTGACAAAGTTTTTCCTAATATCCAACCTAAACTTCCCCCACTGCAACTTGAGACCATTACTCCTTGTTCTGTCATCAGCTACCACTGAGAACAGTCTAGATCCATCCTCTTTGGAACCCCCTTTCAGGTAGTTGAAAGCAGCTATCAAATCCCCCCTCATTCTTCTCTTCCGCAGACTAAACAATCCCAGTTCCCTCAGCCTCTCCTCATAAGTCATGTGTTCCAATCCCCTAATCATTTTTGTTGCCCTCCGCTGGACTCTCTCCAATTTTTCCACATCCTTCTTGTAGTGTGGGGCCCAAAACTGGACACAGTACTCCAGATGAGGCCTCACCAATGTCGAATAGAGGGGAACGATCTCGTCCCTCGATCTGCTGGCAATGCCCCTACATATACATACCAAAATGCCATTGGCCTTTTTGGCAACAAGGGCACACTGTTGACTGACTTACTGGTTAATTGCAATGACCAGAACAATGTCTTTCATTGAGGGAACCAGAGCAGATTACAACAGATTCTCCCCAGTGGGGACAGGAACCTTAAATGTTGCAGCTGCATTAGTTCAGAAGATGGCCCTTTGAATTACATTTACAGTGGACTGCAATGCCTGGTGGTTGGAAATTACCTCAAATCCTCTCTCCCTGCAACAGTACTAAGTATCAAGGAGAAAGTGCTTCAGGAATTCCAGAATATATCGATGCTACTCCAGCCGTAACCATGCTGTGTGTGGACATGCCAGGACGGTTCTGTCAATCTCTGTAGAACGTCTTTTACCTCCCCAAACTGGACGTACTGTGTGGAGCTGCAGCAATAACCAAGACACAGGAGAGGCATTAATATACGGAAAGGACAGTGTAATTGTCCCATCTCTACTGAGAATGATTGTTTGGGAATATTTACAGTCTACATGGCCTGGGGGAGAAAGGAGTGACCATTAAAATGTGTTTTAGATGGTACATCTGGGAACATGCAGCTTGATGCAGAGTAGCTGTGTCAGTTTGTCAGAAGCAATAAACAAAGTACTTGGCACTTTTGCCACTGGAAATCACTACTTTGCAGCTAAACAAATGACACAGGAGTGAAAATACATGTACTGGGCCAAGTATGCTCCAGTTATAGGAGGTACAGCTAATAATAAACACTAACCAGAATAAACCTGCCTTGTTGGTCAGAAACTATCTTAGTCCATGAACCACGTATAAACTGGAGCAGTGATGTCTCCCTGAGTCTGCAAATAACGTGAAACAATTGATCTGAGAGATGTAAACTGACCAGGCATCAGTTAATCCTGAAACTTAATATCAACATCATTATCATTGTTGTTAAGTCTTTCCTTGTTGATCATTTTAGGATAAACATCCAGCTACTATGTTTATCCCACAATCCCAAACTGCCTTCCATGCAGTCCAAGGTACCGAAAGCCCTAACTATTCCTTTCTCTAGTAGTTGCCAAAAACTTCCAGCTTCTCCTTTTTGCGGTGTAGTTGTGTGTTTTTAATACAGATATCTGAGACACATTGAAAATACAGGGACAGTGTGAAAGAAATTGAACTCCATATTAAAATAAATGACACAGGGATACTGTACGGATCAGCAGGACTTGAACCCAAGCCTGCAGGCAACCAACATCCCCACACTGTCACTTGGTGGCAATTGTAGCCTGGCTGCTCCCTCTGACCCACAGTCCACAGAGGTTGCTATGACTGCTGCTTCTGAACTCCTGGGATTGATGTTGGCTATGACGTGGATTCTGACTCCCAGTCGACCCCTGGAACCTCAGCACTGACCGTGATGCCTGGGATTGACCCTCAGCTTGACTCCTGACTCTGGCTCTGACCCTTGGCTTCGGTTCCCAGCTCCCAAGGTCCTACCTACCTTTGCCCAAGATCTTGACACAGACGAAATTATTCATTTTCATATTTAATTCACTAATATACTCCAAATTTGAACTGAACTGATGCTGCTGCATTGGAGTGCTACAGGTACCAGTTGGTTGTGCTGCAAAATTTAAGTCCGTCTTGCTGTGGAGCACGTGAACTAGATGCAGGCTCTCAGGCATATTTGCTTGTAAATACAGGTCACCTTACAGTGTTTAAAGGGCACTTGCAATTAGTCACATGGGTCTCGGCAGAGAGATGCCTAAAGAATCTTGAGGGACGCGCTTATTCCCCAAGAACAGTACAGAGCCTGCAGGAAGCAGGCTGTCTGTCAGCTTTTCCAGCCACATGTGGAGTATTTGGAATATACTCATTGCCACAGGCTTGATGCACCTGAGGAAGGGGTTGCAGTTGCAGTCCTGGCAGCCAGGCTCAAAAATGTTTTCTGAAGAATGATCACCTTCAAGTCTACTACATTTCTACAACCCTTTTGGGGAGATCTTTCAGCCATGTTAAGGTCTTCAAGTGAATTGTTGCAGAGTGACAAGCCATGGAAATAGTTAGAGGAGTGTGATGGTACTTCAAAAAAATGAAAACAAAAGCAAGAACAAGGAATGCCTTGGGGTATTATGATACACAGCACTCCAGAGTCATAAAGAGTAGGAGTTGTGATATTGCACATGGCTGAAGATGGCAAGAAGAGACGGGTTGTCTTTATTAATTATTAATGTATTATATTTTAAATAATTTTTTACATAAAAGCAGGCCCCAAGCAACATGGCTGTGGGCCCAGGGCACATTTGTAACCTGGGCCCCGTCCCATCCCACACAGATAGATGCATAGGGATAAACAGACTCATGGAGATTGTATAAATAACGTTTAGTCAAATTCAAATGTCCACAGTTTTTAGTCTGAATTTTTTTCTCATGGTGATGGGCTTGTGGCCCTCTGGCTGGGTCCCTCCCTGGGACCATACCCTGGCAAAGTGTCCCCATTCCCACCTCTCACCCCCCTTTATTTGTGGCCTATACAGTGCTCTAACTTGCATGGCACTTTACAGAGATTAAAAAGGATTTGTCCCCGCCCTGCCTGGTCTTTACTATCCCAATTAGGCACAACCCTATGCTGCAGGCAGTGTGGAACCACACTGTTCTAGAGCAAAGGCACTCAACCTTTCCAGGCTACTGTACCCCTTTCAGGAGTGTGATTTGTCTTGTGTATCCCCAAGTTCCACGTCACCTAAAAACTACATGCTTACAAAATCAGAAATAAAAATACAAATGTGTCACTGAAAATTTGCTGACTTTCTCATTTTTACCATTTAATTATAAAATAAATCAACTGGAATATAAATATTGTCGTTACATTTCAGTGTATAGTACACAGAGCAATATAAGCAAATCATTGTGTGAAATGTTAGTTTGTACTGACTTCGCTAGTGCTTTTTATGTAGCCTGTTGTAAAACTAGGCAAATATTTAGATGAGCTGATGTACCCCCGGAAGACCTCTGTATATCCCCAGGGGTACGCGCGTAACCATGGTTGAGAACCACTGTTCCAGAGGGAACAATGGGAGACGTAAATAAGAAAAGAATCTCTGTTTATAACAATGAACCTTTTATTATGATACAATTCCACTAATATCACTGTATTTGAAAATTTTGTTTAGTTACAGTACCTAACCCCTTGAGTTAGCTGTACCAACATTGGATGACTGAACATGCAACGTTGGGCATTGATCTTATATATTTATTATTACAATACTGAAGGCTAGAAATCAGCAGGACTTAGTAATGCCAATGGTTTACATGTGAATTTTGCATGTGAATTTTCGGGAGAGTTCCACAGGAAAAAAGGACATTTTCTCTGGTTCATACACTGATTAACTGCTTTGTGTCCTTGGCAGATACTGCTGAAGAGGTTTGGAAAGACCCTGTTCTCTCCCAAATGAGTAGGTGTACAATAAATGGCCAGTCCAATTTTGTGGCAGAGGAGGCTTTGGAACACTAGTGAGAAAGGATAGTCTCCCACCTGAACAAGGTGGTTCACTTCAGGGGACTGTTTTTGATCATCTCTCCATGCTATGGAGCAAGAATGCGACAGGATCTGCACAGAGAGCACTCTGAGACATGTCACATGGTGGCTGAAGTGGGACGCTAGCTCTGTGTTCAGGATTTGATTAAGATTGAGCAAAAGGCTGTGGCGTTTGCATGTGATAGTAATGAAGATGCTAATCTTAGCACCTGTGCATCTGGGCAAATGGCTGACTTGAGTATGGCAGTGCCTTCCTATTAATTTTCCTGAGAAAGATACATTTTCCTTGTATAGGTCAGCAGCAGTAAGAAGTAACTTCAGCATCCACAACAGCCTTAACAAAAACCACTAAGGAGTTTATTTGCATTATATATACTCCCTGGGAAGATGGTGTTTGATAGTGGACCACAAGTAACTAATGAAGAATGCCAGCAATTTATACAGAAGAAAATTAAATCATCCCTCCTCTTCAAATGGGGGTGGAGCATAAACTGCTGATATGTGCACAGTGAGCCCACTCCCCTCTGCCTTGCACTTGGGCCCAGTGGATATAAGACTGTTAAAGCAGAATGGCAGTGTTTTTGTACCCACTTTGCACAGGTGTAAATGACGCCACTGGGTGGAAGGCAATAGGAAGTCAGCCTCATGGGGCTCTATTTTGAATCTAGGCCCAGGCCTGAGCAAGGAGTGATGTGTAAACCACATCATCCCAGGAGTAGCTCTAGGAGGCACTGTGACTAAGATGCCCCTGCTGAGGCATAATTGGAATATGGAGGTGAGCTGGGGTATTGATTTACTGCTGACCTGCAGCAAATTGCTACCTCTCCACCATTGGGCCAGCTACTCTCCCCCACTTGAGGGGTGAGGGTAGAAGCTAAGCCTTCACCCTCTCTCCAGTCACTTGTTCTAGGGAGGGAATAAGCGGGCCAGAAACCCCACATACTCCTGCGTGCCAGGTCCACGGTCAGGGTAACTTGAGTAGGGATATAAGGAGCTCTTACTCCCCCTCACTCCCTTTTGTCAGCACCTAGAATGTGTCAGAATTGAGCCCATAGCATCCTGAATGCCCTCTGCTGGGAGTTCTGCTGATAGCTGCGCCTGGTGGGTGACACTGCCCAGGAGGCAGCAAAGGATTCTTACTAGGGAGTTAGCTGGGTCTCTGTCTGGAGCGGGAAAAATAAAACACGGATTTTCTCTTTAAAAAAATAAGTCAAGCCTATGCCATGTATCATCAGCAGGGGCTCTCAGCTCCTTCTCTAGCCAGGAAATGGAGGCAGGCATTGGGAAATCCTAAATGTGACTTAAAATTAGACTGAGAAGTGTACATTAGAAAAAGAAGACCCCCGCCCCATGGAACTTGGCCCCTAAAGACCTTTCTGTTATTGCAAAGTGTGGCTCATTATGGCATCACACTTCTATTTTCTACCTGCAACTTTTATCCTCCCAAAGTCTTGAAACCTATGAGAGTCCCTGCTGTTTTTATAGATGGCTTTATTAATCCAATTCCCTGAAATGCCTGAGACTCACAGAAGTGTGGGTCTAGAGAATGGGTGCTGCACACCTTCCACGTGAACGCTTAGGTGGGGTGTGCTGCACACATTCGTTTGTTTCTGAGTCAGGGGAACAGGTGGTGCCTGTCATTTGAGCATGCATGCCAGGTCATTCTTCATCTGCTGTGTCTTCATGCTATGTCATTCTTCATCTACTACTTTGCCTTTCTTTTAGTAAATACTCAGCTCTTGCCAGTCTCTCTGCAGAAAAAGATGGCATCAGAAGAAATGACAGTTCTTCTATACGTAACTAGGAGCCTGGTGAAACACTGAAGTGTTATGAAAGGATTGGTTGCGTGAGGCTAACGTGTTTCTTTGCTACTTCTCTTGTCTTAGGAGATGGCCAAGGAGGCTCCTGTGTGTGCTCCTGAAAGCATGGACAGTGAAGACCTGCTGTTCATGCTTTACACCTCCGGGAGCACAGGAAAACCCAAAGGGATTGTTCACACTCAAGCTGGGTATCTGCTTTATGCTGCTGTGACACACAAGGTACCTCAGCAGTGTTCCTTGCAAAAAAGGAACATTTGTGCTTTATCAGTATTGATGTGGGACATTTGTTTGTTTAATAAGGCTGCTTCTGTTAGTGTTTGCAAATTATGTGGCAAATTGTGTGCAATCGAGTTGAAAAGTACACAAGAGCATATGAATAATTAAACAGTATTGATTTGCTTTCAGGAAGTACACTACTAGGAAAATCAGATCCCGGGAGTTGTAAAGAATCCAAATGATGCAGTGACTCCACCTGAGCATTTTGAATTAATTCATCATTTACTGGTTTAGTTTTGCACTCCAGTACTGCACTGATTGTGCTGGATTCCGAACAAGGGCCCTCCTTTTGTGATGCTCATCTGTTGAAGAGCAAACAAATTGTATTAACACTCAGTATTTCTGCCTCTGCCACTGATTTGCGATGTGGTGCTGGGCAAGCCCATTAGCCTCCCTGTACCTTCATTTCCCCCTAAGCCAAATGGAGCTAACGAGACCCTCCCAAAGGGGTGTTGTGAGGCTTAACTTCTTACAGTTTCTGCTTTGAGATTCCCTCCTGAAAAGTGTAATTGAAATCCATATATGATTATACTGAAGTTTCTAGATGAGATTTCAATTCTAGTCCCAGCCTCTCTCTCACTTGTAATTTTCTGAGATATTCGTCTTTGGGTTAATCTCAGCTCAAAGGTGAATTTTAGAACGTTTGAGGATTATCCATTCAAGCCGATGGGCTGAGCTGTTAAACCTTTCTCCAGTGGGGTGGAGTCACACCAGTCAGCTTTTTTCTTTTTTCTTTTTTTTCCAAACAGCAGCAAGGTGGGGCATACAAATCTGTTTGCTTCTCAGTCCAAGAAGAAGGTTCCCAACTTTGCTCTAGGCATTCAGAGGGTCTTGCTTCCTACACAGATGCATTCCTCTTAAATGTACTGCCTTTCAAGCACTAGAAAATGTACTGTAGGAATAATCCAGCACTGGTAGGAATATTGACTGGCTGACTGATGAGATCTTTCCTGTCACTCCTTTCTATGATCCTTTGGTTTTGATTTCAGAGTAGAGTGTTAGATTTTTGTTGTACTCTCAGTTTTTTTGATTTAAAAGGTAAATCTAGCTGTAACTTTCCAGCTCTGGTAACATGCATCAGCTGGTGCAAGAAGGTAGATTTCCTAGGTAGAACATTTCTGATAGCTGAGGAAGTATAATCAGCCCCAGATGCTTGTTATCTAAACTATAACGTGAAAGGCTATACGTGTGTGACTGAAAGTGAATGGAGTGAGGAGTTCCTAGGGCAAGCTGAACGACAGTAAGTCTCCTATGGATACCTTGTTTCCTTCATTAATACCCAGGGTATTAAACTGGAAACAAACAGAACACGTTGTAACGGTAAAGTTGGCTAAATCCTGAGGACCAAGCTGCCATGAGCTCAGGAGTCCATTGGCATTGGTGGGGCACTGTGCAGGCACAGGTGGCCGCCTACACAGTGAGGGATGACATCCTTCATTCTGACTCAGCAGACTCCCACTGAAACCAGTGGGTCTGATTTAAGGACTAAGAACCACAGGATTTGGCCCGCTCCTTGTATGAGTGGTGGTATAGCCTCCCATCCTTAGGCCAGCCTTGCCTCTGTGCATTTATAGCTCGTCTGTCTGTTCATGCTTACTTTGTGTATATGCTTTAAATGATTTCTTGCTGGCTGAGTTGAAATAATTGATCTGGTACAGCATATGTTAGTTCTTTCAGCATTACGAAAACAGCGTCACTGTTTATCTTTGCAGCATGTGTTTGACTACCAGCAAGGTGATGTTTTTGGTTGTGTGGCTGATACTGGCTGGATCACAGGACATAGCTATGTTGTATATGGACCACTCTGTAACGGAGGCACCTCTGTCCTGTTTGAAAGCACTCCACTGTATCCTGACCCAGGTGAGGGCGTGATGGTCGCAGTTTTAATTAAACATGTATATGGTTTAGGAGCCTATCAAGGGTGACCTGGCTACCTTAGTAGATGTATTCTCTTTCCTATTATCATCGGTCCCATTTCTTTTGAGGATGTGACCATACAAACCAGGAATGTGTATGTACCCAGGGTAATAAAGGTGCCATCAGTATTATATTATAGATCAGAGGTGGGCAAACTATGGCCCATGGGCCACATCCAGCCCGCGGGACCATCCTGCTTGGCCCCTGAACTCCCGGCTGGGGAGGCTAGCCCCCAGCCCCTCCCCTCCCCTGCAGCAACGCCGCTGCATGGGCAGCATGGCTTGTGCCCGCTACCTCCCAGGCTTTCCAATAAGCCAGTCCTGCCGCCGGCATGGTAAGGGGAGGGGGGGTTGGATAAGGGGCAGGAGGTCCCGGGGGAAAGTCAGGAGACAGGGAGTGGTTGGATGGGGCAGAGGTTCGGGGGGGCGGGCGATCAGGAGACAGGGAGCGGGGGGGTTGGATAGGTGATGGGGTCCCAGGGTGGCAGAGGGTGCCGGGAGGGGCGGGGGAGACAGGGACTGGGGGCGTTGGATAGGGGGTGGAGTCCTGGGGGGGCAGTTAGGGACAGGGGTCCCGGGATGGGGCAGTCAGGGGACAAGGTGTGGGTGTGGGGGGTTGGATGGGTCGGGGTCCCCGGAGGGCCTGTCAGGGGTGTGGATAGGGGTCGGGGGAGTCAGGGGACAAGGAGCAGGGGAAGCTGGATGGGTCGGGGGTTCTGAGGGGGGCAGTCAGGGGGCTGGAAGTGGGAGGGGGCGGATAGGGGGTGGGGGCCAGGCTGTTTGGGGAGGCACAGCCTTCCGTACCCAGCCCTCCATACCATTTTGCAATCCCGATGTGGCCCTCGGGCCAAAAAGTTTGCCCACTCCTGCTCTAGCTACAGCAGATAGTTGCTGTAGAGTTTTGTCTTAGTGTTTACTTCAGTGTTCAGCGTTTGTAACAGTAGCT
This sequence comes from Caretta caretta, assembly GCF_965140235.1. Lineage (NCBI taxonomy): Eukaryota > Metazoa > Chordata > Testudines > Cheloniidae > Caretta > Caretta caretta. The sequence continues at coordinate 210,510,371 of NC_134208.1, read as the reverse complement.
TTGTTCCGTAACCAGACAGACTAAAGAAGAATATTTGGGATTTTGCAGGTCGTTATTGGGAAACTGTACAGAGGTTAAAAATTAATCAGTTTTACGGTGCACCTACTGCTGTACGCCTGCTGCTGAAGTATGGAGATAAGTGGGTGAAGAAGTATGACAGATCTTCCTTAAAAACCCTGGGATCAGGTGAGAGGAATAGATGTTCTTTCAAATACAGGTTTCACATACAGTTGTTTAGTTACTATTTATGTTGAAAAAATAAAGAGCCCAATGCCAGGGCAATTGAATAAATATCTTTGAATTATCCCCCATTTCCTAGATTCCTTTATGAGAATAACGTTCTCCAGAAAAAGACGCCAAAAATTCCGTTGTGCTTGTGACTTCATAGAGCATTAATAGTTCTAAGGCTTGAGATGCTTAGACAGCCCCTGCATGAGCATTGTTTCAATTTTCTAAATACCCCCCAAATTACCTTCAGTTAGTACTTACCTTCTCTTAGATTCCTTTTTGCTTTTCACCAGTCCTAGGAAAGGAATGTCTTAAATTGTGAGGTTCATATTTAGGGCCCTACCAAATTCACAGCTATGAACAATATGTCACGGACTATGAAATCTGATCTTTTGTGTGCCTTTACCCTATACTCTACAGATTTCCTGGGGGAGACCCCAGCGTTTCTCAAACTGGGGGTCTCAACCCAAAAGGGGCTGCAGAGGAGTCACAAGGTTATTGTAGGGGGGGCTGTGGCATTACCGCCCTCACATCTGCGCGGCCTTCAGAGCTGGGCGGCCGGAGAGCAGCAGCTGCTGGCCAGGTGCCCAGCTCTGAAGGCAGCTCCCCGTCAACGGCAGCGCAGAAGGAAGGGTGGCAATACCAGCCCATCCTATCCTTACTTCTGCGTTGCTGCTGGCGGGGGCTCTGCCTTCAGAGCTGGGATCCTGGCCAGCAGCCGCCGCTCTCCGGCCGCCCAGCGGTGAAGGGAGCATTGCCACCAGCAGCAGCACAAGTAAGGGTGGCAATACTGAGAGCCCCCTACAACAATCTTGCAACCCCCCCCAACAACCCTCTTTTGGGTCAGGACCCCTACAGTGACAACACTGTGACATTTCAGATTTAAATAGCTGAAACCATGTAATTTGTAATTTTTAAAATCCTAGCATCATGAAATTGACCAAAATGGACGGTGAATTTGGTAGGGCCCTACTCATATAACACAGGCACCATGAGCTTCTTCTCATGCCTCAGCAAAATGCTATCAGTAGTTACTAGGTGTAGACAAATTATTTATGATCAGAAATGCCTGGCGTTGCAGGCATGCGATGGATTTAGGCTCAGCAGAACTCGATTTTCCTTTTTTTTAAAATAATTTCAATGGATAATATTGATTATTTTTAAGCATTTAAAATTTTTTATCTATTTAAATTTTCAAAGTTGCACAAAATTACGGGTTTTAAGCTTTTTTTTTTTTAATTTTTATCAATTTACTTTTTCATAGTCGAGGGAAATTAAGGAGGGAATAAGACCATAATTATTCAATGACAGACTTTGAGATTTAGAAAGTTAAACACAAATTGTCAAAATCACATGTCAAAATATGCAAAGCAAATATTCTTAAATCAAACTATAATAAGTTCTCAAGTAGCATTTTGCTTACTTTGCCTATCTGTAATTTCAATTATTATCAATGGAAATATTTTTGGATGGTTTGCTGTTTATGGTGATATTGACGTATACCGACATTTACCAATAAAATCTAATTCTTCCAAGCCTATATGTGGGGAAGGGAAAGCACACTGCATACAAATCCTTTCACCAGAATTCACTCTTCTTTCTTTACTGTTTTGGATTTAGTGGGAGAACCAATTAACCATGAAGCTTGGCAATGGTTCTACAATGTAGTGGGAGACAGCCGGTGCACCCTTGTTGACACCTGGTGGCAAACAGGTAAAAAGCACTGATGGGGAGGGAAAACATGTTCACGGGGAATTCTCATGGAGTGATGAGAAAGTGGTGACAACTTTGCCACCTTTTGGAGATTTTTTTCCCTGAAACATTTCGAGTTTTCAGCAGACTTTGATCCGCTCTTTAAACTGGCTGAAACCCAGCAATGTTTTTTCATGAAACATTTTCACTGAAATTTTGAACATTTGGAAGTTTGGACCAGTTCTAGAAGCAGAAAACAATTTTTATTGTTCAGTTGAAAGTGAAAGGCTGCTGTCTGAAGTGGAAACCACACAGTAGTTATTCTGACAACTGAACTTTTCTTTATCATGAAAACCTATGTAATGTACGGCAAACTGTAACATTGAATCACAGATTCTGCCTAGGTATTTGTTTGTCCTGTTTCCCTATGGAAAATAGAACTGTGTAGCCAAGGGTATTTGTTTCATTACTAGAGCACCGGAAAATACAGTTAAAATTGCTTTGTTTTGTTTTGTTTCAGGAGGGACATGGGGAGAAGTTGTTATGCTATTTTGCAGTTAGCTGTCTGCAGCCCTCCCCGTGTGAACGAAGTAGCTTTATTTGACAGTGAAGGAAGGGTGGCCATGTTGCGACTTAAGGGGACTTTTGCACTGAGCCATCTCACAGAAAGCAGGAGTGCACTTCTGTAATTCATCAATTTGCTTAGGCTGGTTCTTGTGCATCCCATCTTAATGAAGTGCGGCTTGCCTCTCAGCTACATGAACGCCAGTTTGTAATGCTTTAGTAATGGAAAGGGGCCTTAACTTGGATGTAAATAAAATCTGCTCCTTAGGTGTCTTTACATGACCAGAGTGCGTCAGGGTGGGTTTGTGTGAGTGACAATCAGGCCCATACTGTCAATCTGTTGCCTGGATTGGCTATGTCTAGTCCCAGAGGGTATAACTATACTCGTGGCTGGCCCATGCCAGCTGACTCGGGCTCGTGGGGCTCAGGCTAAGGGGGTTTTTAACTGAGGTGTAGACATTTGCATTTGGGATGGAGCCCAGGCTCTGGGACCCTCCCTCTTGCGGTGTACAAGAGCCCAGGCTCCAGCCCGAGCTGAAATATCTATACCCCAATGAAGCAGCCCTGCAAGCCCAAGTCTTGCGAGCCTGAGTCAGCTGACATGGGCCAGCCGTGGGCATTTAATTGCAATATAGACATACCGTGAGGTCACTAAAGAAAAATGCAGTAATCTTTACTCTTCTTATTGAAAGACTTCACTGAAGTAAATCCTCCTCTAGACCCTTCCCTGCTCATACCCCAACAACAGGTTCCTGTTCTTCCCCGTCATATGATGGTGGGAAAGAATCTCTTTCTTCTCACACTGAACAAGGAACTTAGTTGCAGTAAGGAAGCCAGTGTTAGTTCTGAAACAGCTTTCTGTCTCCCTTTTTGTGCTTCACAAAGTTTTACAGCTTCTGCCTTGAATCTTCCCCAGCTCCCCTCCTGCCTAACTTTTTGCTACAGACTTAAAGAAATAGTACACATATCCTCACGCTGCCCTCTCCCTCTCCTCTGCCAAAGGAGACCCCTCCCATTTCCCTAGCCTCCCATCCACTGCCGATGCAGCAGGTGAATTGATTACCATAGTGTCAGCTCAATTTCACCTTTTGCAATCAATGTAATTTACTTTATTAATTGGCCTTTGTCCTTTATGGACCATTGTCTTTGGAAGCAGCGGTATGTCACCAGAGAATAAAGCTGAACGGGCATAAAGATTAGCAAACCATACTTTAAGAATCCATTTGAAAGTATTTGGGTGAGTAGATAAGGTGAGAGGGGGATTATGAGAGAGAATTTGTTTGTGTGTGTGTGAGAGAGAGAGAGAAATTAAGGTGGCTCTTAGGCCATGTCTATATTAGCGGCACAGCTGTACGTAGCTGCTCTATGCTGACAGGAGAGAGCTTTCCCATCGACGGAACTAAACCAGCCCCAGCGCTAGCTGCATCGGCAGGAGAAACTCTCCCACCAACATAGCGGAGTGCACGTCACCACTTATGTCGCTTGGAGGGGGTGTTATTTTCACAGCCCTGAGTGCCAAGTTTCACTGACATGTGCGGTAGTGGAGGCGTGGCCTTCGTGTTACTATGTTAGGCAGTGGGGTCTGTGCTAATATGACTGAGTGATAATATGATTCAAAGCTGGTCTGATTTTCAGGTCTAGTTTTAAATGATGTAGAATAGAGACTAGACTGTTTAGCTTTTGAATTAGAGCGACACCAAAGGTAAACTGTTGTAAATGATTCTCGAGGCACTAAATTGTATTATAGAATAAATAAGGGCTGTTCTTAGAAACACGTCCCTTAATAGGGCATTTCGATGCTTGGGTTCTTCTTTCTCAGTCACACAAAGGGTATATGGCTTCTGCTAATGGACTTGCTCCTGCTCCCATTAAAAAACCCCAGCAAAACTCTCATCAACTTCAGTTGGAGTAAGATTATGAATGTTTGCCAGCTAGCTAGACATATTCACATTGAATCATGTGTTAACAAAAAGTAGTGACCCAAGAAAAGTTAACTTTTTTCTACTAATCTGTAAATAAAGCTTGACCCAAGAATGGACTGTGAGTTGCTCCACAAGGTACTAGATTTATTGAATGGAAAGACAGAAGCAGAAAGTAGATGAGGAGCGCAGGACGATAAGGCTTTAAATAAGAGCCTTTCTACATAGAAATTCCATGTGTGCCTCTTTCTTAAGAGCCAGATCATACCTTCTGTGATAAAGCCCACAAGAAGTGCACAGATGGTCTAGGAAACTCTGTGAGTTCATCTGGTGGAATTGCTAACTGGTGTTCCCCTCTGAGTGGAGGGGGCAAGGAGCACCCAAACCCAGTAGATCCTGGAGATCCTAAGTTGGAGCTCCTCCTCCTAGGCAGCATTGCTCACCAAGGAGTTTTGCTGACATTGGGTACCCCAGTCATGACTGCATCCTGCTCTTCTCCTTAGAGAGCATTAGTGCCCCTGCAGAGTCAGCTAAGAAGCACGCTTTGTTTCTAAGACCAAGAAAATCTGTGTTGGTTTCCACAGTAGTGAATTGACTGGGCAGTACAGAATAGAACAGCTGTGGCTTTGGCTTCATTGGAGTGCTACAAACTCTGTCGGAGGAGTGTAGGAGCACTCAAAATAGGTGGGGGAGGAGAGAAGGTTGGGTGACTGTCAACAGGAAATAGTTAAGGAAACAGGTGAAACCACAAGCACGCCTGGGTGATATTTAAGCAAAAGCCTGTTTGTGCTTAACGCATTGCAGAGGCATTCAAAGACTTGCGTGACCATTGCTGAGAGATTCTGTCAAGGTCATTGTCAGCTTGGACTATGTGACAAGCAAATACAAGGTGTGCACATTCAGAGTACCCACACACCGCAGTACCTGGCTTTCCTGGCTTTGCAACGTGCCGCTTTGGAGTGGATTCTCCCTCTTTCTGGAGTTCTTTGCCGTCTCTTAATTAAAGACCAATTTAGTTAAACTGCTGTAAAACCCCTGCATGGACTTGCTGACACTGATTTCAATCTGGCTTGTGTCAACTTAGCTGAAGTTGACTGTTTACCACAATAAGCTAAATTGCTGTAAGCTATTTTTAAACCAGTTTAATAGTGTCCACACAGAAATGTGCACTGATTTAACTAGATCAGTGGGAAAAAAAATCCCTTTAGTTACATCAGTGCAAGTTGGAGCATAGGCTCTGCCTAAGGTACTGCCCACTGTGAATAAGGGTGGAAAGTTGTAATTTCCTCCCATTCTTTGCATTGTCTTGCCTTTGTTTTCTCTTTTTCCTTTCTTCAGGGATTTTGCCCCATTCACCCCCTACCACCTTGCATCTCTCCCTTGGATCTGCACTGCTCTACTGGCTGTTACATAGTCAGTCATTGTGCTGTGTAGCAGATGGCCTGGCCTATATTTTAAATGTTGTTTTACAGTACTGTGATTTTAATTAATGTTCAATTATATTGAACATCCGTTACAACGGAGCTAAACAGACATATTGTACATGCAGCATGAGCTTCGTACTCTGTCACCTTCATTACTGTGAAATATTAGGTGCAGTTCTTCCCGGATTCTGTCTGTGCGAGTAGAGGATGGTGTATGTTTTCCAAAACAGGAAAGTGCTGGCAAAGCCTTAAGACAATCATGTCACATTGCACAGAAGTTTCTGATGTGTACACTGTCCCTGAAGGAAGAGACTTCCAAAATCATTTTCCATTTGATACATAAGCATAAGCCAGCTCTGAGGCCTGTTTTCAGTGGAGTGATACCTCAGCTCTATGGTTCCACTTAGAGATACCTTCTTCTCCACCTAGTTATAGAGGAGGGACTAGAGGCAAATCATAAGTTCTGTCTGTGTAGTCACTGAAGCCAGTGGAGCAATGTGGATTTACACCAGTCAAGGACACAGCTCATAGATTTTTAAAGCCTAACATTCCAGCCTCTTTGCTTCTGTTTTGTGCATCTGAATTAGTGTCAGGATATAAAAGATCTGATTAAGGTTGAAATCTCTGATCTGATTTAACATTTATCCCAGCAGAAATGAGGAAAGAATGATTAAGAGGCTCAGTTCAGAATGGAAAATAATCTCAGGATGCCCCTAATGGGTGGGCTATTCTAATACTGCATAATAATAGTAATTTAGTCTCACAAAGCGCTTTGCATACAAATTCCTCAAAGTGCTGTACAAACAGCACAAGAAAATAAATCCCTGAATATTTTGTGCTTATATCCCCACTGCTACAAAACAATCCCTAGTGGGGTAGGAAATGGGGCTGAAGAGCATTTTCCAGGTAGCATCATGTGTAAGAAAGGAATCTGAAAATGTGTAAATGCCACATTAGTGCTCACTACATCCAGCTCTCGTTGATTTCCACGGAATTAATTTATTTCCTGGATAACTCTAGGAGTGTGTGTGTGTTAATTTAGGGTCACACTCTAGGAAGAGAGTGCATGGGCTGAATCAATGGGCTGCTCCTTCTTAGAAATGTACTTGCTAGGTGCAAGACTAAGGCATGCAATCCTTACCCCCATTTGTAATGCTGGTGTGCATGCAGACCGCAGCTGCTACTACAAAGTATGTGGGCCACTGCTTCCCTTCCTGCATGCTGCTTTGGCCACTGCTTCCCTTCCTGCATGCTGCTTTGGCCACTGCTCCCCTTCCTGCATGCTGCTTTGGCCACTGCTCCTCTGCTCCTGCAGCTTTAAAGTTAATGGGAGCTTTGCCATTGATGTCAGCGGGCCCAGGCCCTTGGAATCAGTTACCCCGATGCAGTGCACGGTGATGCTGCTCTGCACCTGAGGCCAGCTGCTTACCTGGGCTGCGTTATTTCTCTCTGTCGTCTCTTTATAAATGCGGACGTCTGTTTTTGTGTGGCTTACGAGGTCCAAGACATCCAGATGTTTTGCACGGATAGGTCAGTCAACCTTCAGTTAATGGTTTGGGACATCCTGGTGTTCAAAAGATACAGATGTTCAGAGGAGAGCAAACTTAGTGGTGAAGTGTTTAGAAAAGAATATGCAGAAAGAAAGTCAGAGAGAAGAGGAGGAAAGGAATGCACATATTAATAATTCTCCCAATGTAGTTGTTATGGTACCACCTGGAGACCAGAACCCCACCCTGCTAGGCACTGTATAAACAGAGCAAAAGGTGGCTGCTGTCCGAAAGAGCTTACAATCGAAGTTTGTTGAGCCACAACAGGTGGGTGTGGCAGATGGGGTGAGCACAAGGCAACAACGATAGAGTTATGAAGAGTGCGACAAGCAGTAGTCACAGCTCACCAGTGGCTAACCATTGCCAAGTGTTTTGTAGGCATCATGGCACCGGTGGGTTTGAAGGAGAATATGATGATGTAGCAGCCGCTGTTTGGATTCTCAAAATCATTTCTGACCTCATACCTTTCCCGACTTTGTACTCTGCACTATCTGTCCAGCAGATGGAGAGGAAATGTGTTTTCCCCTTAAAATATGTATACTGTGGGTACTGTTCGGTAAAGTCTCATCTCTGCCTCAAAGAGTTCTAGAGGCAAGGTGGGTGAGGTAAACTCTTTTATTGGACCAACTTCGGTTGGTGAGAGGCCAGCTTTCGAGCTACCCTGAGCTCTGCTTCAGATCAGCTCCGTGTAAGCTCGAAAGCTCGTCTCTCTCACCGACAGCAGTTGGTCCAAGAAAAGGTATCCCTTCCCCTGCCTTGTCTCGCTCGTTTCCTGGGACCATCATGTTCACTGCAACAATCAAAGCGTTCTTAGCTGGGAGGGTGCCTGTGATTTGCTGGTCTTGTGTAGCCGAGCAAAGTAGGTACTTGCTTTAATCCAGCCTCGCCTGCCATTCCAGTGTGTCAGCCCGGCATATTTACTTTCCCTTTGCTCTTCCAGAAACAGGCGGCATCTGCATTGCTCCCCGGCCCTCGGAGGAAGGAGCTGACATCATTCCTGCTATGGCAATGAGACCGTTCTTTGGGATTGTCCCGGCACTGATGGATGAGAACGTGAGTTGGGACTGTGCTCTGCCACTGGGGGCAATGGTGCAAAGGCAGGGAAAGAGCTGCCGGAGATGCTGCTTCTGGGGTTGTCAGGCTAATTCCACTATTTAATGCCAAAAGCATGTAGGAAAAGGAGATGGAAAATGTTTTGTGCCTCATCTGTTCCAATGATACCGGAGGGAATCAAGCCATATTCATGCATATTTAAGTGTTCTAGTTAGAAAGCCGATGGTGAGTAGCAAGGTAATGTTTTTGGACTGGCTCCTATGTGATAGTGATGATTGTATAATGTAAGTGCCAATGCTGCAGACACTCATACATGTGTGTAACTTTTCTCACGCATAGTCTCACTGGAGCCAACGGGACTGGCATGAGTGAAGTGCACTGGGAACACAGCCAACTTATAGCTTTGTAGGGAATTGTTCTCCTTAAAAATGTTTGCTGAATGTGCATTGTAGCCAATGAAACCCGCTTGTGATCTCCGCAGTCTCCGTTGAAGTCAGGCTCGGCGTGTCTGTGGGCATCCGTTGATACTGCTGAGAAATATAGATTCTGAAAGTTGGGGACATGACCTTAGACAAAATGTTTCCATTTTTAGCAGCCCCTTTTCCCACAGTGAGAAGATCTTCATTGCCCAGTGGTGAGGCAGTGTTGTCTAATACCTTGGGCACAGGGTGAAGTCCCAAAATGTCTGAGCTCCAGGCCAGTCTGTATCGTTGATTTGGGGCCTGATCTGTGTGGGCAGTGCCCCATAGGCCACAGTGGATTTTGGCATGGGCTGAGGGGCCTACCCACACAGGCCTGACTGAAAACTTAGGGCCTTGCTGTATAGCCTTAGGCAAGTCACTTAGGACCGGGTTTTCAAAGGTATTTTGGTGCCTAGTGGGATTTTCCAAAGCACCTAACACCCACTAAAATCAACAAGACTTAGGTACTAAACCTGCTCGGATGCTTTCACAAATCCTGCTAGGCACCTATATGTATCTTGGGCATGTAAATACCTTTGTCAACCTGACCCTTAGCCTCTCTGCCTCAGTTTCCTCAGCTGTAAAACAGGAAGAATAATCATAGAATCATAGAATATCAGGGTTGGAAGGGATCTCAGGAGGTCATCTAGTCCAACCCCCTGCTCAAAAGCAGGACCCATCCCCAATTAAATCATCCCAGCCAGGGCTTTGTCAAGCCTGACCTTAAAAACTTCTAAGGAAGGAGATTCCACCACCTCCCTAGGCAATGCATTCCAGTGTTTCACCACCCTCCTAGTGAAAAAGTTTTTCCTAATATCCAACCTAAACCTCCCCCACTGCAACTTGAGACCATTACTCCTTGTCCTGTCCTCTTCCACCACTGAGAATAGTCTAGAACCATCCTCTCTGGAACCACCTCTCAGGTAGTTGAAAGCAGCTATCAAATCCCCCCTCATTCTTCTCTTCCGCAGACTAAACAATCCCAGCTCCCTCAGCCTCTCCTCATAAGTCATGTGTTCCAGACCCCTAATCATTTTTGTTGCCCTTCACTGGACTCTTTCCAATTTATCCACATCCGTCTTGTAGTGTGGGGCCCAAAACTGGACACAGTACTCCAGATGAGGCCTCACCAATGTCGAATAGAGGGGGACGATCACGTCCCTCGATCTGCTCGCTATGCCCCTACTTATACATCCCAAAATGCCATTGGCCTTCTTGGCAACAAGGGCACACTGCTGACTCATATCCAGCTTCTCGTCCACTTAACTCATCTTCACAACTCATCAATACTTAACTCATCTTCACAACATCTGTTTGAGACAGGCAGATAACAGGGGTGATGTGACAGCTGCAGTAACTTCCTGAGTGAGGGAGAGGAAGGGAATGAAGTGCACTACTGTGGTTTGGGTCATGGGAGTTACTGATGCTCCGAGGGACCTTGGCCTCTCTAGCCAACAGCTGTTCTGGAGCTATTAGCAGTCCCCTCAGCCTAGCTGAGGTGGCTTAGGAAGAACACTGCTCTCCCACCGGAGGCTGTGGCCCAGGGCTGAGTTGGTGAGAGGATGGAGAGTGGTGATGTGGTGCTGCTGCAAAGGAGTCAGCCACGGCAGCTCCTGGCTGAAGAAGGTGCCGGCCCTTCTGCCATTGAGCTGGGCTCTGCTCTGGCACCAGTTTGGTCCATATCCTGGATTCATAATGCTGAAGAGTGGGGTTCTGTGAATCTTGTATTGTTCTTTGCACTCCAAGGGGTCACCTATCTTTCCTTTTGTGTGAATAGCGTATTATTCATAGAATCACTTGCTCTGTTGTTTGTGTACATGAATGATGAAAGCATGACATAGACAATGCACAGTAATTCCTCTAGTGGGTACATTTCCCCCTCCCCCCCCCCCATGTTCAACTGCTGCCAAAATGTGAGTGAGAAACATTAAGAATAAACCATTGCAATAATAGACACTGAGTCTGTGAATCTGCAGAATATGAAGGGCTCTCACTTGCCCTGGTGTAAAACAGGAGTGACACCTTTGAAGTCAACGTAAAACTCGGGTAAGATCAGAATCTGGCTCAACATAGCTAGATAGTACTAACCAGCTACTTTCCTTTAATCTGAGATGTTTCCCAACATCTGGGCTGATGATCCTTCCTGTGCTTGGATCAACAGGGAAGAGTTATAGAAGGAAATGATGTCTCTGGTGCTCTGTGCATTGCACAGCCCTGGCCTGGCCTGGCGAGAACCATCTATGGAGATGATCAGAGATTTATAGATACTTATTTCAAAAAGTATCCAGGTAAGGATGGTGTCAGGGAAGAATGTTGGACTACAATGTCAGTACCCAGCGGGTTTTTAGCAGTGCTATATTGTACGGTTTTTCTGAGATATTGTTCTAGTAATTGGCTACTGTGTATCTTTACTGTGTATCCTCTACTGGATGGAATCAAAACTGCTTAAATGCAGTTGTGCTTTAAGGGTATGTCTACACAGCAAAGAAAGCCCTGTGGCTGGCACTTGTGGAGCTCGGGCTGCGGGGCTGTTTCATTGCTGTGTGGCTGTCTGGGATCTGGCTGCAGCCCAAGCTCTGGGACCCTCCCGCCCCACAGAGTCCTAGAGCCTGGGCTCCAGGCCTAGCCCAGACATCTACCCAGCAATGAATCAGCCCCAGAGCCTGAGCCCCATGCACCTGAGTCGGCTGGCTTGGGCCAGCCGCGGGTTTTTCTCTGCAGTGTAGATGTACTCTTAGACCAAAGGATCTGCTCTTTTTCCAGCCGGTGCAATGAAGTTCCAGAGATCATAGGTTGTAGCACAATTATAATAGTGAAGTCTTTGGGAGTGATGAATTTGTTACAAACCAACTTGTTTTGCTTAGAAAGTTGTTTTTCTCTGTTGCGAAAATAAGACTGACCAAAAATATCCTCTTATTATCGTGCCACCAAAAATATCTTTGTTCTGTGGTCATCTTGCACTGTCTTGCAGGGAGTTAATTCATCCGGCTCTTAAACCGTGATCCCTGTAGGAGTGTGTGTGAAGGGAAGCCCCACAGTAGTGACTGGTGCAGAGTGCTAAGGGTGTCAATGCCTTATGGGGCCCTGGGAGGAGGGTGCTGGTGAGGGGGCTGTTAACTTCTCCTTCGGAGAGACAGCAGGAGTCATTGGATTTTGTCAGAATGCTTACCATTATTGTTTGTATTTCCATGGTGCTGAGGCCCACAGCCTAAGCAGACCAGACGGAACACTGACTAGGAGAAAGGAAGGATTGTTATCCTCATTTCACATCAGGAAACTGAGGCACAGAGAGAATAAATTATTTGCCTCAGGTTATGCAGGGAGGCTGTGGCAGGGCTGGGTATAGAGCCCAGATCTCCTGCATTCCAGTCCAGTGCCTCATCCAGGGTACAAATTCCTAATTAGAAGTGGGTGGCTATTACCATCTGTAAAGTGGGTGTAACAAAACCTTGCCCTCCGCAGTTAACTGGTGCCTGTAAAGATCTGTGATTGAAAGGGGATAAAAGTATAAAGTAATAATAAAAATAATAATCACAAATACTGATAGTGAATTATACTAGCTGCTGTTGATCACGGGTAATGGTGTTCTTTGTTGCTACAGGTTATTATTTCACAGGGGATAGTGCCTATAGATCCTCAGAGGGGTATTACCAAATAACAGGGCGGATGGATGATGTCATAAATATCAGCGGTCACAGGCTTGGAACTGCAGAGATTGAAGATGCTATGGTAATTTTTCAATACCCAAGGAAAGCTTTTCATGCATGGGGCCAGATTCTCATTTGGTAAAAATCAGAAGTGTTCCATATACTTTAAAGGAGCTATGCCAATGTACATCTCGGGAGGATCTAGCCCATTGGTTTATGTGTAAGGGTTAACATTGCTACCCCTGATCTTTCTCGTATATGTTTCACCTACACACACCCTTGATACTAAATACACATGGCAGTTATGCTGAAGAAAACAATCTTGTTATGTAAACCATGGAAGGGCGGATGGATGAAGTTCATTCAGGGGTAAGATAGTTTTTATGGAGGATATCAAAGTGAAGGGCTACATGCAATTCCTTTGTTTGAACTGATAAGATCTGAATCATGTTTCATCTCTTCAGGATACATCAGTGACTTCATACCATTGCTGTTTTACTTTTGGATGATGCGGGCTTCAAAACTCTCCTCTAGCTTCCCCCCACCAGTAGCTTTGATGGAGTTAACATTTTGTTCTCACCTTTGTGTCTCAGGCCTAGCTATACTATTTGAACATGTTTTGTAACCTTCTCCAACATTAAATACGGAGCAATGGCAATTTACACCAGCTGATGATCTGGCCCATCATTTAGACGAGAGGCCATGGTAGCCACAGAACTGAACAGACAATCTCTCAAAGCAGTTCTATACACAGCTTGATCTGAGCATTTATTTGCATGTTATGTCCCTCACTTGCAAACATTAATCAGATGTGAAATCTGATAAACCAAAATCATCTTTACATTGCAGGAATGATTGTAATATCGTATCTACAAATAAATCTCTTAGTGCAAACTTCTGATGATAGCTTTTTGAAGACCTAATATGATTACCACTACATATTTTCATGCAGGTTCCTTTTCAGAGAAGCCCAGCTAAGACAAAGATTTCTTCCATATTTTAATCAAATTTAAAATAGCATAACCCATTTTTGATTTAGGATGAATATATGCTCTATCAGTGTAGAAATATTGTCAATGTTAACTATGAATCATGGGCAGACTAAGTCAGTATTATGAAGCCATATAATAAAGATCTGTATTCAGCATGGCAGTGCCTCTTCCATCTGTTGGAAGATTGAGGCCCACTTCTCCACTGCCTTGTCCTGTACCTTCTGCACAGATTTACACCAGTGACAAGTGGATATAAGAAAGATGCTTAGCACTTGGTTTGGTGTAGACTACCACCCAAAGTGCAAAGCAGTGGAGAATGAAGCTCAAGGCCTTGACTGTACTTGTGGATCAGCAGTCAGTGGGGCTGCGTCAGTGCAAACCCATGTGTAGGCAAGAAAAGCTCATTTCAAGCAAGGAGAGGCCTAGTTAGTGCAAACCACAGCTTTTTCCGTACTTGGGCTTTGCAGTAGTGTGGCTGCTCCGGTCACTGGCAATGGTTGGCTGCACAGGGGCCAATCCCACATATAGACAAAATCCATTTTTTTCTGGATTTATTCTTATTAGCCAAAAGGGATGTCAGAAAATACTATTCAGTTGTTTTAAAACAGGGCCCTTTTGAATCCGAACCAATGAGTTAAATGCTGCTCTGAGACAGGCACACATGATTCCTGTTAATTTCATTAAACACACCATTAATGTGGCAAGTCTGTAATAGAATAAGAGGGGTGGCCGTGTTAGTCAGGATCTGTAAAAGCGGCAAAGAGTCCTGTGGCACCTTATAGACTAACAGACTTATTGGAGCATAAGCTTTCATGGGTAAATACCCACTTCGTCCGATGCATGTCTATAATAGTCTATAATCCTCCTTGCCAGAGGATGTTGTGAAGGCCAAGACTATAACAGGGTTCAAAACTAGAACAGGATAACTAGAACAGGATAACTAGAACTAGATAAATTCATGGAGGACAGGACCATCAATGGCTATTAGCCAGGATGGACAGGAACAGTGTCCCTAGTCTCTGTTTCCCAGAAGCTGGGAATGGGCAACGGGATGGATCACTTGGTGATTACATGTTCTGTTCATTCCCTCTGGGGCACCTGGCATTGGCCACTGTCAGAAGACAGGATACTGGGCTAGATGGGCCTTTTGGTACTGTGCGCTTACAGAAGGCTCAGAAAAGTAGGAAAGGTATTAAGAACTTCACATACAGTTAGCAACTTGTTACAATTCCTAGAAGAGCTAGCATAGGCTCTTGTACCCTACGGGTACGTCTACACTGGAATTAAAAACCTACAGCTGGCATGTGCCAGCTGGCTCGGGCTAAGGGGTTGTTTAATTATGGTGTAGACTTTTGGGCTTGGGCCCTGTGATGTGGGGGGACCCGAGCATGAATATCCACACCAGAATTAAACAACCCCTTAGCCTCAGCCCCTCGAGCCTGAGTCGGCAGATATCTAATTACAGTGTAATCATACCCAACATGGCCTGAAAGAGGGGGCTGTTATATTTTGCTACTTTTTTTTTTAAAGGATGAACATCCGGCTGTGCCTGAAACAGCTGTGATTGGTTACCCCCATGAGATCAAAGGAGAAGGTAAGTGTGTAAAATAGTGTCCTTAATGGAAATATACAGATGGTTAATTTCCTTTATAACCTTTCCCTCAACTTTCTGCCAAGCTAGTACACAGAGTAGCAGGCAGTTTGAAACGGAGATTGTGATGTGTTGAATTAGCCACTGATACTTTGTTCTCTGCTCTCACTCCCTATCCACTTCTGGATCCATTTCAAGGATCCACTCTTGATACTTAAAGCCCTTAATGGGCAAGAACCTAGCTAATCAAAGGCCAGCTTTCTCTCTGCACCTCACTGTGACAGCTCATGTCAACAGAGACATTAAAGTTTGAAGTCTCCAGAGGGAAGCCTGCAGAAGCCAAGGGATAGGCATTCTTAGTGGAGGGCTCTACAACTGACAAGCACCAGACCCTGAATCTTGCCATCTTCAAATCTCTCTCTTCACAGTTTTCCCTACCTCCATTATTGAAGCTAAGGACCAGATCAGTCTTATTCCTGCTGGAATTCAGTCACCATTGCTTATTTAACTCAGAGAAAGCCTTTTTTTTAATTTAAAAAAGAATTGGAAACCACGTCCTTTCCTCATCTGTAATCTCTGCAAAATCCTGCATCTCTGCACCAGGAAGCTTATCGCAGACTGAAACGGAAAATATTTGTGGGAGCCCCTTGTTAAAATATTGGCATAACATCATTGGGTCCCTTTTTGTTCTAAGGGCAAGTCAACACTTAAAATGCTGCATCAGCGCAGCTGTACTAATGTAGCGTCTCAATGAAGACACACTACGCTGATGGGAGAGAGCTCTCCTGTTGACATAGCGCTGTCTACACCCGGGATTAGGTCAGGATAACTGTCGCTCAGGTGTATGGATTTTTCACCCCCCTGAAAACGTACTTATACCGATATAGGTCTGTAGCATGGACCAGACCTAAGTCATGTTCTTCCTTAAAGTTAATGGGAGCTGCACCCCTGTAAGTGAAAGCAAATCTGGGCCAGTAAAATAGCAATGCTTCCATAACTCATGCTTACGGGGTGCAGGGATCTTAGATACCAGGTTCCCCTCATTGGTCTTATGTTCCATATACCGAGACACAACAAGATGAGTTAAGGATTAAGTGAAGAAACTTCACTGTGCATTAATTTCCTCGTTTGCAGGGAGGGAGAAATTATCTAAGAGCTTTTCTACACAGGAACATTTAGGAAAATTAATCTGAATCAACTAGAGGTGTGAATTTGAAGTGGGTTAATTAAATTACATTAAATTGTTGTGTGGATGCTGTTATTCAAAATTAAAGTGACTTTAATTTGGTTTTGCTTAATTCACTTTGGAATTGAATTAAGCTAACCCAAATTCAGGCCACTTTTATTCCAAATGAGGGTGTTCACACAGGGGTTTAATTTGGTTTAACTAATCCAGATCAAATGCACATCTTTAGTTAATTTGGATTAATTTTCCTGGATGTCCCTGTGTAGACACGCCCTTAAACCCTTATCATTATAAGGCGATAGTGTTTTACTGTAGTGTTTGACTCCATTTTAGTAAATGAAAATAAAGGTTTGTTCTCAAGAAAATAATTTGAAACAGAATCCAGAACCCTGACCTCCATGGGTCAGATTCTAATCTCATTTATGCTTGGTGACTTCAGTGGAGTTACTTCAGATTTACCATCATTGTAACTGAGATCAGAATCTGACCCAGGGACTCCAAAACAAAGCACATTAATCATTAAGGACCTGATTCTGCCATTCTTAGTCACCTCTACTGTGTAAGTAAGCTGCTGGTTTTCTTGGAAGCACCTGCTGTGTGAGGTACTACTCAGAGTGACCAAAGCAGACCCTAAACCTGACAGTTGCTACAGGCATTTGAAACAGCACTTATGCATGCAGTCCTGCTGAAATGAATGCCTTTCCAACAACGATTTAATGTACAGTACACGCCCTCTGTTTACTTCCCTTCCAGGTGCCTTTGCTTTCATAGTGTTAAAAGAAGACACAGCTCATATAGAACGTGTTAAAGAAGAACTCAGATCTATTGTTGCTTCCAAGATCGCAAAGTATGCTGTGCCTGATCATGTTCTGGTAAGTGTCTGGGGGCTACCATTGCAAGACATCAGATCTGTAACCCACTTAACAGGCCTGATTCTGCCCCCAGTAACGGTGCTTTGTTCCTCCCTGGCAGAGCAGCCTTAAAGCCAGGTTAACCAGATGGATGAGGAATCCCTCTGTGGTGCAGAACTGGCATAGCAGCCCTAAGCCGCCGCTCCAGGCTCTGGTGTCTGGAGTACATCAGAGGCATGGCTGCAGGAAAAGGGGGATGGCCGGAGTGCTAGTGCACCTGGGAATCCTTGGTTGCAAAGCAGCCTCCTGGGGGGCCACTGCAGCTGTGTACAATTTAGAGTAGCCCTGAGGCTGTTCTACTTATGCCAAGGACTGAACCAACCCTAGGAATTTGGAGTGCACAAAGAGGGCTTCAAACCAGTTTTTCTACTTCTGCTTCCCCCCCTGTGTCAGAGCTTTGTTCAATGTGGCTTGGATCCAACTCCTCCTGTTCAAAGCATGTACAAACAGCCAAGTTGCTTAAAATGTATGCTATTTTCTGCCTCCATCTTAATACAGCATCCCTGCTGCATTCATATGCCTCTGTGTCTGCTAGACCCACAGTACAGTTAATCCGAATGAGGGGTGCACTGATGGGAATACAGAAGTATATGGAATATCCCTGTGGTTAAAAAAAAATCAAAATTTAAGGGAAAGGTTGGAACATACAAGAGCAAAGCTATGGTTGTAGTACAGCCAAAGATGAAGTAACGCATACTTTGCACCACAACTGATGCTCATCTCACCCAGGCATTTAAAGACTTATTCCCAGAGCCATCAGGTGTTCCCAGGATTCCCAGACAGTCCCAGAGTAAAGTTCATGGCTGATCATACTGCTCCCTTTCCCTACAGATTAGCAGTTAATGCTCTTCAGTTTTCTGACCCCTTGACCTGTTTTCAGCATATATATCCAAAAACAGAGCAGTCGTATGGCAGGTTGTGTGGCCTGTCTGTGCAAAGGAGCTATCCTACAGAAGCCAGACAAAGGCTATGTCTACACTACACAGCTTTTTGCGACATGGCTGTGCTGCTAAAAGTCGTGCAGTGTAGCCACTGTTCGTTGGCTTTCCTGGCGACAAAAAATTTCCACCCCCAACGAGCGGCGTTTCTGTGCTGCCGACAAAGCACTGTTCACACTGGTGCTTGTCGCTGGCACGACGTTTGTTTTTCAGAGTTGTTTTTTTTAACACCACTGAAAGACAAAAGTTTAGTCGTTCAGTTGCCAGTATGGACAAATAGTAACCCTTCAGGTCCATCCCTATGACCTTATCAGTTAAGGTTAACCCTTGCCTGTACACGGGAGGTAGCAGACTACAGTGGATAGGACATGGGACTGCGAATCAGGAGACCTGAGATGTATTTCTGGCTCTGCCACTGACTTACAGTATTGTGTGGTCCTGAGAAGGTGGCTTCCGGGCATTAGATTCCTCATCTATAAAATAGGGATGATAATACCTACCTGCTTTTGTAAGCCACGCTGAGATTTATGAGAGTGCTGAGTGCAAGATTTCTAGACACAGGTGCCTATAGTTAGGCTACTAACTCCGTAGTTTAGCACCTGAATAAGTAGCCTGATTTTCAAAAGTGCTGAGCACCCAGCATCTCCCACTGGGCCAAAATTGGAAAAAGAAAGGAGAAAAATCAGATAAAATTTAATAAAAAAATAAACATCACTATATTCCTTCTTCCTGGACAGTGACCACCATGCCTAGCTCTTAAGCAGTTCCCAGGAATCTCACTGGGGATATGCAATGGGATCATTTCAAGGCTGGGTTCACTCAAACATTCTCATCAGGATGAAAGTTCTAAGGCAAGTGTATTTGTTCTTCTCTTCAGGTTGTGAAACGCCTTCCTAAAACGCGATCTGGGAAAATTATGAGAAGGGTACTGAAGAAAATAGTCGCTGACCAATCCAGTGATTTGGGAGATACCACCACGTTGGATGATCCAAACGTCATCGCAGAAATACTAGATGCCTACCAGAAATACAAAACCGAGCAGTCTGCATCTTCATAGGAAGGTCTTGAGTCTCTTTCCAAAAGAAATTCAGAGAAACAACCAACCATCCAGCTCTTTCATGGACTATCATCAAATTCTGCTCACTCCTAAGAGAACAAAATGATGATTCCTCTCACAACATACTCTATAATCTATCCTAGACCATGGTATACAGCTGCCTTCTCTTTCCTTGGAAACCATGGAATACACACTGTGAAGCATCATATTTTAAGAACCTTCTGAACAAGTGCCTGACTGAATTTGCCAAAACTAAGTGTTTTCACACTATTTTTAGGGAAAATGTATAGCAGCCTTTTTAGGTTTCCACTAGCTGCATTAAAAATAAACAGCTAGTAAAATGTTTATGACTGTTGAGGTAGGTGATATTTTTAATGCTTGAAGCAATACTTCCCCCCCCTCTGCTCCCAGACACTCATGGGGAGAGATTTTATAATACATTTTGCCATTTTGGAGAATAGTCAGTGAATGTATATCTTCAATTTTTCATTCCACTTAGAATCATATGGGCTGGAAGGGACCTTGAGGAGTCATCAAGTCCAGCCCCTTACCTGAGGCAGGACCAAGCTAGACTATCCCTGATAGAGGTTTGTCCAACCTGTTCTTAAACACATCCAATGATGGGAAAGCCACAACTTAAATCTGACTTGGTTATCCCAGTTCAGGTAGCTGCAACAGTGGTGTCTTTTTAGCAATGCTATATACTGCGGTGTATATTGTATGTGCACTATTTGTGAAATGGATCACAATCAAGTTGCCATATTCTTTTCATTACAGTTGGTTTGGTGCCTGATCATGGTTTTAGACCTCACCACACTTGGCTCAAAACAGTCAATCGGGGGTCCAAAGGGTCCCAGACTTTCCCTTGTCTTCTCCCAACTCAATGAACCTAGGCCCAGATCCTCAAAGGTCTTTAGGTCCCTAACTCTCATTGAAATCAATGGCATTGAAGCACCTAATTACCTCTGAAGAGCAGCACCTACTCCCTTCTCGGTAACATGGATCTCGGCACCCATCTGAACCTGGAGCTGATTAGCCTCCTGTAAGCCCACGTTGCCTCATGTCCCAGCTGCATAGGGATGGAGCATGCAGCTGTCACTTACTCTGCATTTACATCTCTCTTTCCACCAGTGCCACTCAGGCCCTCCTGGCAACTGGGGAAAAGGAAAGAACAGAAGCAAGATCACACAAGGGGTCTGTGGCAGAGGCAGGACTTGAAATCCAGTACTCTTGAGTTTTAGCCACAAGGTCATCCGTCCTACCCATCTACATGGGGATTTAGCCTTAGGATATTTTGAAACTCTTAGGGAACTGGCTAGTACCCAGGTTCACTCACTGCTGGGGTGTCTCCTTGTGGCTGCATCTGTGGAGTAGCTCTGCCTGGTCTGACTTCCCTTTCCTTTCCTTCGCTTGCGCTGCAGGCCCTCTTGCTCTCTTGTTGTAGCAGTGCTTCCTCCTTGTCGCTTGGTGCCCTGGCCAGGTCACTATAGTTGTCTCCTTGTGGGGTAACAAAGTCTCACTGGACCAGCTGTCTGGGTGCCATTCCAGGCAGTCCTCCCATTCCAGACTATGTCACTTTCCCCGTGGCTGGTAGGAGAACCCTGGTGCTACTCCAGGTTCCACTAGGAACCCTATCAGCAGCAGCCAAGGTCTGCACAGTCCCATCCCCTGCTGCCATTTCCTACTCCATCTTCCACGGGCTTTCTTCTTCATCCTCTGGGTAAGCCCTTTCTTCAGGGTCAGGATCCCAAGGTTTCTGCTCCACCCCTGGGTTTCCTCCTCACCACCTCTCTGCTCCCAGAGAGTGACTGCAGACCTCCACACTGTAGCACCTTCTGCTCTCATTTCCTGGCTTTATACAAGCCCCCACTTACTCCTGCCTAGGTGGACTCCATATTCAGTGAGTGCTTATCAGTCAAGCTCAGGTCTCCCAGGTGCAGTTTACCAGGTTAAGTAGCTCCTTCCAAGCCACCTTAATCCCTTCAGAGTGGTGTGGAGTGAACAATCCCACAACAGCTCGTCAGCACTGAGGGTCTCTCACATTTTGAAGAACAGAAAAAGTGAGCAACATCTGGGACTTGTTACAGTGTAATGAATTTGTGTGACCTTGGGTGAGGCACTTCACCTCCCTGTGCCCCAGAGCCTCATCTGCAAAATGGGGACACTTGTGCTTCCCTGCCTCACAGGGGCTCAGGAATGGCAGCGACAGGGGTGATGTGAGAGGTGTAATTCTCTTGCTGCTATCTTGGTGCTGAAGTAGCCACCATGAATTGCTAAGCATCACTTTTGTTTTAGGCAGGGAATGGCTTCCCCACTTCCAAATATCCCTTTCACGTGTAGACACAGGGCCAGCCCCTGCTGAATTTTACCGGCAGGGGATGCAGACTCCACGCATGGGCTTCCTGAATAGATAATTTTCTTTTCTGCTGTGGTGTTGTAGCTATGTTGGTCCTGGGATATGAAAGAAGTAATATCTTTTATTGGACATGTCTGTTGGTGGAAGAGACAGAGTCAAACATACAGAGCTCTGTGTGGCATGAAAGCTCGTCTTTAATTATTTTCCTGGTCAGTAGCTAATAAATGTAATAGATTAAAATCATGTTTTAGGAGTATCCCTCCCTTTCTAGTGCTAGTGATGCTAAATTGTCTTTCCATTCTACTCCCATTGAAAGAATTCTCTGCAAGGTGTGTGATTAGAGCTTTGTTGCATGTTCCACCGGGAACAAGGGGAAGGAAAATCACTTTTAAACTACTTAAGGAAAATAATTAGAATAGGATAGGGAAAAAATAAGGGGTACAGAAATTCATGGTCTTTTATAACAGTTTAAATGTTTCAGAGTTTACATTATTACTGTTTAATTTGTATGTTACCTTGGCACCAGGCATTCGGGAGTGCTAATCTGGAAGTGGACTGATTGGTACATGAAGATTTTCCTGCTCCCTTTTGGGTATTAGGAGGTTAGAATATACTCTGTCGGTAATTGGGCATAGGTCAGTGCTTCACAAGCAGTAGCTACATCAAATAGTTAAGTGATTGCCACAGTAATTTCTACACTATTGTGCACCATTTGGAGTCACTGAGCCAAAACTTGCAATCCTACTGCAAATCTAATTTAGGGTTAGGGTAAGGCTAAACTTTGTGGGCTTCAGGGAGCTGCAGGATTTGGCCCAGGATCAGAGTAACATATTTTATCTGTCTATATTAGAGCAATAGCCTATAGCAAGGGTAGCTATGAGCTCTTGAGCCATATAAAGGATTCTGATGCCAGGTCACTAAACATGAAAGCAAATCTCAAACTGCTTGTGTATAATCTGACTCCTCAGAAATATGCATTCTTAGATCACACTTTGCCTGTGTTGCATACTTTACAGAGAGTGACCTTTGTACATATGCATATTAGATTAATCTGTCATTTTTATTGTCACTAGGGACTGCAGTATTAATGAAATACAATAAGCAGGATCCCCCTCTTCCATGGAAAATCCTCAGAGCTTCCTCCACATCTCTCCAGGGCATTGCCCATTCCTGTGCAAAAAAAGCAGTGAGGCCCCCCCATGCCCTTGTAACCCCCTTTGATCCATGGGGAGGGCCTGTGATGTCCCAGGACTAGAGATCCAGACGCTCTCTCCCTTACAAGTGTGCAGTTAGAAGGCTATTAAAACTCCAAAAGATGCCCATCCTATGTTTCTTCCAGCACCATTAAAGAAAACCATTAAAAAAGTGCTCTTCAAACAGAAATCATTCAGAAATGCTTTTTACAGAGTCGACAGACTCACTTGTTCAAACACTTGTAAAATGGCCTCCATAGTAATGAAGATTAATGTTGGGGAAGAAAAACAACCTTTTATGAGGACTGCACAAGTCACATAAAAGCAACGAAACTATTTACTATATTGTGGGAATAATGGACTTTTTTGTACTGGAGTAACCTCAAGTTTCCAACATAAGTCTTGATACTGTAAACACTTTCACGCGTGCTTCTTTGCTCACCTGAACAGTCCCTCTGAGATGACACAGGTGAGTAAAGTTAAGTGTGTGGGTAAGGGTTTGCTGGTTTGGGGCCACAGTCTCTTCATTCATCATCTGCTCTGGTGAGTGGGGCAAAGCCATATCTTCTGTTCATACACAATGTGTGTCTTAACATAAAAGTACCAATGGAACTTAGCTGATACAAAGGTTACAAATTTATTGATGTAACTGTTCAGTCCAGAAGGGGCCAAATTCATAGCAATAACCTTTATGTAGTGGTATGTACAAAGTATGCACATATTCTTGTATTTCAGTCATAAGGAGCCAGAAACCTTGTGAATTTCTAAAGTCATGTAAACAACTCTACTAAAATCATTTTAAAAGTAACCCATTAAGCAAGATCAGAACACTTCATGCCAAGTGAGTATTGCAATTAACTGTGAATCCTCAGCGCCTCTTCTTCCTTGCAATGATTTCCATAAATTAGTCAAGCTGTTGAAGATGTGTCCTGAAGTAGGTATTGCTGCTTTGAGGTAACCCCCGTTTGGCAGGGCTCAGGACTAACTTTACATCTTGCAAGAAATGAAATATGCTCATAGACGACTTTGCCACGATGAAACTTTCCAACTAATAGGTAAAGTACTAATATTTTTTTCTGATCTCCTATTAAATTATGGAGGTGCTGGCTGCAGCCCTAAAGGAAGGTTGAATTGAGTTTTGCACTTAATACTCTGTACTTCACCACTATCTTGGTGCCTAATTAAAAATGTGCATTCTAGCTTGTAGGCAATCACGTAGTAAGACATTAATGAAACATTTTAAAGGATGAGGGACCATAGTCCTCTCAAGGAGAGAGTCACTCACTGAACACTCTTGCGGCTCTGCTCTGAAAGCTGTTCTGTGCAGGTAGGCAGTCACATTTACAAGCCCCACTGAAGTCATTAGGGGTTCATAGGGTCCTGTCCCTGTGGATCAGCTTGCAGGATTGGCCTTAAAATGTACTTATCTCTTTCCTTGGAATGTTGGAGGATATGAAGCTTCCAAATAGCCATATGCCTTCCTCCTCTTGAAATTGCTCCTCACGCAAGCTGGTCACGTAGGAGCTAGAGATATGCAAAACATTTGAAAGACGGGGAACGGAACAGATTTACTGATGTTGGCTTCATTAACAAAGAACAAAAGCAAAGGTAATGGAATCTTCCAAACATCTTATTGGCCAACATTAGCTCGTAAAATTGTATTTTCCAGATCACATTTGCCTTTGCTGCAGCTGATATAGCATCCTGAATTACCTTTACACTCTTTTTAAACTGAAGGGCTACCAGGAAATTTTAAACAGGGAAATAAGATTTTGCATTGACTACAAATTCTTTGTCTGTTGCCACAATTGGTTAGACTCTAAGGTGCCACAAGTACTCCTTTTCTTTTCACAATCTTGTAGTGAACCAAATGCTTTCTGTACAGATTTGTGTACATGTCTAACCTGCACATTGTTTCATTACTCCACTCTCCACCTATGACTTTTAGCCATATTGCCTTTTTTCCCCCTCTGTGGATATGCACGTTTGTTAAATACTGTGGACATAGGCCATGAGTCTCTTAATTTTATTTAAGTCATTGTTTTGTAGATGTGGGATATAAATATGGAACAAATTAACAAAGCACCTTGAACTTCTATTTTATTGTAATCATATGGTTTAAATAAAAATTTGTTTTTTGACCAGGATCCAGATCCTCACAGGTGTTTAGGCACCAGAGCCTATATGCCTGTGAAGATCTGGGCACAAGTGCCTTAAAACTAGACTCTGGAATAATATATGTACTCAGATTTTCATTAAAAGAAATCCCTGTCCCTGTATATAATGTGTCTTCTTTTCAATGCCAGGCATAGCTTATGCACCTTAGCCTTGACGTACACCACCTATCCCTTAAAGTTTTTGAGGTATGGGTTTATTCAGCTCTGGAGATGCAAATCTGCCTTTACTGATTATTGCGATTTGTTTACACATGGTTTACTTTTCAAAATCAAAGGAATTTCCTAGATCAAGATGAGTTAAATCTCACTCTTCGATTCAAACACAGTGCCAAAATTGTTCAGGTTTACTTAAGAATCTTCTCACTGAAAAATAGCTCATTAAGGAGCACTGCATTTGCATTGTACAACTCCCACCACAAAACAGAGCTACAGAAGGTGGGGAGTTCTGGGTTGCGCTGCGTTTCTTCCTAATGAAGAAACAAACTGAATTATTTTGATAGTGGCTTTCTGGGCAGGTACAACACATTACAGAGAGCAATCTAGTTTGAATCCTATTTCTGAGATTTTTTTCCCACTTTGTCGCCTCAGTGAAATTTCTAGGCAGTTTTCGGTGTTAATTTCTTTGGGCAGTTCAGCCATACAGCTGCCTCACTGGGAGCCCAGATGGTATTACAAGTTGCAAAGTGAGATGCACAAATTAAAAAGAAAACTGACTTTATGGAGAATGGGAGGGAATGTGCAATCTCAAGAGAATTTGCATCTATCCAAAAGTCATGCTTTAGCAGATAGAAGTGAGGTAGTATTTTGCCAGGTGCTGAGTACTATTTGCAAATGTCAAGAGTACGGATAGCACATCTCTGCAAAGGGCCTTCCTTGTCTCCTAAAGTCCAGTGAAGATTTTATGTAACCCTTAGACTACCACGTGAATAACACCATTCAGCTAATACAGATGAGTATATAGCACATATTTGTTAACTGGCCCCCCAAAGAATGCAACTGTCCTCCCAGCAACTTCACTTGGACAAACATCCAAACACACTTGCAGCTCATGAATGCTGCTACATCCATTCTGACAAGCATCACCTTGAAAATGCAAGCTGCTCTCAAGAGTTAAAATGTATTTCCCCTCCTTACTGTGTTTTGTGCTTTAGCTGACCTGGTGATTAACATTGCCTGGCACAATTTCTCAGCATAATGGGCGAGTGGCTGTGTCTTCAGCTCACACCTCCCCTGCTATTCTGGGTTATTATAGTAGCAGTTACGGTTGTAATAGCAAGTTACATCCTGGTTTCAGCAATGAATTTCTGTTGTTTAACTGTAACCTTGAGAAGTAACTTAACTTTTCAGGTTCAAAAAGTCAGTTATTTTTCTTGCCAGTCCTGTCTTGAGTGTGAGGATGTTAGTCACAGTCCTGAGCACAGCCTTGGTATCATCATGCAGTTTAAACACACAAGGCAAAAGGAATCTCTAAGCAGCCTGTAATTTAGTACTACTTTTGAGAAGCACTAATCAGGGATATATAATAGGTTACTTTTGGAGCTATGAATAAGTGATTTGTATAGATTACAGTTTCCAAGTAACTACCACTCATGATGATACCTCTACGTGGTTACCATGCCTCATCTAGTTCCAGAAATTCCACCTCTATAGGTAAGAACTTAGTTCAGCCTCCTTTTCTACTCAGTCTCTGTCCTTCTACCATGACTCAGGAGGGAGCATGGTCCAAGGGTTAGGGTGCTGGGCTGGGACTCAGGCACTTGGTCTCTCTGTGCCTCAGTTTCCCATCTATAAAATGGGGCTTATAGTACTTCCCTGCCTCACAGGGGTGCCGTGAGGATAAATATATTAAAGATTGTGAGGTGTAACGGGAGACAGATTAGTACAAGAAAGAGAGGATCTGCCACCTGCTGTGGTGTTTGTTTATGTGGACAGATGTTTACTAGGAAGTAGGCTGAAATCCAATAACTTTAGTCAACCTACAGTCCCTATCCAGTGCTGACTGAATTCAAACCAAAAATGGTGAAAGGCTCCACATCCCATTTGCATTCTCCTGAGCAAAGTCCCTTCTCCTTGAGCATTATCAAAATTATACTGTTCAGAAGTATGTTGTTATTCTTTTTTAGTACATGCTAAAACCTGGTTAGTGTGGACCTTTCACCTTTCTTGCGTTTGCTTTCCTATTGATCTAAACATTTAAAAGTTAAACTTTGCTTCAGGATGATGAACAATGCCTTGGCTACCACCACACCCTCTGCACTCTCTTTTTTTATAGAAATCACCACCTCATTCCCAAGGACGGAGGAGGAGCCAATGTAGTTTTAACACTTTAGCAGCTGTAAAACCTCTTGGACAGATTGAGGCATTCTAAGGGAACTAAGAAAGCTGAAAGAAAGCAGGGAACTAAGGATGCATTTACCTGGGAGCTGGAGGTGTAACTGCCAGCTCAGGCAGACATACCTGCATTAGTGCTGATAGAGTTAGCACCCTAAAATAAAAATGCAGCAGCATAAGCAGCTGGCTGGGCTACTCAGCCTGTTCAGACAGGAAGGTATTTAGATCAGTTAGCTCCTCCCATCACCAGGGCTACTTTTTAATTTTTAGCATGCTAGCTCAATCAGAGCTAGCACGGTTATGTGTGCCTGAGCTGTAAATTACACATCCAGCTGCAGCGTAGACATCTCCAGTCCTCCCTCTGCAGGGTAATGAAATACTAGAAATGCACAGCCTTAGAGCAACCTTACTAGGAATGTCTGCTGAAAAGCAGGACCTTTCTGTCACATGGCAGGGGGAGCAAAGGGGCTTTCCATTCTTAATCTACTGTAGCTCAGTGCTTGCAATAGTGTAAGAAGGTGCAAGAGGAAATCAACACATGAGAAACAAGTAGTGAGGAAACAAAGGCAGCTTGTGAACGAAGTAGCCAGAAGGAACTGGGGAAGAATGGAAGGAAACAAAATGCAGTGGAAAGGGAGAGAGAAAAAGGACACAAGAGGCCTGCCTTCCTGCTGCCTTGCACTTTGGGTCCTCATTTACATTTGTGCAAAGCAAGCATAGCATGGGTGTAAAATGCTACCACCTCAGAACCGCTTTTCCCATGCGCTTGCACTGGTGCGAATGACAACTCATGGTGCTAGGCCAGTGGTTCTCAAACTTTTGTACTGGTGACCCCTTTTACACAGCAAGCCTCTGAGTGCAACCCCCCTTATAAATTAAAAACACTTTTTAAATATTTAACACTATTATAAATGCTGGAGGTGAAGCAGGTTTTGGGGTGGAGGCTGACAGGTCACAACATCCCACATAATAACCTTGTGACCGCCTAAGGGGTCCCAACCCCCAGTTTAAGAACCCCTGTGCTAGGCAGAGGGAAATCAGGCCCCAGAAATTAGATAAAGTTACAGTGTAGAAAGGAGCTGATGTTGTGCTATATTGTCAGTCAGCTTTTCTGAGCATGCACTATGTGTTGGGAGACTAACAAGCTAAGTTGAGGCCTTGTCCACATTAGGTGAAAGAGCATTGCCTACCAGCCTTGAGTTTTGTAGTGCCTCTATTATCTTGCAAACTGCTATGCCAGGCTTTTGGCGAGCATTGTTTGCATCTTTTTGCTGAAACACCTGGGAAGAGGCCTTTAACTCAGATCTCAATCTGCAACAGCTTGGCCACACTAATGGGAAACTACAGGCATTGGAGGTCATCAGTAGGCCCAGTGCTCATAAATCCACCCTTTTGCAGCAAGCACTGTGTACAAAGGCCCCAGGTGAAAGTTCAGGTACTTGCCTAGGACCATAAGCAGTTCCTTTATAAATGAGGGCACCACCAAAGACCAATACAGATTTTTGGTGCAGAAATTTACAAAGGTTGTCTGCCTTTATCTGAAAAAGTGAGGGAGCCTCTTGCCCAGGTCTTATTCATCTAATGCACCTGGGGTGAAATTCTGTCCCCTCCTTGAAGTGAAGGGGACTTTTGCCATTGTCTTAAACACAGCCAGAATTTCAGCCCAGCTGTATAGACTGTGATCCTTTATACTGAGTATTCCTTTGTAGCCAAGAAACTAGCCAAGGGCTTGACAGGGCTATCTTACCCTATCAAAAAGAAAAGGAGTACTTGTGGCACCTTTAGTCTCTAAGGTGCCACAAGTACTCCTTTTCTTTTTGCAAATATAGACTAACACGGCTGCTACTCTGAAACTTATCCTATCAGTACAGCTTATTAGTGCCATCTAGTGGATACAAAAATTTTCACAATACAGTAAAGATCTCTTGAATAAAGTCTTTTTGTGGCAGCCAGCTTTTTGAGATTCAGCTGCACAGTTTACAGTTGACACCTGACCAGAATATGTGTACAAAAGTTCTCCACTAATCAGAAAGAAAAGCAGTACTTGTGGCACCTTAGAGACTAACCAATTTATTTGAGCATAAGCTTTCGTGAGCTACAGCTCACTTCATTGGATGCTGTAGCTCACAAAAGCTTATGCTCAAATAAATTGGTTAGTCTCTAAGGTGCCACAAGTACTCCTTTTTCTTTTTGTGAATACAGACTAACACGGCTGTTACTCTGAAACCTCCATTAACCAGGTTTCTCTCACTAACAGCTTGAGCCTCTGCTCAGTGAGGTCAATGGCAACGTTCTCATTGACTGTAAAGGTGTAGGATCACGGCCTTAGTTGCCCTGACAATTATTGGGTGTGATTGAAGTAACTTAGGTGCCTAAGTCCCAGTTTTACACATCACTGCAAGCCACAAAACTCCTGCTTGGCTGCTGCCTGTAGGCACCTAAATCTCATTCAGCGTCTTTCTGCTGTAAAAATTTCCTGGGGCTTTCACACTACTGCCTCCCTAAGCCCCAGAGAGATTCACAAACCCAGGGAAGATAGGCACTGCATGCAACTTAGGCAGCCTAGAGCTTGAGCCTCTGAGCACACCTGCTAGCTCAAGTCTCACCCAAAATCCACCTGAAGGAGGAGGGAACAGCACCCACCTTATATCTTTTACCTGGAATGTGGAAGACCCAAGTTTAATTCCCCTTTCTCTGCTAGCAGGGGAGAAGGGAGACCCCTGTTCAAATCCTATCTCTCAGGAGAGTGCTCTAACCACCAAGCTGTGGGATATTCTGATGTGGGGCTCTTTTAGTGTCACCTGTTGAAGCTGTTCCTGAGGCTAAATGACAAAGTGATTAGAGCAGGGGGCCTAAACACTAGCTCTCCCACCTCCCAGGCGGCTGCCCCAGTCACTGGACTAGTCATGCTCTTTCTCGGGCTCAATGACTATTGCCTGTGGATAAACATGTAAATAGTCATGAATCCAGAGACAGAGTGAGGTCAGCTCTCACACAGTTATTTCCTATGATAACATGGGCAAAACCATGGAGACCACGGGGTGGCACCGCACCTGAGAGCGCCTAGGGACCCACTGTCGTTCGGCTTTGCCCTCACTCCTCCCATTTTCCTCAGATCAAACTCCCGTTTCCCTTGGAGTTTGGCGGGGTTTTGGCCCCAAGAGGCGCTGGGTGCAAGCGGACGCAGCCCCACCGCCAGGCGGGTTTGGCTTGGGCACTCCCGCCTGGGGCAGGCTTCGGGATCAGCCGCTCGGCAGGTCACACAGGCACCGGGAAACGCCTGCCCGGAGCACCACGAGGCTTACCGTGCGGGTCCCCGGGGAGCTGTTCTTTGGGGGCCGGGGGGGCCGGAAGGAGGATGCGGTCTCCGTGGAAAGCCGCTCAGCGGCCCAGCCCCCAGCCGCTGTGACGGAGGGACGGGGGGGGCGGACACGTGACTCTAGGGACGTTACCCGGAGCTAGTCACCGTTGTCCGCAGGCGGGCGGCACTGAGCGAGGCTAGGGACCACCCCCCAAGGGAGGCTGTGGAGGGCCCTGGGGAGGATGGAGCGGGAGGGGGATGCCGGGGGGAGCCCGGTCTGCGCGGGTGGCGGCTGCGGGAGGGGCCTGGCCGCGAACAGGGCAGGGCGGCGCCGGCAGCGGCGGGCGAGAGGGGCCAGGGCTAGCCCCGTCCCGCTCAGCGCTGAGGGGACGAAAAGGACGATGGGAGTCACTCCACCCGCCCCGCGCAACCGGCGGCGCGCGTCCTCTCGCGCCAACAGCCGGCGGCGACTATTGGCTAATTGCCCGACACGTCATTTTTCTGCGCGGGCGGCGACATGGCCGCTCCCACGCCCAGAACGGTGGGCGTGGCTCGTGAGGCGGCGGGCTTGGATTTGAAAGTGCGGGGCGCGCGGGTGCCTGTGGGAGAAGGGGGCGGGGCTTTGTGTCCGCCAGTTGGCCGAACAGAACGCACAGCGGAGGGGCGGGGCCTGTGACAGTTTGTGGGGAGGAGCCGGGCAAGGGGGCGGGGCCTACGGCTGCTTAGGTGTCAGGGTTGAGTGAGGGGGCGGGGTTGAGCGGAGCGCGCGGCGCTGTGGGGCGGGGCTGAGCGGGGGGCGGGACGCTATGGAGCGGGGCTCGGGCGCGCGCGGCGCTGTGGGGCGGGGCTGAGCGGGGCTCGGGCGCGCGCGCGGCGCTGTGGGGCGGGGCTGAGCGGGGGGCGGGACGCTATGGAGCGGGGCTCGGGCGCGCGCGGCGCTGTGGAGCGGGGCTCGGGCGCGCGCGGCGCTGTGGGGCGGGGCTGAGCGGGGGGCGGGACGCTATGGGGCGGGGCTGAGCGGGGCTCGGGCGCGCGCGGCGCTGTGGGGCGGGGCTGAGCGGGGGGCGGGACGCTATGGGGCGGGGCTGAGCGGGGCTCGGGTTCGCGCGCGGCGCTGTGGGGCGGGGCTGAGCGGGGGGCGGGACGCTATGGGGCGGGGCGCGCCTGTGTGGGCCCGGGGTGGGCTGAGGCGCTGGCCAGCATGAATGAGGCTGAGGGCCTGCGGCAGCGCCGCGCTGTGCGGCCCCAGGTCATCACGGAGGACACCCCGGCTCAGGCGGCCAAGGATGGCAGGTGTGGGCCGCTCCCAGCACCCCTGGGTGGGGGTGGATAGAGAGGAGAGGGAGGAAAAGCTGACCTCGCTGGGGAGGAAGGGCTGACCTTGCTGCTGGGTGGGGGGAGAAATGGGGGAGGAAGAGCTGACCCCGCCTGAGGGGCGGGAGGTGAGTAGGAGGGAGGAAGAGCTGGGGGGAGTAGGAGGGGGAGGGAGGAAGAGCTGACCTTGCTGAGGGAAGGGGGGGAATAGGAGGGGGAGGGAGGAAGAGCTGACCTTGCTGAGGGAAGGGGGGGGAGTAGGAGGGGGAGGGAGGAAGAGCTGACCTTGCTGAGGGAAGGGGGGGAATAGGAGGGGGAGGGAGGAAGAGCTGACCTTGCTGAGGGAAGGGGGGGGAATAGGAGGGGGAGGGAGGAAGAGCTGACCTTGCTGAGGGAAGGGGGGGAATAGGAGGGGGAGGGAGGAAGAGCTGACCTTGCTGAGGGAAGGGGGGGAATAGGAGGGGGAGGGAGGAAGAGCTGACCTTGCTGAGGGAAGGGGGGGGAATAGGAGGGGGAGGGAGGAAGAGCTGACCTTGCTGAGGGAAGGGGGGGAATAGGAGGGGGAGGGAGGAAGAGCTGACCTTGCTGAGGGAAGGGGGGGGAATAGGAGGGGGAGGGAGGAAGAGCTGACCTTGCTGAGGGAAGGGGGGGAATAGGAGGGGGAGGGAGGAAGAGCTGACCTTGCTGAGGGAAGGGGGGGGAATAGGAGGGGGAGGGAGGAAGAGCTGACCTTGCTGAGGGAAGGGGGGGGAATAGGAGGGGGAGGGAGGAAGAGCTGATCTTGCTGAGGGAAGGGGGGGAATAGGAGGGGGAGGGAGGAAGAGCTGACCTTGCTGAGGGAAGGGGGGGGAATAGGAGGGGGAGGGAGGAAGAGCTGATCTTGCTGAGGGAAGGGGGGGAATAGGAGGGGGAGGGAGGAAGAGCTGATCTTGCTGAGGGAAGGGGGGGGAATAGGAGGGGGAGGGAGGAAGAGCTGACCTTGCTGAGGAAAGGGGGGGGGGGGAGTGGGGCATGGTTTAGTTTTAGTGCACTGGAAATGGGGGTTGGGGCACTCCCTCTGGGAGGGGGGGCAGTAGGGGGAGGAGGAGGTGCTAGTGGCCAGAGCCTGGCTTTGTACCTTGTGGTGGCTTGGGGTACACTGGGGTGCTAATGCTTGGGTGTCTGGGGTCTTTACATGAAAAGGGGTGTCTAGACATGGAAGAGAGATCTCTTGGGGGTGTAGGTGGCAATGGCCTGGCGGAGTATTTCAGATCTCTTGTTTCATAGGCCTCTCATGGCACTTCATTCCCCTCATCCCTAGATCTCTTCTGGAGTAAATAGTATTTATGTTGTAACCATTCCCCATTTTGCAACGTCTCTTGTTGCTGTTTTTCTTGGTCAACATCGTACTTCCTTTAGGGACCGGGGAATGTCAGACTTTCACTCTATATTTGGTGCGGATAATCAGAGTCTAAAGGTGGTGGGCGTTTCCCACATTGTATACTTCTAACAGATTTCTCTGGCAGAAGAGGTTTTTAATTGAGCGATACTATTTTGTGCTTTTGAGACTTTTATGTCAAAACCTATTTTTAAAACAACACAAATACACATTAACCAGGCCAGAGTTACTCCTGCATTTCTTTCAGAGTAGCAGCCGTGTTAGTCTGTATCCGCAAAAAGAAAAGGAGTCCTTGTGGCACCTTAGAGACTAACCAATTTATTTGCGCATAAGCTTTCGTGAGCTACAGCTCACTTCATCGGATGCGTTCAGTGGGCCAAGTTCTGCTTTTGGTTGTACTTGTGTTGTCCTATTGACTGTTTTGCAGCAGTGTAAATTTACAGTTCATACTTAAGTTTAGGCCATATAATGCAATAGCTTTAAAATGTTTTTTCAACACAACTAGATTAAAAGATTCCATTTTAAACTGTCATTTTTTTATTCAGTAAGCTTCATGTAAATCTGCATAACCAGGGAATAAACTACACATTTCTAAAGGTAATAGTTATAACTGATTGATGTGATTGTGGCCATTTTTATTTTCTACCTTTTTAATTGTTTTTTGTCTTGGATTTGGCAGTTGGTGATTTGCACAGCCTTGGATTATATTGGTTTTCTGTTTCTTTTGATCCTGATGTCTTGCAAATTATTTTTCCTCTTTCCTTTGTCATCCAGGTTCATCAGAAGAAAGTAGCTGCCATTGGTGGCTTTGTTTGTGTATTGCCCTATAGTATACCTGGTTGCCATGCCTCTCTAATTAGGAGCTCTCATCCTTCAGACTGAGGGTGTACACCTATAAGGTACATATGGCACATCTTAACTCCCTTGACATATCTTCTGTCAGAGAGGTTCAACAAGATTTGCTGCCTCAGCAATCTGCCTCTTGCTGCTTCAACACTTCCTGGCCTAAGAGGATGTGGCAACAAGGACTGGTTGTTTCAACAGTTTTTCCAGGTATTAGGAGGTGCCAGCCAGGCTCAGTTACTTTGACAACTTCTTTTTCCTGCCTTGATGTGTCCTGCACTAGTCCAGTGGCTGGGACCGCTTGTTGCACCAGTCTCCCTCCTTCTGTCTTGACACTGTTCTGAAATGGAAGAAATATTAGGGATGGTTGCTTTGGTAACCTGTCTCGATACTTCCTGCTCCAAGATGATAAGCCAGCTTCAGCAGCCCCCTCTTCCTGGCTTGGTACAAAGAAACCATCTGCCAGGGCTTTCCTTCCTTATTTTAAAAGAAAATGTACTGTTTTCAGTAATGTGATAGGATACATTTACGGAGTGTTCTTGAGCTCAAGTGATCTTAATATAAAGAAAAAGAGACACAATGATTTATTTCAACCAACAGTGTCTAACAAAAAAGCAACTGTAGAGAGTTACATGTATTTTTTCCCAATATCTAAGTTGTTGATCTAGCTTGAATAGCCTGGGATGTTTGTGGATATGTACTCTGCCCACCAATTACAAGAGGGGTGTGATTCATTTCTGGTGTGTTTTGTATTTTCCTGTTATCTTAGATGGCAAGTGTAAATTAGTTCACCTCCCAAAACAAGTAGGTTTTTTTAAATTAGTAGACAACTGAGAGTTTTGTTGGAAAAAGGAATGAAGCTGCACTGCCTTTAGCAAAATCATTTCCATGCCCATTCAGCACCTATCCAGCTAGGCTGCATTGGAGGTCAGGACACAGCTGACTCTTGAACCCATTAGTTTCTGCCTGATCTTTTTTTTCCTGCTTCCAGAAGTATCTCTCTGCCTCTTCAGTCAGAAAGAGGGGCCATTACTGTGCTGCTTGCTGGAGACCTTGTCTGTCCTTTAGGATTCTAGAGCTGGATTCCAGATATGTTGGGTTCTTGAGGTCTAATCTTATCTAAGGATTCACATCTTGCTTATCAAAATTAGTAAATTTTAACTCCAGTCATTCACCTTATTGCCCACAGTTTGGAATATAGAGAGTTGTCTGTATTTTGTCTTTTTTTTTATTAAAGGGATTTTTAGCAGCTCCTGAATCATAGGAATGTGAGGTTTCAAATCTTTTTCGTACCCTTTCTTTCTTTTGTCAGTTGTTTAGTTGGGGTCAGAAATGTAACCTTTACCTTGGAAAGCAAGATTTTACTGAAGTTTAAGCGGGCTTCAGCAGCTAAGTTTCAGTTTTCTCTCTGATGCACACTTGTTTTTTAAGTAGTTTTCAGCTGTTATAAAGAGGTTTTGGTTGAAGCTCTTACTCAGAGTGATTTCTGACAGTTCTGACGATATTGAGCCTATATCTTTTGAGAGGTTTCGGTTATTGGTTAACTAATGTATAGAGATGTAGAGTTGAGGCCAACTTTAATCAGGACCTCTACCTGCCTCTCATTCTCTGCTTCCACCTTTCAATTCCAAGGCTGCTGGTGCAGAGGCCAGGAGTGCCCGGGAAGCTGGTGTTGAAGCTTTTGAGGTGCAAGTTCTAAACACGGTGATTGTTGTAGGGACAGCAGATGCTTGGCCTAGAGGAGATGAAGGAATTGGTTTAAGGCAGCTCCCAGAATGGCTCAGTTTAGGTGGTGATGATTGGAAATGGGGCTTGCTGCTGTAATGCAGCTGAGGAAGATGGAGGAGCCTGATATGGGGAATGCTACTGTAACTCCCTGAGTTACCCAGAAGCGTGAGAGGGCTAGTGCAGGTGCACAGGAGGGAGAAGTGGAGCAATTGCTACCAATAACACACAGCTCCAGATGAACGGTTTTAAAATGCAAAAGATAACTGGCGGGAGGGGAACACCCATAGGTGGTCCCCTTGGAAAGCATCTGAACTGTGGAAGAGCACTAAAGGGTTGATCTTCATGGCAACAAACAAAGCAGTGACAATGGCATTTTTGGCCTGATCCCTGTCTGCTGCCTTGGGGCAGCCTTGTGCCAAATATCCTGGCCTCAGTCTGGCTCAGCGCTACCACAAGTAGTCTGTTGCCTAGCTGTCGCCTCAGAACAGCTTAGTATGTGCAACGCCTCCTGGAAAGGCCTGCTGTGTGCTGTGCCCATTCTGACTGAGCAGCTACCAAGCAGTGCCTGCCTAGAGTGGCCAGGCTCTACAACAATAGATCCTGTCAGTTGCAGTCAGAACTGGGTTGCCAACAATCATGCCTCTGCAAAAGGAACATGACTAGCTACATGCTCAAATTTGTGGATACTTACACACAAATAGGAACAAATCCAATTCTACTTAGATTTTTCAGATAGGGAACAGCACTAACAATCCCAAAGATTAACTCTAGGGCTGGTGTCAGCACCTTGTGTACGTGCTAACTGCCTAGTGGTCACAGCGATATTTGTACACAGGGCGGCGACACACATTTCTCCCCTATTTGGATGATTGGCTGATCAAGGACAATACCTTGGAAAGGTTCCAAGGATTAATGTATGCCATCACAAGGTACTATTGCTGTTGGTTTAATTGATACTGCAAGGAGATCGGGTATATGCCAATGGCTGTTTTAGAGAGCAGCTGAAAGTCTCGGTGGCTGCCTTTTCAATTCAAGCCACAACCGCTCCAAAAATCCATGCATTTTTCTTCTCTGGAAGCTTACTCTGTGTCTTTGGGCTTGTTACAGTAAAAAAAAATTTATGCAAGAACCATTCCCAAAAGATGACCGTGTTTGCATCGAGGAAGGTTGTGCAGCCCTGGTGTGCCTGCACAGAAAAACAGTATATATTTTCCTTTCTACCTGGGTGTTGCGAATTATACCTGATAGGTCACGCGCAGTTCGAGTCTAGGTTGAGGCACACGAACAAAGTCTACAACTGCAGAGTTTCCAAAGATATTAAGTTTATTACGCTCGAGCGTGGTGCCCCCTGCTAGTCAGAAGGGGACCCCGAATGCAGGTTATACAAAGATTATCTACCTTTTAGCAAAGCATGTTGCCCTCGTGCATCGGAAACCTTAGCCAATAGACAGACCCTTTCCTTATCTACCCCCTGTCCCTGCTAGGTACATTCCCTGTGCTAAATTATTACTTCAGCTACACAACTTGGTCCTAAAGCAATGCATCAGTAACCTTTCTTACCAGGATGGGAGGCCCACATCACAAGGCCAGGAGGCAGGGAGTTAGGAACAGACAAAGAACAGAAACCGGGAGTCGAGAAAGGCTGGAAACAAGGGGAGGGTTTTCACAGGAATGCAGTATCTAAGGAACACTCCTCCTGGTGCATGATGTGCTTGCTTTTAGACAATGGTGGGCCCCAAACCAAAGTGGAGTCACATATACTAACATTTCCTTAACATGGGCCATGTAAATGTGTAAAATCTAATCCATTTCAGGACTTGAGGGACCTGTCAGGGTCATGTCAGAGGAACTGTATTCAGTCTTGAATTTTCTCTGTAGACACTTGGGGATAATTCTTGGCTTTTACACCTTTGAACTCCAAGGAAGAGTTCTGGCCAACTTCAGAGAGCAACAGACTGTCACGATCATGATATTTTTCAAGAGTGAGGAACATGGTTCTCATGGTAAATATGGAGAACACAGGCTACTGTCAGCAGATGGGCTGCCTTACTATATCTTCCGGAAGTCTGTTGTACTCCCAGGGCAAAATTCTGCCATCGGGTTTGGGAAGGTATTGTTTGTATATCTGTTTTGTTTTCTGAGCGGCATGATTAGCTTGCTGTTCACACATTCTCAGTTTTAGACTTGTTACTTTAGAGTTCAGTGTCTTGTTTCATGTTTTGAAGGATATTGTGTCCTGAATGGGTGAACTGAAGGGTTTATTCATATTCACTCTTTTGATGTTCTGTACCTTGGGGAAACATCCTACACTCCCATGTTCATCTTTATAAAATGATTGTGTGGTATCCAATGCAAAGTTTGTCATATTGGGTGTCTTCGGAAGGCTCGTGATGCACTGAGCTTGGTTGTTATAGTAATGTTATCGTTACAGTAATGTTATAGGTTATAATTTCATTTATGTAGTTATGAGGTTGAAAATGTATCCTCATAGCTTAAAATAAACACCTCATCAGGGCAGATATGGGACTAGCCTAGCCCAGCCTCACAGAAACAAAAGACGCTGGCCTATGCAGCAACAAAAGAATCTGTTAGACTCTCGAGTGAATCACCCCCCCTTCCTTTGGTCAGTTTGGAACTACAATGAGGCAATGTTCACCTGACTCTGAAAGGGGGGGTGGGCAAAGTCAAGAGGGAAGAAAGGACATGATAAAAGGGAGAGACATTTGCCATGCTCTCTCTCCCACCTACATCTACAGACACCTCACCAAGTGACTGAAGCACTGATCTAAGGGGAGAGCCTGGCTGAAGAGCAACCAGCCAGCCTGTGGTGAGAAGCATCTAAGTTTGTAAGGGCATTGAAAGTGTTCAGATCAGCTTAGACTGCATTTTGCTTTTATTTTATCTGACCAAATCTAACTTGTTATGCTTTGACTTATAATCACTTAAAATCTATCTTTCATAGTTAATAAATCTGTTTGTTTATTCTCCATGAAGTAGTGCGTTTGGTTTGAAGTGTGGCAGAGACTCCCCTTGGGATAACCAGCCTGGTACATATCAATTTCTTTGTTAAATTGATGAACTAATATAAGCTTGCAGCGTCCAGCGGGCGTAACTGGACACTGCAAGACGGAAGTTCTTAGGGTTGTGTCTGGGACCAGAGATATTGGCTAGTGTCATTCGGTTCAAGTAGCTGGGAGCAGCGTACATGCCAGAGGCTGTGCGTGAACAGCCCAGGAGTGGGGGTTCTCACAGCAGAGCGGGGTAAAGCTGGCTCCCAGAGTCAAAGATTGGAGTGATCTAGCAGATAACCAGTCCAGGTAACACTAGATGGGAACATCACAACCTTATATTATGAGTTTCAAGATAAGTCTCACTAAATTAAGGAAGTGTTTCTTTAAAGTACTTCAATAGCTCTTTTGTTCCAGTTAGTTGAGGTAACTTATTCTTGGCAGCAATATTAGCTACTGGAATTGAAGTTTCCAGACTGGACTCAAAGTTAATTTAGAAGGTAGGTAGTAGTCTATCCATATGTATTTCTGATGTATCATAACTAGAGTATCCATGCATTGTATACATATAATACTGTAGTCAAACAGATGACAGACCTGATTTTATGCGGACTACATGATTTAGCAGGTGGTTGAGCATGAAGAGGTGTGTGTGTGTGTGTAGTGGGGATGAAAGCAGAGAAGTGGGCTTTTCAAAAACAATTTTGTGATGAGAATTCTTAAAATCTTAACGTTGTGTTTATGCTCTAATTCTAACTTGTTTGTTTGTGTGTGGCAGTACTTACAGCAGCAAGGTGTTCCGTATGACCTTCATGATTTTGGCTGTGTGCCTAATTATTCCCTTGCTTGGAGCAATAGTTCTTCTGGAATGTCCAATAGACCCTCAACCTCTAAGGTGAGCTGTGTTTTAACTGAATTTTATTGCAAGGTAACTTTTAATACTGGTTCTATGTTGGTGGATAAGATTTAGTCAACTTTCATGAAGTTACTGAGGGCTTATTTACACTTCAAAATTAGGTAGACTACATTTAGGTTGACCTACAGCCACCACAGTAATTCAATCAGCTATTGGTGTCCACACTATCCTCCTTCTGTTGATGGTGTGTGTCCTCACCAGGAGTGCTTGCACCAGCTGAAGTGGGGGCACTGACAGCCATGCGGGGCTCACAGCTGCAGCCGTTCTCCCCCCACCCCGAGCCTGAGGGTGACAGCCCA